>NW_027203516.1:975000-1575000 GCF_024711535.1 Dipodomys merriami | reverse complement strand
TCTCCTTCCCCCCCTTCCTCCCGCCCCCCCACCCCGCACCGACGTTGTAAAGCTCGTTTTGGACATGACAACTTGTAATTCTCATTGTTGCAACAGGTCCACCTGTATCCTTAAACAACTGGTTTTTCCCCAGCTCCTCCACAAGTTATATAGTGAAAGCAGGGGTTATACTGTGGGGGAGGGACATACAAAGAAACAAAGAGATAATCTTATAAATGTGTTAGAAACAAATGCATGAACGAAAAAAGCCATTAAAATACATATCTAAGGGTTCATTTTCCTGACATCACATTATCTGACATTTTCAGCTTTACTCATACATATACTAGATATTGCTAATAAGGGAAACCATGAGACCTATGTTTCTTTGCTCCTGGCTTTGTAGCATTAGTTAATATAGAAATTTTAACAATCATATTTGTTATTACTGCCCAATTGCATTATACTGCCATTCTTTTTCCATTTCTACCATGTTCTCACTTCAATTCTGTCCTATTTCTATGCCCTTTATTGTTGCCTTCATCTAAAAGTACCTAAAATTTACATTGAAACTGGAAATAGCAATATAAATAATTTAATGAAGCTTATGATGCGTGCTTCAAAATATGTGTTATATCATTTTACAAGCTTTGATGAAAGCCATTTAAGTTTTCTAAGACCACCTTAATTTTCCTCTTTGAAATCTAACTTCTTAATGTTTCCAATATTTATAAACTATAAGCCCCATAAAAGTTCCATATATTATCTGCTATTCTTCAGTGTGAATATTGATGTGTTGCTCACTTTAGAAAGATCAAGACGTCATTGATGTTGATTTTATTTTATCCTCTCAGTGTTTTCTTTCCCTTAAATATTCTGTTCCCAGAATTCAGTTCCTTTAATCAAGATTTTTTTACAAGTAAAATTTGATACAATACCCTAGGCAGAGGAGTATTCACTTTATTGAAATTATTTGATGTTTACTAACATATATTTCAGTACAGGCACAAGCATTTAAAGCTGTTATAGCTTGCCATTGGCAGCATTCTGACAAGCTTGTCAGTGTTTAACAGCATATTTGGTTTTTGCTTTTTGATGCCTTTTAAAGTCTAATTTTAGGATAGATATATTCAGATGGGTTCTACAGTATATTTTGCAAAATGCTCTTATTTTTAGATTGTTGTTTTTGATTAATGCCCAAATGATGTGACAAAACTTTTATTGTCTTACCATAAAGCTTTCATGACCAACAGGAAAAATAGATATTGTAAAGATTTTTGTGAATTAAAAAACACAAAATAAAGTAATCAAGTTTAAATAAAAAATATATAATTTCACTGTATTGCTATAGTAAATATTATGCTATGTGTATTACCTTTTTTTTAAAAAAATGAACACTATTTGACATCTAATTTGAATTAATTACCCCCTTCTTCATCAGAGGGTCATCAACTTAAACGTTATCAACTATACAATATTTTCACAATATATTTGCCATTATTTTGGGAAAAAAACCCAAAATTTTAGTATTGTCACATAGTAAAACCGAAAACAGTTTAATTCTCTGGAAACTCCTAACTTTTAAAACTGAATAATTGTTAAGAGGACAGAATATATGTCTTCTTCAAAATTATTACAAATACTAACTACTCATTTTCAAATTCTGAACCAGAATTTTGACATTCAAATTTTGAATGTCTCTGGTACACAGACATACAGAGACATTCAAAAAAGTACTTATTTGCATGTTAATTAATTCTGCAATAGCTGCAGTTTCAATGGGGGTTTGAGAAATCAACAGAAAATATAGCCACATTCTTGTAGAGGATAAAACTACGATGTGTAATAATTAATTCCTCAAGAATAAGCTATTTTTTCTATGACCATCAATCCCAAGCTTTTATGCCATAAAGTCAACCTAGCCCAACAATTTCCAACTTGTAAGGTGCACCTTAAAATTCCCGTAATTCCCATCATGAACAGCTTATCACTATTGCAAAAAAAATACTACACTTCTGCTAATGTGATGCCCTTCTTAATGTGGAAAGAACACTACACTAAACTTTGCTGCAACATTTTCCCCCCAGTGGTATTCTTGAAATCCGAACACTTGCAAATATTATTTATATTTATATTTTTATCTATCATAGATATTCAGGAGGCTAAGATCAGAAGATTATGGTCAAAGCCCACCCAGGGAGGAAGGATCCTTAGATTCTTATCTCCAACAAACTGCTCAGAAAAAGCCACACAAAAGTGGCACTGAGGTTGAGTGGTAGGGCACAAGCCTTGAGCACAAACCAGCTCAGAGAGAGTGGCCAGCTCCAGTGTTCAAGACTGAGGACAAACCAAAAAACAAAAACAAAATAAAAACAAACCGCAATCCTGGCATTTTTCTCATTGTATACAGAGGCACGTAATTGAGGAAATTTCTTCCTATATTACAAATACAGAGACGAACCAAGACGTCACAAAATTACTCTCTTCATACCTTGTTACACCAAAGCTTCAAAAAATTGCTTTTTCTAAATTTATAAATTAATTTCATGCATTTGTTGCCAACTCTGTCCAGATTATTCACAGTATCATTTTATACATGCATTATCTATTAACTAAGTTCTAATTATACCTCACTTGAAAGAAAATTTTAAGCAAATAGAATTCCAGAATCATTTGTGAATTTGTCAATTAAACCCTCTACTTAAAAATAATTTTTAGTATCCTATAGAATACAAAATTACAAAGACAAAATATTTATTTTAAATCTATATTCTAATATAGCAAGGTCTACAAAGTCCTACATTAGATGAACTTTGCTATTTCCCCAGGCTTAAACTTTTGTAATCCTTCATCATTTGTTTGGAATCCAACAGGATGCTTACTTTTTCAAAGTTTTCATTGGGAATCATGAGCCATTTTGCATCTAGGAATGTTCTGTAGTGAAGAGAGCATTAAAAACACAACTGAGGATTATAAGGGACTTGCATTTCAATAGGAAACGACTTCTCAAAACATACTGACAAAAATTAGCCCAAACTTCCAACTGTGTATCCCTTTCTTTTTGTTTGGTGTTTCATGGAGATAAAATTATACTATCTGGCCCAGGGAAGCTATCTCTATGTAATTATACTCTTTAATCTCGTGTCTTAGTCTGAGTGCTAGAATTCCAGGCTTGTATCACATTGCTTTGTCATAGTTTGTTGGTTTATTTAATCTACAGACTAACAATTCTGAACTTCTCTGACTGCTCAAACTGTTTATGTACTATTTTCAAAGATGTGCTAACATTTAACACAGGATATGAACATGTTCAGATGCACATGCAGGGGTCTCTGATTCATTCTTCCATGGATCCAATCCCTTTAATAATGATTTCTTGACCTTCTTACTATCTCTGATTCCTACCTTTGTAATATTCTCAAGCTTTTTGAAGAAATTTCACTTGAGGATCTAATATTAAAAATTATCACTTGTTCTAGTTTTACTCAGGATATATTTTATATTTCTTTAACTTTTCTACACATTCCGAGAGTTGTTTTATTTGTGTAGGTTTTTTTTGCATATATAATTACCTCTGTGTGTATGTGTATGTTTGTAAGTATATATGCAAAAGCCTCAACAACCTTATTCAGCAATCTTGCTCATTGACTAGTATTTTATCACTTGAGCTCATGCCTATAATTCTAGCTACTCAGGAGGCTGAGATCTGAGGATTGCAATTCAAATCTAGCATGAGTAAGAAAGAATGGTTCTGAGGCACTTATCTCCAATTAACCACCGGAAAACTGGAAGTGGCGTTGTGGGTCAAGTGGTAGAGCTCTAGCCTTGAGCTGAAGAGCAGAGAGACATTGCCCACGCCCACAGTTCAAGCCCTGCCACGACCATCAAAAAGAAAGAAAGAAGTAAGAAAGAAAGAAAGAAAGAAAGAAAGAAAGAAAGAAAGAAAGAAAGAAAGAAAGGAAGAAAGAAAGAAAAAAGAAAGAAAGAAAGAAAGAAAACAAGAAAGAAAAAGAAATGAGATCTTAGCCACTAGTTCATTGCTAGTATAATTCCCTCACTCTCAACATGGACTTTTTTTTTCCAGATAAGTACATGCTCTTATACCTAACTTGCTTTGGAACCAGAACTATTCTTCCATTCTAAATTTTACAAATTTGTGTGATTAGCAACCATGATTTAGAGCCAAAAGGTGAAAGAGAGTGGCCTCATCCTTCATGTTCCACTTAGTATTAATGCTTTCTGTATGTCACTCCCATAGATCTACATATTGGCATTGGCTTTATTGTTTCAAAGTTGTCTTATTTGCAGAGTTTTCTGTAGTATATTGAACCAATATACTTAAACACAGAACTTTTCTTTCTCCTATTATTCCTATTGTTTCTTCTACTGTTAACTTATGTACACTTGGGAAATAATGCAGAACACAGAAACTCACAAAAAAAATTCTGAGAATCTTCTTCCCATTTAAATTTAAGTTACAGAGAACTTATGAAATTTGAACTTAATGTACTCTTGGATAATGGTTTCTTTCATGTTTTTATTGTCAAAATATTGTAGAGGGCTTAGAGTATGTTAATGAGTACATTTCCTATTGAGAATTGTTACATTCTCTTTTGTTTTTCCTGTGGCATCCCTTCCATCTCCATCTACTCAAATCCCCCCTCCCCTCCCCAAGTTGTAAAGTTCATTTTCTACAAAGTGTCTTGTTCATCTCATTGTTACAATAGGCCATCCTGTATCTTTCTTTCACCATTTTGTTATTTACCTTCCCCTCCCCACATTAGAAAAATGTATATACAAGATTCAGTGCACCTACATTAAATCCAGTAAAAACAGTGGTTATACCATGGGGGAAGAACATAGAAGACAAACCAAAAATCACATAGTACATTTTAGATACATTAAAAACTAGAGCAAGTAAAATACAGTAGTTTGTGTCCCTATCTTGGGGTTCATTTCACTTAACATCATCTTCTATGGCCATATGTACATGGATAATGTTTTTATAAGCCATTTAAATTCCATATTTTGTCTTTGCAAAGTTGTCCCTGAAACACGTGTCACCTCATGTCCAAAGATGTCTTTGCGCTATTTCAATGAAGCCAGAAAACATTCATTTTAACTCGAGCAGCACCATAGATTGTTACTGGAAATAAGTGGAAGCAACTGTTACTGCAAGTGGAAACTGATGCCAAGAGAGGAATTGAACATGGAGAAATGACAAAATTCAAGTTAATTTATGTGTTCCTTTGTACTGAACAAGGAAAGAATCCATGTCTTGAAGGAAACTCTGTCCCTGACTTGTTCGAGTGTGTTATTTACTCATATAAAACATGTCTGTAAAATTATAGTTGAGAGTTTAAAAAAAAAACAATGTGCCATTTGAAGGCCAGCATAGGAAAAAAGGAAATAACTTAGTTTAAAAAGTTTTCTGCTGGGAAGGTGGCTCAGTGGTAGCACGCTTGCTTTGCATGCCTGAGGCCCTGGGTTTGATTCCTCAGCACCATATAAGCAAAAAAAGAAAAAACCGGAAGTGGCACTGTGGCTCAAGTGGTAGAGCACTAACCTTGAGCTGAAGAGCTGAGGGACAATGTCCAGGCCCAGAGTTCAGGCCCCCCGACCGGACCAAAAAAAAAAAGTGATCAGCTGTAAAGAAATAAAGACATGGACGTTTTAAAGTGACTTACGTGTGGATATTTCACTCCTGAGATGATTTTCCTGTTGCAGGAGTCAGTTATCCATTCCTCTAGTCTGCGCCTGAGTTCTCGATCCCAATAAGGATTCCAAAAAGGCAGGATCCAGTGAGTATGATCAGCAAAAGAAGTCTCTTGTCAAACCAATGCTTTAAGGATGGTCCCAAAGAAATATGTGCAGGTTTTTTTGCTTGTTTATTTGTTTGTTTGGTTGGTTGGTTTGTGCTTGTTCTGGGGTTTGAACTCAGATGCTGGACCATGTCCCTGAACAATTGTCTTCCTAGTCCAAATTTCCCCAAAGCTAGTACTCCATTGCTTGAGCCAAAACTCCACTTCTGGCTTTTTTTGTGTTTAATTACAGATAAGAATTTGAGAGACTCTCCTGCCTGGGTTGACTTTGAAATGAGAAAGTAAAAAAGCCAAGTGACATAAGATTTCTGTTTTGAACCAAAAAATACTAGAAGAAGTTTATTATAGAGCTAATAATTGACAATTTTTAAAAGAAGAAAATATGTCCAGCAAAGAAGCCATAACTTCAATAACTCAGCAAAAGTAGGTACACCAAATCATCTTGGAATTATTTTTTTCTTCTTGGGAAGATAACTATTGACTTCGTAGTTCCTTTTGGGGAAACTTAAAGTCATATTTACATTTTTTTTGTTGGCCATGGGGCTTGAACTCTGATCTTGGGCACTGTCCCACAACTCTTCTGCTCCAGCTGAGCACTCTACCACTTTAGGTACAGCACCACTTCCAGGTTTCTGGTGATTAAAAGAAGATAAGAGTCTCATGAACTTTCCGGACCAGGCTGGCTTTGAACTGCAAACCTCTGGTCTCAACCTCCTTGAGTAGCCAGGATTACATGTGTGAACCACCAGCACCCAGCTCATATTTGCATTTATGTGCAATTCATGACACTATGAAAAAAAAGAATGGAAATTTGAATCAAATGATGTGACATGGCAACTTTTCAGAAAAATTGAGGTAGCAATAAATATGTCCTCCTTTTCCATGTTGTTACATTAATGACTCATGTGCTATGCCTCTCTTACATTAGCATCCTCTACTGTCGGCGTATGTGGACTTAGTATAACAAGTTGTTCACAGAGAAATAGAGAAAAGTGAGATTTTTAGAAGGCAAAGATCAGGTATGAAAGAACAGCACAGAAGGAGATACAACTTATCACACAGAGATTAAGAACTAGCCAAGGAGATTTAGAATGCTAAAGGCAATGAGGAATAAGCCTACTTGATTACTAGTTCTTCAATAGCCAAAAATGGTTCGCTCTAACAGTCACAGGTATACCTTAGTTATTATTATTATTATCATTTATTCCTTCCATTTGGAGTTATTCCTTCTTTTCAGTCACAATTGTTAATTAGCCTCTGCATTTTTGGTGCCATGACTGAGCAAAAAGTTTTCAAATCTTACTTAGTCTACCTGTCTCATTGTGATTACCAGTGACCACTGAAATGCCTGGAAGCCTTCAATTTCCAGTATTAATCTTCACTTGATATCTAAGCACATTCCTGGCATTAATTGCCATGACCTATTAACAAAACATTTTTTTCAACACTGTATTCTAATATGGGTAAAGTACATGAATTAAGGACTATTGGCAGTTATCAGTATGAAAGGAGCAATTATATTTTCCAAGTATGGCTTCTTTATTTTGCATTTACTAACTGTCTTTTTTGCTAGTCCTGGCACTTGAACTGAGGGCCAGGGTACTGTTCCTGAGGAGTTTTTTGTTTTGTTTTGTTTTGTGTGGTTTTGCTCAAGGCTAGCACTCTACCACGTGAGGCACAGCACTACTTCCAGTGTTTCTTTTTCTGTTTACTTGGTACTGAGGAATTAATTCCAGGGATTCATGCATGCTAGGCAATAACTGTACCATGAAACCACATTCGCAGAGACTTAATGACTTTCTTAAGATAGCATTAATTTTTCATTCCATTACTATGTATTATAATTTAGGCCAGGTTTTAGAAAAGGAAGTGGAAAACAATAATAAGTCCAATAAGGCTGACATTCCTGTCACATCACTAAGCAAGTACAGTGTAAAGACCTGCAGGACTCATAGGGCTGTTACATGTGACATTATTATGTAAAACACCATTAACAGTCATCTCCAACATCCGTAACATTCTATTTCCACTTTCAAGGTCAAGAGACAAATATCTAAGCCTTTTTATTGATTGTTTTTCCTAGGAAGGAAGAATGAGGATGTGGAAGGAGATGGTGGGAAAATATGTATATTGGCTTCCTGCCCACATTTTTTGGATTTTTAAAAAGTGCTACTGATTAACGCCCATTTACATCTAATTGATTATACTATCTGCACAAGATGCAGATAAATGAATGCATTTATTCTGGTGGATAGTCACATATATTAACAAAATCCACTTCTGGAAAAAAAAAGATACTAGGTAAGAAAGTATAAATTTTTGACTATAAAATGGTTTCTTCTCTTAGCAGAACAAAATGTAGTATTGAAATGTTTACTCCAGCTATCTATGAGACTTTATGCTGTCTCAGTATCAAAATGTTCTCTAATTCCTGTGACATCCAAGCATTGAAAACATGATTTGAACATCTCAGTAGTTTTAGAAACAAAGGTACATAATAGCCTCCTTCTTGCAGAGACATGTGATAGAAAGTATGATTGACTGTATTATAGTTCTCATTTTTCCCTCTTTATCTCAAGTGTTGCATATTTTGGTATATTACTCTATATCCTGCATCAGCTCCTGTAAGTGATATTTAACTCTACTCTGCAATGTCGATGGGTCATGTGACTTACTTTAGCATACAAAAATGAATGAGAAGTGGCGACAGATTTCTATGCAGTTCTCCCTGTCTAAAAGCTGACAACTGACTTGTTTTCTCTTAGCTATTAAAATAGCATATTTCCAGAGGGAATCTTCTTTCAACTTATATAATGGAAGAACATGGCATGTGAAATTGAGGCAAAATTCAAATATAGCCATATATAACACAACAAGAATTAAGGTAATATTAGAATGTGATATTGTTAGTTTCTTACCATCCTTGTATGCCTTTATGATAGTTGACTGTAGCATACCAGAATTTAACAAATACTAAACAAAAACTAAACAAATAGACAACTTTTCCTGTTTGATGATACTACATTTTTATAAAGAAGCATTCTCTATGAGATCACTTATGGGGTTATCTTTTTTATATATGGGTTTAATCACTCTAGAGGACTGTACCTAATATCCACAATGATTATCCATAACTTGTGATTGAGATGAGGAAGAACAAAATATCTACATTTCTTTTTATTTATTTATTTTATTTGTGAACATACTGTACAGAGGGGTTACAATTACATGGGCAGGATAATGCGTACATTTCTTACCAAGCATTGCAGACTACTCTTTTGTTTACCCTTCACATCCCTTCCCAACCTCCCCCCTCCCTCCCCAGTCCCAATCCTTCTCCCCCCCCACGTCCCCCACCCCCGCACCGACGTTGTAAAGCTCGTATTGGACATGACAACTTGTACTTCTCATTGTTGCAACAGGTCCACCTGTATCCTTAAACGACTTGTTTTTCCCCATCTCCTGCACAAGTTATAGTGACATCAAATACATCCTGGATTTCTCCTCTTTTTCTAGTGTGAATTCTCATCCTTTTTCCAAATTCTCCTATTAATAAAGGAAGAATGACACATTGTGGATATCAAGCAAAAGACTTCAAATCAAGAATTTCATTCTTGGGAGAATTTTGGGAAGATGGCGGAGGAGAAGCTGAAGGCAAAACAATCTCTCGCATAGAAAGCAGTTTTAGAGTTCCAGTGAACAGTCCTAAGCCAGAGAATCACACCAAGTGTGCAATCACAGAACAGAGAGATAGGCCAGAGAGGGAAAACCCAGGCAAGGAGACAGACCTGAGTGGCAGCAGCCATACTGCCATACCTGAAACAGAGACAGTCTGGGACGAAAGAGCCAGATGCGGCAGGCAAGCGGATTCTACTCAAAACCAGCAAGAACGAACAAGGAGCGGACATCTTTATACTACAGTTCGCAGACCAGAGATGACCCAAGAATCAAGACTCAGCTTGAGTAGAAGACTGACGTCCTCACTCATTCTCAGGGAGCAGAGGAGGGAAGGCCACCCCTCCCCTCCCCCAGTACCGGAGATCTCCATCTTGGATACGCACAAAGCTCAGTGCAGCTGCTAGCTCCAACTCAGGCGTTGGAATAAAACTAGGTCATTTAGCAAGGCACAAGAACTTAATGGCGTGACCTGCCAGACTCAGCTCCACCGAGGGAAAAGTCACCCAGTTCAGGCGTCAGCCCTAGGAGTGACTTTTTCCATCAGGTAATCAGAGCCAGAGGCTGCCCCTCCCTTTAGCAGCCTCAACAATCAACTGAAATTCAGTAAACAGAAACCCTGAGAGTGGCTCCGGGCTGGCCACTGTGAGTTTCTCACAAACTAGCCCCTGGGAAAAGCTACGGTTTGCTGAAAGGCCTCAACTCTACCCAGAATGTAGCCTCATCACAGCATCTCCAAATTTGAGGAAAAAGCCATCTCCATCTTTTGTGATACTCAAAGCACAACCGCCTCCCATTGAACTATCTTGGGAGGAGGATCGAAAAATCCTGGGTAAAGCAGAGCATTTTTCTGCCTGTCCAAACAAACTGACTTAAGAAACCAACCAAGCCATAGGACCACAAGCAGACCAGAGACTACAACCACAGGCTGAATACAGACACAAGGGAGATGCAGGACTTTTCCCAACCCTCCCAAAAAAATCAAAGCACTCTTTTCTTCCTCCTCTTCTTTTTTTATACCTTTTACAAAAAAAAAATTCTTTTCTAAAAATTTTTTAAATTTTTAATTTTTACTTTTTTTGAAAAAAATGTTTTCTAGTAATTTTCCCCCTTATAATCTTTATTTTAGCGATACATGTGTGTATGCATTTTTCTTTTTTTTCTCTTTTAAAAATGTTTTTTTTCTTTTTGTTTTTTGCTTAGCTCGACTGAATTCTGATTTTTTTTTCTTCCTTATCCTTCTCACTTTTCCTCTCTTTTGTTCTTCTTTATGGGACTTAATTGTTGTTCTGCACATCCTCTGATAAACCCATAGTTGATTATTAGACCCTATCCCCCATTGTGTACACACTTAATCCACAAATTTATTACTCAATTCAAAACTTCTGAGGCTTAAGTTCCTTAATAGCAGTACTACCTCTTTATACCTATATATTATATTAAGTATTCTTATTTTTAAGTTTTTCACATCTCCTTTATATCCCTCCCCTTCTCTCATTATATTCACGTTCTTTGAATAGATTTTTCTTGAATCTGCATATTATTTATTTTTATTTTTCTATTTTTTTCCGGTGTCTTTTTTTCCCTTTCTCTTTCTTCTTGTTTTCTCTCTCTGTACTTTCATCCTATCTAACCTATTTCCTGCTTTGAGACTAGGACTTAGTCAAGTTAACTCTCCCTGTACCTGCCCACATAACTTTATTCCTATTTTTTACCGACATTTCTCCCTAACCCTAATAATTTCTGGTTTACCAAATTCTTCTTTTCGGTTCCTAGCCCATTAATATATAGTTGTTTGATGTTGAAAAGAGGTATCTGTTGAACTAGTTTGTATCTGCAGACTATTGACAGTGCAAATTCAGACTTTGGTTGATTCTTGCCTTAAGTTAGTGTTCTAGCACAAAACTGGTGTTACTTTCATCCCAAATGGGCATAGTAAGCGGGAAAATCAAAGAAAAATGGCAAGTCAGGGTAACTCCAATGCCACTCATGATTATCAGGGGACAGAACAGATAATGAATAATCCAGAGGAGAGTTCTAAAATAGCTCTACAAACACTGCTGACAAACATGATAAATGAAAATATTGAAAAAATACAAAGAACTCTGTATGAGCTTGATAGAGAGAGAGAGGAGGCAATCCAAAGATTTATACAGGAATACCATGAGTGTGAGGAAGCTACTCAAAAACTGATAAAGGATTTGCGTGTGCAGCTTGAGAAAACTCAAAGAGAAAGGCAGGAATGGCATGAACAGGCTGAGAACACTCAAAGAGAACTACAAGAATGGCATGAATAGGAGGAAGCTAAGCAAAGAGCAATACAAGAATTGAGAGAGCAGGATGAGAATACACAAAGATTACTAAAGGCATTCATGGGATCCATTAAAAAGAGCTGAAGATAGTCAGGGAAACCACAAAGGGAATCCTGAATGGAACCCAAAAAAAGGAATGGGAGTCCAAGGAAACCATAACCAATCAACTAAGTTATTTGAGAATAAACACTGTACAGCAAATTAAGGAAGTAAAGAAGTCCACACAAGATCCATAAAAGATTATAGAGAAAGAATATACAACCATCCAAGACAAGTCCAAGAAAAATGATAGATCTATCCAATACTTGGGAGACACCATCAGAAGGCCTAATCTAAGGATAATGGGTGTAGAGGAGCACCTAGAATCAGAAGTTAATGGTCTAGGAAATTTGTGAAACAGGATCCTAACAGAGAACTTCCAAAACATGCAAAAAGATAGGCCTATTCAGATACAAGAAGCTTTTAGAACTCCAAATAGACCAGATCAGAATAGGACATCCCACCATAAAATTATAATCCATACAGGATCAACTCAGACCAATGAAAAGATCCTTAAAGCTGTCAAGGAGGAAAAATTAATCACCTATAAAGGGAAACCAATTAGAATCACCTCAGATTTCTCAGCAGAGACAATCAAAACAAGAAGAGCCTGGAATGATGTATACCAAGCCTTAAAAAACAAACAACTATTAACCAAGAGTAATGTACCCACCTAAACTCTCCTTCATAACTGAAGGCCAAATAAAAACCTTCCAAAGCAAAGAAAAATTGAAAAAATACATCTCTACCAAACCAGCCATACAAAAGATTCTTAAAGATGTCCTACACATAGAAAACCAACAAGACCACAAAAAAGGCCAAGAAACTGCACCCAAACTGAGAATCTAAGAACCATAGGAAGAACCCAGTGTTCACAACCCCCAAGAAGATGGATAACATGGCAGGAACTCCCAAATACCTCTCAGTCCTATCTCTTAACATAAACGGACTGAACTCTCCAATTAAGCGACATAGACTATGTACTTGGATTAAAAAACAAGTTCATTGATCTGCTGCCTTTATGAGTCACATCTTGCCCATAAAAACAAACAAATTTTCAATGTTAAAGGCTGGAGCAAAATCTACCAAGCAAAAGGCCCCCATAAATAGGCAGGAGTTGCAATCCTAATATCAGATAAAATAGACTTCAAATTAATATTCGTGGGAAGATATAAAGAAGGTCGATACGTACTAATTAAGGGATCACTCATTCAGGAGGATATTAAAATTCTAAATATCTATTCGCCAAACAATGTAGCACCCAAATTTATCCAAGAATCACTACTTTCCCTCAAATCCCACATAGATCCAAAGACATTAAGTGTTGGGGATTTTAACACACCACTCTCCCCACTAGATAGATCAACTCAGCAAAAACTCAACAGAGAAATTGCAGATCAAAACAGCTGCATAGATCAAGTAGATTTAAAAGACATCTACCGAATATTTCACCCAACAGCATCTTAATACATGTTCTTCTCAGCAGCACATGGAACATTTTCTAAAATAGACCACATTTTAGGCCACAAAGCAAACTTGTCCAAATTCAGAAACATTGAAATTATACCTTGCATTCTCTCTGACCACAAGGGAATAAAATTAGAACTCAACAACAAAAGTCTCCAAAGAAAGTCCAGTAACACATGGAGGCTGAACAACACACTGCTGAATCACCAGTGGGTCATGGAAGAGATTAGGAAGGAAATTGAAATGTTCATGCTATTCAACAAAAATGAGCACACAAATTACCAGCTCCTCTGGGACAGAGCAAAGGCAGTACTCAGAGGCAAGTTTATAGCTCTGAGCTCCTACATCAACAAATTGGAGAGATCTGAAACCAACAATTTAATGAGCTATTTGAACCTCCTTGAAAAAGAGCAGCAAGATAAACCCCAATCCAGTAGAGGGAAATAAATAAATAAAATTAAATCAGAATTAAATGAATTATAATCCAAAAAAACAATAGAAAGAATCAACAAAACAAAGTGTTGGTTCTTCGAAAAAATTAACAAAATTGACAGACCCTTAGCAAATCTTATGAGAAAAAGAAGAGATTACACCCAAGTTAATAAACTCAGAGATGAGAATGGAAATATCACCATGCAAACAACCAAGATTCAGAACATTACAAGGGAATACTTCTCAAAACCTTATGCTAATAAGTTTGAGAACTTGACAGAAATGAACCTTTTCCTAGCAAATATTGACATGCCAAAACTAAAACAAGATGAGTTAAACCAGCTTAACAGGCCCATATCAAGCACTGAAATAGAAACAGAAATAAGAGACTTCTAAGCTAATAAAAGTCCAGGACCAGTTGCTTTTACAGCGGAATTCTACAAAGCCTTCAAAGCAGAACTCACAACAATATTCCCCTAACTCTTCAATGAAATTGAAAGAGAAAGTTCACTACCGAACATATTCTCTGAAACCATCATAACCCTCATCCCAATACCAGACAGGGACTCATCAAAGAAACAGAACTATTGACCCATCTCTTTAATGAACATTGATGCAAAACACCTCAACAAAATTTTGGCCAAACGACTTCAACAATTCATGCAAAAATCATACACCTCGATCAAACAGGATTCATTTCAGGGATGCAAAGCTGGTTCAATATACACAAATCAATTAATTTTATTCATCACATCAACAGGAGAAATAATAAGAAACACATGGTTATTGCAATAGATGCAGAAAAAACATTCCACAAAATCGAACATCCCTTTATGATGAAGGTTTTGGAAAAATTAGGAATCTATGGAACATTCCTCAATACAATAATGGCTGTATATGACAAACCTACAGCCAGCGTTATACTCAATGCTGAAAAACTAAAGCCATTTCCCCTTAACTCAGGAACAAGACAAGGATGTCCACTCTCTCCACTTCTCTTCAATCTAGTATTAGAATGCCTTGCTACAGCAATAAGACAAGATGCAAACATAAAGGGGATCCTAATAGGGAAAGAAGAAATAAAACTCTCCCTCTTTGCAGATGACATGATCTTGTATTTAAAGAATCCCATAGACTCCACTCCAAAATTACTCAAGCTGATTCAAAAATTTGGCAAAGAAGCAGGGTATAATATTAACCCACAAAAATCAATGGCTTTTCTGTATGCCAACAATGAGAAAAGTGTGGCTGAAATTAGGAAAGCAACTCCATTTGTAATAGCCCCACAAAAAGTAAAATAACTAGGAATTAACTTAACCAAAGACTTGAAGGACCTCTATGATGAAAACTTTAAAAACTTTAAAAAGGAAATCCAAACAGAACTTGGAAAATGGCAAAACCTCCCAATGCTCCTGGATTGGAAAGATTAACATCGTGAAAATGGCAATAATTCCCAAGGCTATCTAAAAAATTCAATGCGATACCTATCAAAATACCAACCACATTCTTCAAGGAAATAGAAAAGGCAACCCAAAAATTCATATGGAACAATAAAAGACCCCGAATAGCAAAAATGCTCCTCAACAGAAAGAACACTGCTGGAGGAATATCAATACCAAATTTCAAACTCTACTATAAATCCATAGTAATCAAAACCGCTTGGTACTGGCATAAGAACAGACCTCAGGACCTATGGAATAGATTTGAAAACCCAGAAATGAACCTACATGCATATAGCCAACTAATCTTCGATATGGGAGCTAAAATAATAGAATGGAAGAAAGACAGCCTCTTCAGTAATTGGTGCTGGCAATATTGGTTAACTACTTGTAGAAAACTAAAGCTAGATCCTTATATATCACCCTTCACCAGAATCATCTCCAAATGGATCAAAGACCTCTGAGTTAAAGCAGACACTCTGAAAACATTACAGAATGGAATAGGAGAAACCCTAGGCCTCCTTGTCTCAGGCCAAAATTTTCTTAATAGAGACCCAGAAACCCAACAAATCAAAGAAAGGTTGGACAAATGGGATTGCATGAGGTTGCAGAGCTTCTACTTGGCAAAGGACATAGCTAGCAATATCAATAGAAAGCCCACACATTGGGAAAAGATCCTCACTAGTCATACAACAGACAAAGGTCTCATATCTAAAATATACTTGAAGCTCAAAAAATTAAATCCCTCAACAACAAATCCTCAAAGAAACAACTGCCCAATAAATAAGTGGGCTAAAGACTTGAAGAGAAACTTCTTGAACAAGAAAAAGGATGTCAGACACATGAAGAAATGCTCAGCCTCGCTAGCCATAAAAGAAATGTAAATCAAAACAACATTGAGATACCACCTCACACCAGCTAGAATGGCTATAATCAAGACCTCTAACAACAACAGATGCTGGAAGGGATGTGGACAGAAGGGAACCTTACTTTACTGTTGTTGGGAGTGTAAACTTGTTCAACCACTTTGGAAAACAGTATGGAGATTCCTCAAAAGACTTCCCATAGAGCTCCCCTATGACCCAGCAATCCGACTTTTGGGCATTTACCCAAATGTTTACCAACAAGACCACACTAAAGCTACTAGCACAACTATGTTTCTTGCAGCATTATTTACCATAGCTAAGATCTGGAACCAACCCAGATGCCCCTCAGTAGATGAATGGATCAAGAAAATGTGGTATATATACACAATGGAATTCTATGCCTCCATCAGAAAGAATGACATTTTCCCATTTGTTAGGAAATGGAAAGGCTTGGAAAAAATTATATTAAGTGAAGTAAGCCAAGCCCAAAGAAACAAAGGTCCTATGGTTTCCCTTTTTTGCAATATCTAGTACATGTATGAGTCAAGCAGGAAAGGTCAGATAACATAATGTTAGGAAAATGAACCCTTAGATAAGTATTTAAATGTTTTTTTCTTTCTTGCATTTGTTTCTAACTCATTTATAAGATTATTTATTTGTAGCTTTGTATGTCCCTCCCCCACTTTACAACCGCTGCTTTCACTATATTTGATGTCGGTATAATTTGTGGAGGAGATGGGGAAAAACAAGTCGGTTAAGGTACAGGTGGACCCGATGCAACTATGAGAAGTACAAGTTGTCATGTCAAAAAGGAACTTTACAACTTTGGTGCAAGGGGCGGGGGGGGGGCGGGATAGGGTGGGGGGGTGGGGGGAGGCTGGGAAGGGATGTGGAGGGTAAACAAAGGAGGAAGCTGCAATGATTGATAAGAAATGTACTCATTATCTTGTCCATGTAATTGTAACCCCTCTGCACAATATGTTCACAAAAAATTAAAATTAAAATTACTAAAAAATGACAAAAAAAATACAAAATACAGAAAAAAAGAATTTCATTTTTTTCAGAAATAGGTGAAGTAAATCAGAGTGCCTCGAGGAAGAATACAAACATGATTTTTTCTCCTGTCTGACTTCAACCATAGTGTCCAAACATGACTTTAAATATATAATAAAATATTTCCTTTCGCTAATTTTTTTAAAAAATAGTTTTTTTAATAAAAAGTAATTTTTAATTTTTTAAAATATATATAAATCGTAATTTGTTGTTTGCTTTTGGCAGGAATTGAGTTGAGAGGCTAAATTTTATCAGAATCTAAATATAATAAAAGTAGATGATTTAAAAATAAATACCTTGTAGGTACATTTTTAACATGTCATACCCACAGAAACACTTTTTTCTTATTTTCCTCTCCACACTGATTCAATTTCAATAACCAATTCATGTAATTCAATTAGCTGTTTCAGAAATAGTTTAGACAAAAAATTTAGAAAAAGAAAACCAGTATTGGGTGGTGCATTCTTTAAAAATAGCAGTCAAATAAGTATTAACCATAATTCCAAAGTAATAGCAGTTAAATGCTCCTGAAAAGAGAAAATTTTAAGCAGAATGAATAAAAAAATTGATAGTGCCAGAACTGTTTCAGGAGGTGGTCTCTGGGATTTAGGGTTTATAGTACATGACAATGTTTTAACCAGGATTACTTGCTTTCAGGGACGAATTGTTTTAATTATATTTTATTGAAATATGTTATTCAAATTTAATGAAAGGATAAGTTTATAGTAGAAATAACGCTACACACTCATTGTTGTATGCATTATATATTATATATATATATAATTTTACAAACATATATATATATCAGCATATATATGTTTATTTTTAATTTTTGTCCATGGGGCTTGAAATCTGGACCTGTACACTGTCCCTCAGCTCTTCAGCTCAAGATTCATCCTCTACCACTTGAGCCACTGCCAGTTTTCTTTTGCCTCATTGGAGATAAGGGTCTCGTGGACTTTCCTGCCTAAGCTTGCTTTGAACCATGATTCTGAGCTCTCAGACTCCTTAGTAGCTGGTGTTGCAAGCATGAGCCACCAGCACCTAGCTACATAATTATTTTTTACATATTTATGAAATATTAAGTGGTAATCCTATTCATTTATATGTTGTGTAATGATCAAGCTACATCATATCCATTAATTTCGGCATGTAACATTTCTTTTTAGTGAGAATGCTCAAAAACTTATCTTCTGGCTATGATGAAATATATATATTCTTAACTATAATCACCTTGCTTCTTGTAGTATACAATTAATATAATTACTTTTAGTCATGGAAGTCTGCTAATTAAGTTATATAAAACATAAATTGTAAAGTGAAAGAAATTAATGGTTGCATTACTTTTTTTAAGAAGACAACTATACCTTTTGTTTTCAGTTATATTTCTTTGGGAATGTGTACTATTCATTGATTCAACTGTTAAAATTGATAGCAATTACATTATATCAAGTTGATTGAAACTTGTATTTGAAAATTGCACACAACACAAATATACTTCCACTTTATTACATAATTAAAATAACAGTAAAGCAAAGATTGGTGTTAGCCATTCATGTGTAGAATCCTAGAAACCCAGGAGGCTAAGAGCTGAATATTTTAGTTCAATGTCAGTCCAAACAACAAAATGTGAAAACTTATCTCCAATTATCCAGCAAGAAGCAGAAGATGAGAATGTAGCTCAAGGAATACAGTGTCATCAGCCATGAGCAAAAAATACAAGATAGACAATTTAACTTCAAGTTCAATCCATAAAAATGGCATATACACACAAAACAACAACACAAAAGTATTATGAACATCAATAATGAAGACAAAATAGTAGAAAAGATCATGAGAAATGTGTAAACATCTGGAAGACAGAAATCATTTGACAGAAATTTGATTCATGAGAGGGAAAAGTCGCAGGCTCATTTGTACAATCTCATTGTAGGCATTTGTGTTGAAACCTGGCTATTGGGTAACATGTGAAAGAGTAGATTGGATTACCTGACATAGGAGACATTGCCTGTGACTATGCACCATCCCAGTCTTCAAAATCTAAACTCGTGAGTGTTAATTTAAATAAAAGCTCATGTTCGAGACTGTTTGGACCACACAGACAGGGGTCCTTATTTTGAGGCTTCAGACCAGTGCTTTTGTTTATAACCGCTCCTGTTTTACACCCCTTTCTTTGTGCACCTATACCTTACTGAGCTGGCACCAGGCCAAGGCTTTGAATTTGACTCCCCTCCTGCCTTAATCCCCCCATTTCTCCACCTACATCTCATTTCACATGCTATCTCTTTCTTTACATTAGTTGTTTTCTTACTAATCCACACCAGAAAACTCTTATACTCATGTAAATCCCACCATAAATAACCTAGTGAAAGGAGTGTTTACTATTGCCTGAGGCTCTCATCTGTGGTTTTGGTCCCTAATAAATCTGTGCTACACGATCTCATTTTTCTTCAGGGCTTTTGAGTCTGACAAATGATTGATTTGGTTTGATGTAATCCCACTTATCCAGACTTACTTTGGAAGTTTTGACCTGTACCAAGGAGCCCTCATGTTTCTCCTAACTCTACCTGTAACATTCTCAAGGTAGCTGGAATTACATGGAGGTCTTCGATCCATTTGGAATCTATTCTGATACACGGATATATATAAGGATCTAAATTCGGTTTTCTGTATACTGCCAATTCTACCAGCACAATTAGTTTTTCTTCCATCCTATGTGTCTGGCTTCCTTGTAAAAGATTATTTACCTATAGGAGTGAATTCATTTCTGGATCTTCAATTCTGTTGTATTGTTGGAATTCTGTGCTTCCATTGGAAAGAATGCCATTACCCCATTCCTGAACAAAAGGAAAGACTGGAAAACAATGATATTAAGTGAAATAATCAAGGTCTAATTAAATATATGCTGCATGGTTGTCCTCATTTGTAATAACTAGACATATCTATAAATCTACAAGTTAATCCAATAGTTAGTAAAAGAAATACAATTACACTTGGATATGATTAACTAAGAGCAATCTAAGCATTCACATGGCAGGAACAAGGTAAACTATTCTTAGGAGAGAATCACAATGTCTCAATACCTATATGCATATGACCATATAAATGTTGCTTATTGCAATGAACTCTAAGAATCAATCATACATGTGAAATACATCTATCTGTATATAATTTGAAAAGATGTCATGAAAATACCAACTTCTCTGTAAATTCAAAAGCAAAATTCTAAGTGTAGAAGATAAAATTGAAGAATGCTTTCAGCACATAAACTTAAACACATAGGGAAAAAGGTGGGACAGAAAAGATAAGATGAAAAGTAGAATAGGTAACTATTGAGGAATTCATAAACTATTTCAAAAAGTATACAAGAGAGCTGGGGTACATCTCAGTTGTAGGACTAGACTAATATATACAAAGCCATAGGTTCAATCTCCATGAAGGCCTAATAATAAGTTAATAAATAGTAGTAATACAATAATTACCTGAAATAAATGCTTTCATATTAGAGAGGCCTGAATCCTAAAACAGTAAATAAATTATTCTCAAGGCTTGTATCCAATGACAAGAAACTACAAGAATGAAGAGCAAATATTTTACTTTTCTTGCCCTTCCTGTCCTATTCTGGTTTATTCTTTTCTTTTTTCCTTTGACACTACTGGTGCTTGAAGTTGCTAATTCTCTAATCACTTTAGATTATTTTTCAGGCTAAGCCTCCCTTGAGGAATGATAGCTTACCAATGGTTTCCACAAACGTGAGATAACAGGGAAATTACACTATATCTAGCTTTGTTTGTTTTCGTAGTTTCTCACGAATTTATATTTTTTAGAACTGGCCTTGATATCAGTCTTCTAAATCTCTGCCTTCTAATTAGCAAAGTACATTTCATCTCAAGCTTGGACCCACACTATATTTCAGTTTAACCATTCAATATTGACTTCAGTTCAACCAACGTGAACTATTGGGTAAATATATGGACACCTCATTCCCACTGGTAGGCAATTCTCATGAAGATGAGGAACAAGATAAATAAGTGAGGAATGGTATCAGTTGCAAAAAAAATGGAATAGGATCCAAACAATTACTTCTTTGGGCTGCCAAAAATAATCGGCTTACAACAGTTCCAAGACTACTTTTCAAAAAGGCCACTCATGTGAATACTAGGGATGAAGATGAGTATACCCCTCTTCATCGGGAAGCCTACTGTGGACACTTAGACATTATCCATGAGTTGGTGGCTCAAGAGGCAGATATTCATGCAATAACTGTGGATGGCTCGACACCCCTGCACAGTGATTATACGTGGAATAATACCAGAGTGTCTTCTTTCTTACTGCATCAATGTGCAGATACCAATGCCCAAACTTAAGGCCTTTTGACCTCTTGCATCTTGCTGCTGGGAATAGAGATAGCAAAGGTATGCTGGATCTCCTTCTGTTGAACCGTTATCTCAAACCAGGTCTAAAAAACAACTAGGAAGAAAGGTTCCTTTCTGTCCACATCCCCTCCAGCATCTGTTGTTATTAGAGTTCTTGTTTTTTGCTGTTCTAACTGGAGTGAGGTGATATCTCAATGTTGTTTTGATTTGCATTTCTTTTATGGCTAGGGATGTTGAACATTTCTTCATGTGTCTATTGGCCATCCTTCTTTCTTCTTCAGAGAAGCTTGTCTTTAAGTCTTTCGCCCACTTATTTATTGGGCAGTTGTTTCTTTGAGGATTTGTTGTTGGGTGGTTTAATTTTTTGAGTTCCAAGTATATTTTTGATATGAGACCCTTGTCCGTTGTATGGCTAGTAAAGATCTTCTCCCAATCCGAGGGCTTTCTATTGATCTTGCCAGCTATGTCATTTGCCCTGCAGAAGCTCTGCAATCTTATGCAATCCCATTTGTCCAACCTTTCTTTGATTTGTTGTGCTTCCGGGTCTCTATTCAGAAAATTTCGACCTGAGCCAAGGAGACCTAGGGTTTCTCCTATTCCATCCTGTAATGTTTTCAGAGTGTCTGCTTTGAGTTCAAGGTCTTTGATCCATTTGGAGTTGATTCTGGTGCAGGGTGATATATAAGGATCTAGCTTTAGTTTTCTACATGTAGTTAACCAATTTTGCCAGCACCATTTACTGAAGAGGCTGTCTTTCTTCCATTCTATTGTTTTAGCTCCCTTATCGAAGATTAGATGGCTATAGGTCTGTAGGTTCATTTCTGGGTTTTCAATTCTATTCCATTGGTCCTGAGGTCTGTTCTTATGCCAATACCAAGCTGTTTTGATTACTATGGCTTTATAGTAGAGTTTGAAATTTGGTATTGATATTCCTCCAGCAGTGTTCTTTCCGTTGAGGAGCGTTTTTGGTATTCGGGGTCTTTTATTGTTCCATATGAATTTTTGGATTGCCTCCTCTATTTCCTTGAAGAATGAGGGTGGAATTTTGATAGGTATCGCGTTGAATTTGTAGATAGCCTTGGGAAGTATTGCCATTTTCACGAGGGGATGTGGACAGAAAGGAACCTTACTTCATTGTTGGTGGGAATGTAAACTTGTTCAACCACTTTGGAAAGCAGTATGGAGGTTCCTCAAAAGACTTCACATAGATCTCCCCTATGATCCAGCAATCCCACTTTTGGGCATTTACCCAAATGTTTACAAACAAGACCACACTAAAGCTACCAGCACAACTATGTTTATTGCAGCATTATTTACCATAGCTAAGATATGGAACCAACCCAGATGCCCCTCAGTAGATGAATGGATCAAGAAAATGTGGTATATATACACAATGGAATTCTATGCCTCCATCAGAAAGAATGACATTTCCCCATTTGTTAGGAAATGGAAAGGTTTGGAAAAAATTATATTAAGTGAAGTAAGCCAGGCCCAAAGAAGCATAGGTCCCATGGTTTCCCTTATTTGCAATATCTAGTATAGGTATGAGTCAAGCGGAAAAGGCCAGATAAAGTGATGTTAGGAAAATGAACCCTTAAATATGTATTTTAATGTTTTCGTTTCTTTCATGCATGTATTTCTAATGCATTTATAAGATTATTCCTTTATTGCTTTGTATGTCCCTCCCCCACAGTGTAACCCCCGCTTTCACTATATTTGATATCAGTATATCATGTGGAGGAGATGGGGACAAACAAATCGTTTAAGGATTCAGGTGGACCTGTTGCAACAATGAGAAGTACAAAATGTCATGTCAAAACCAGCTTTACAATTTCGGTGTGGGGGGGGAGGGGGGTATAATTGGGTGGGGGGAGGGGGGTAAAATTGGGTGGGGGGAGGGGGGAGGCAGGGAAGGGAAGTGAAGGGTAAACAAAGGAGGAGGCTGCAATGCTTGGTAAGAAATGTATGCATTATTCTGCCCATGTAATTGTAGCCCCTCTGTACAGTATGTTCTCAAATAAAATAAAATACAATTTAAAAAAAAAAAAAAAAAAAACAACTAGGAAGAAACTTTATTTGATAATGCCAAAAGGATAAGTATGTATCACTACCTCTTTGAAGTTGTGGAAGGCTGTACTAATTTTTCCTAAGTCATAATGTTTCTGTTAAGCTTCTCAAGTTTAAAAGTGCCAGTCCATTCGTTGGTCCGTACAAAATATTTTCACAGTACAAAGTACCAGCAATATCTTACTGTAAAAATTCATGTATTCCATTGTATTCTTCCAAGTCAATTGCCTGACTTTGATGTCAAAATGTATTCAAGAGGTTTTGTATACATCTATAATAATTTCTGCAGAATTTGTGATTTTTTTTAATCAGAAATAATTTTAACTTATCTGTTGAAATGAGTAGTACCGAAACTAAAGATATTTCTAGTGCTTGTCTGAGAAAAGTATATTTTAAAATATTTTATATTCTGTTCTTTGTACAATTTCCATAATCTATTTCATTCTCTCCTAGATATAATACATTGAATTCTACATCGTTTTATAATATATAGGTAAATTAATAAATGTGTCCTTTAAGATGGCATTCCATATAGAAACAGTTTAAGATTCCTTTTTTTCCTAGGTCCTTATACTATTTTATTTCTTTGGGATAAAATGACAATGTTATCTAATTTAAAAAGTTTTGTAAAGTTTATGCTATTTAAAGGCCTTTCTAAGGTGAAAACTTAATATACTGATGTCAAACTTACTTTCAATTCTATGAATTACATATATTGTTACACTCGTATTTTTGTAATCAACTTTTTAATAACTTTTTTCATTTCTTGCATCTAAAGAATGAAATAATTGGACTACTTCACAAATTTTCATATCATCCTGTATTTCATATCATCTCTGTGTTGTTGTAATTTTGGTATACGTGCTGCTGAAGCACGTATATTAATGATGAAATCTTTATATAGGTATATATCTTTGGATGCCTATTTGTAACAAGGAAAACTTATTGTTCCTTACAATGCTATTGATCTTCTTTTCCTAAAATTCTATGTATAGTGGAAAAAAATTTATATTGTTTGGTCTATTGCTCACATGTGCAATTTTTTGTCAATGGATATTTTTTTTTCATTTTAAATTTGATCATACTTTGAAGCATTTATAGCCAGGTCCAAAGATGATGGCTTTTTCAAATACTTATTTATCCAACTGAGTTAGCTTTGTGGAGCTAATGGATTCAAAGTAAGCCTTCCTTAAGAGCGACTTATAAAATTCTGCAGCATAAAATTTCCCAAATGAGGTCTTACTGGCACAAATGTCTACCTGACCATTTACTCTTCTTCCATGTAGCAACAGATCAACTAGAATATCTTACCCTGACAGCATAGATTGTCTTACTGAAACAAAACTATTATTAGTTACAAGGGATGATAGAGAGATGAACAATTCAGACAGAACTGTTCAGGATAGAAAGTATTTTATCAAAATACAATTATTTAATATACCTACCATTTCAAAAGTAGCTAAAGCCAAGAAGGTGAAAAAATTGTTCATATGCATGATTACCTAATGTCCTGGCCTGTCAACCATCCAACCAGGCAGGAACTTACACTACTGCCTTTCTATCACCAAAATATTCCCATAGCTCCAGGAGAAGTCCATATGTTTCTCCTCATTATTAGGCCTTAAATTGGTAATGTTTTAATCAGAGTGTTCCCTGGTGTGTCCAGGTTGTAAATCTGCAAATAGTAAAGCTTTAGTTCTAACTCTACTAAACACTGAGGTAGAGATAATGGAATAATACTTTAAAACAGAGTTGCCATTTATACCTTAACCACAACAGAACAATGCAAAACATGTGCCCTTTCTATTATATTATATATAGTTATATATTTTATATTTATATGTGCTGATTTTATATTTCACACAGTGAATCTTACTAGAAATAATTGATAATTTGACAAAAAATTATATTTATTTATTCCAATAAATAGATTGGAATATAATTAGGTTTACAATATAAAAAGTATCAATGCATTGTCTTTCATACAAACTTGTGATACCTTCAAAGTGCTCTTGGTATTCTGAATTCACATGGTAAAAAAACAATTTTGTTTTCCTATAATCTATAAAATATTTTACTCTGATGCTCTGTTTATTATTTTAACTCGCTGGTCCTAAACAGTTTTTCTTCATATTTCTGAAGCATTCCTACTGATTATACCCAAATTTTGCTGATATGACATCTACAAGATCTTTTTTCTGCAGGACCCACAATTCCTAGGCTCCCAGGTCCGAGTTACCTGCATCATCAAATAACAGAGGCAAGACTTCTCACCTAGGCCCATGCAACATGCCAACAGAAAGTAATTGAAGACCAATCTCAATTTCTCATTTCCTATATTTCAGGGCCCGAATTCTTTGAGAAACAGGAATTTTCAGTAAGCAATTGTGAAATGCAATGCAACTTAAAATAAAAGATAATATCACAAAATCTGAGAGAATGTACTGTAGTTCAAACTTTCAATTTACAGATGACCAGTCCATATGATTGAATGAGATAAAACATGTCACAAGATTATTTTTATACCACTCTCCTAATGATTACTGAACGATTTCAGTCCAGCATAAGTAGGCCAAAAAAGTAGATCCTGGAAGGATAGATCCACAATTGGTCTACCAAAACCAGGAAAACTTGACTTAGAGGTCAAATATAATTCAGAAAAACATTAATTGAGAAGATCATTAGTACTTCAAAACAGGGGTACTTCAGTAAAACTTGGTTCGGTAGTATAAAAATGTCGTCATTCTCAAAACAATAATAACCTACATTTAATCTTCTGAAAGTATATTCTTTTTCAAATATACTTTTAAAAATCACAATCACCTAAATCATATTTGACAAGCAGATTATACTTAGTGGCATTACAAGTTTTTCAAGTGTAGTGAGCAAGTTACAATAGAGTTGATTTATTTACCCAGCACCAATGCCAAACAGGTTCAACTATTCATTAAAGTATAGAAATTGTTCCGCCCACCATTTGTGTGTTAGTAGGTGCCTTCCAGAAATGTGTTAAATAGATCAGCCTCCTATATTTCAAACCCAAATGTTAGCTAATAAAGTAAATTTCATCACTTAAATAAAGTACATTTCAAAAAGTCACAAAGAGTTGCCTCATCATATGTTGTTTTATTTTTTTCCCTATCTGTTTAACTTAGTGAGAAATATGACTTTAAGTCTTGAATATGGGTATTCATCAGAGATGTGACAAACATAAAATCTGTCTTCTATTTCTATCATATTCCTTGATAGTAGTAAATCTTAGTTTTCTTCATTTTCCAAAACTTATATGTAGTAGATAATATTATCCCATGTAAAACAAAATAATCACAAACCATTGTACAAAGCCATTTATAAAAATTGGTAATTAGGAATACATTCTAAGCCATTTTAAAACTTTTTTGACTAAAGATTAATCTTCCAAATGGATGAGAATAAAACCATGTCTAGGTCCTTCACGTCTACAGTTTGCAAATTATTATTGCAGATGAATGAATTATGGAAATATAAGCTGACATCAGTTCAAACATATGCAGGATTGAAACTCCATGGAATGTGTATAAAACTTTCAAAGTATTAACGGTTTAACAGAATGACTACCAGGAAATTGAAACCAAAGTAGAATAATAGTAAAGATGTAGAATGAATGAAAAATGGAACAAGTGGCAAGTACAGTTAGAATACTTAATGTACACATGTGATAAAGGAAGTGGTAAATCTGAAATAAATCTTGAAGAAGGGGTTGGTTGAGAATGATAGAAAAAGTGACTCTGATCCAGGAGCATTGGACAATTAGATGAACATATTTAATTGTAACAAACTTGCACAACCTTTTGAAATTCAGTTAAAAAACACAACAAAAAACAAAAACACACAAAAATCACAACCAAAGAGAAATCTCTAGAGAGTATGAATATGAACTCTCAAAATTTTAAGGAGTTAATGAAGGACAGTCTTGGGGAAAGCAAACAATGCTTTTCAAAGAGGGCAGTTCGGGGTAGGGGGGAATTTTGAATAGATTTAAATAGATTGTCTAAGGTTAGAAATCACCTACATCTGCTGCAAATATTATCTTTCTTCTGTCAGTTCTCTTTGTCTGAAATGGGTACTGCAGTCCTGACCCACACTTGATAGCTTCTGAAGATAGAATGGAAGAAACAAGATCAAGAACCTAATAGGTTCTGTCCACTGGAGAGAAAACAATCCTCTATGTTTTCTCTCATCTCTCTTCACTACTCTTTTTTCATACTTTTAAGTCAACTGATTTTGAATTTTATTTTTCCTTCTTTGTTCTGGCAAAGTAATTGGTCAAATTAGTTCACTAAATATTATTTGCCTTTTTTTTTCTATCATGCTGTTTACTTGTCCGAGTCCATTAAACTTCACCCTACCATTTGGTTGCCATGACAACCCTACATCTATGTTAATGAGGACAAATTCTAATGTAAAACTTTGTCTCCAAAAAATAAGTCCCAGAAGCTGTGATCACAAATATTTGGCTATACTTTTTTTTTTTTACCTTGAAAGTCTTCTTGTGTCTAAAGTGCCCACAAAAATAAGTACTCCACCACTTTTTGGTTCAATCACTTCTAACCTCAAAGATATATTTTGATAACAAGATGCTTAGAGGAAATCAAAGAATACTCCATTTTATCTTCTCTCTTAAGACTCTCCTTAGATACCTTATCAGTTTCAGTGAAGTTATTCTTTGAAAAATTATTTCAATAGATTATTCTTCTCTTGGTCTTGCATTTGTTCAGCAAGATGTATGGGAAAGAAGAGTTAAATCATCCATTCCTTGGATGACAGTGTCTGTTACAAAGGACAATGCTTCTATGTCTAATTCTATGTCCTCCTCTTATCTCTTGCCTGATTTCCAATTAATCACAGCTTCTTGGCTTCAAGTCCAGTGAAGCTGAAGGACTATAAGGTCTCCCCCCCCACCCTACCCCACTATATCTGCATGGTTTCTCTTTTAAAACTCTTTTAAGTTGCCTCATTTGGACGCAGAATTTATTTTCATGTCTTCATTCAATCTGTTCTGCATTATAGTCAGCCAAATAGGCTCTATAAAATCACTTTACGTATCAAAAATTTTAAGACAACATATACAAATGTTTAGGCCTCCCTCCAGTGCTGAAGCCAATATGCTTAGCTAGGGCTTCTAAGAACACTGTCTTTTTACCCTTTCAATTTTCTCAATTCTTTTCTAATCCCAAACCTTTTTGGCTTATATAATAAGAGAAATCTTTACTATCTCATGTTAATAAGGATATTATTTTTTGTGAGCTACTTAGAAATGTGTAATCATTGGAGTATCCAATCAGATTTTTTTTCTGTGTTTCAGTGCTTCACGTACAAAGACATTGTAGAAAGTGTTACAAACAGAAAAGTGTGAACCCAATACCTTTTTCAATTGTGGAGGGCACTTTCGCCCTAAATATTTTGACCACAATTATCTTTTTCAAATAATTATTTTGGTAGTTAAAGGTCAATTCACAAATGTAGATATCTTAATTTTTTAAGAACTTTGAATTTCACACAATGAGAGTATATTTCCTGGGTAAGGTTAATTCTCAAAGGAACCTACAGGATTTACAGCAAGTTTTCTTAAGTTTGTTTCTTTAGTGTGAAAATGAACTATCTTCACCCACATTGCTCCCTCTTAACTAAGTCTCCATAGATTTCTTTGCATGAAAGCCTATTTACCCAGGCAATTTTCTTAATAAGCTAAGTTGTTAAAAAGTTTGAACAATCAAAATATAGCTGTCATAATTTTCAAACTCTTTTGAAATTCCTTTAACAGAATCACATATTCACTAATTCTAATTAAACCTTTACCCTCAAAAACAGTTGACATGTTGTTTTCATGATATAGTGTCCCTACAACTATTTTTTCCAGTGGGTTTATGTGTATATATGACCATAAAAGCTGGTGCTGAGCAAAATGAACTTCAAGATATGGAACAGAGATTATTTTGTAGTTATTGTTTGTAATATACTATGTGATTTCTATTTTCTTTGTGTTTTTTCCCTTATGGTTTTCCCCTGCTGTATTCAATTTTGGTGCCCTGTGTATTGTGTATACATTTACCTTAATTAGGGAAGGGAAGATGAACAACAAAATGGTGAGACAAAGGACAAAAGGAAAACCAATGCAATAGAAATACTCACATGCAATATGTTGGAAATGTACATTACAACTTGTGAGGAGTACTGAGGTGAAGGAAAACTGTGAGAAAAATGAAGGAGGCGCTAAAAAGTTTGAAAAGTTATGTATTCACTACCTTACAATTACTGTAACCCCATTGTACATCAATTTGATAATAAATTTTAAAATAAGCTGCATAAAATATAATTTTACTCTATTTTTACAGTAAATATTATCCTTTATTTTATGTTGTAATTTATTAAAAATCAATACTATTTGGCATCTAATTTGAAACAATTACTCCTTTTTTATCAGAGGGTCATCATCTTGAATGTTATCCAACTAGACAATATTTTCACAATAAACTTGCCAATATTTTGAAAAAAGAATAAATTTAGTACTTTCTCACACTAAAACCAAAAACAGTTTAACTCTATGGAAACCAATAACTTTTAAAAGTAAATAAGTTGTTAAGAGCACAGAATATATGTGTTCTTCAAAATTCCTATGACTAATAACTACTCATTTTCAATTTCTGAACATTCCATACCTGAGAGATTCAAAACAGTACCTGTTTGCAATTCTGCAATAGATGCAATTTCCAATGGAGTGTTACAGATTGAGAAGTCAACAGAAAAATAGCCACATTCTGGTAGAGGATAAAATTATGAAACATCTGTAATTAATTCTTCAACAGTAAGCAAATATTTATCAAAGTAAGCTATTATTTCTATGACCATCAATCCCAAGATTTATGCCATAAAGTCATCCTAGTCCAATACTTTCCAACTCGTAAAGAGCACCTTAAAATTCCCTTAATTTACATAATGAATAGTTTATATCTATTGTGAAAAAAATACTCCACCTCTGCTAATGTGATGCCCTCCTTGTTCTGGAAAGAACACCACAATAAAATGGGTTGCATAAATTTCCCCCAGTGAAATTCTTGAGATCAGAACACTTGCAAATGTTATTTATATTTATACTTTTTGTAAACTATCACAGATATTCAGAATGCTAAGTTTGGAAGATTATGGTTCAAATCTACAATAAACTTCTCAGAAAAAGCCAGACACAAGTAGCACTGAGATTGGAGTGTTAGCACACGAGCCTTGAGCATAAAGAGGCTCAGAGACAGCTTGCAGACCCAGAGTGCAAACCCTAGGACAAACCAATAAAACAAAAACAAAACCCAATATAACATTTTTCTCATTGTATACAGAGGCACGTAATTTAGGAAATGGCTTCCTGTGTAACATATAGGTAGAAGAAAGAAGATGTCACACAATTATTTTTTTCATACAATGTTATACAATACAATCAAAAATTGCTCTTTTGCTAAATTTATAAATTAATATCCATTTGTTGGCAACTCTGTCTAGATTATTCACATTATCATTTTATCCATGAACTATTGGAATTATCTATCAACTAAGAGCTAATTATAATTCTCTTGAAAGAATATTCTAGGAAAATGGAATGCCAGAATCATTTGTGAATTTTTCAATTAAACCCTCTACTTAAAAAGAATTTTGTATTATCCTATAAAATATGAAATTACAAACAAAACCAAAATATTTATGTTAACTCTAAATTCTAATTTAGCAAAATCTACAAATTCCTGCATTAGGTAAACTTTGTTATTTCTCTAGGCTTAAGCTTTTTTAATCCATCATTTCTTTCGAAACCTACAGAATGATGCTTACTTACTTTTTCAAATTTTGGGTGGGAATCATGAGCCATTTTGCATTTAGGAATGATCTGTAATGAAGAGAGCATTTAAAACACAACTGAAGATTATATAGGAGTTGCATTTCAATAGGAAACTTGACTTCTCATAACATAATGACAAAATTAGCCCAGACTTGCAATTGTGTATTCCTTTCTTGTTTGATTTTTTTTATTAAACAAAATTATACTACCTGGTCCAGGGAAGGTATCACTATGTATTTCCACTCTCTAATCTCCTGTCTTAGTCTGCATGCTAGAATTCCAGGCTTGTATCACATTGCCCTGCCATGGTTTCTTGGTTTATGTAATCTAGATACAGACTGGCAATTTTGAACTTCTCCAATGATATTATCCACTAGACTGACTGCTCAGAGTGTTTATGTACTATTTTCGAAGATCTTCTATCATTTGACACAGGATATGAACATTTTCAGATGCACATGCTGGGATCTCTTATTCATTTCTCCATGGATCTGATCCTTTAATAATAATTACTTGACTTTCTTACTATCTCTGGTCCCTACCTATGTAATAGTCTCAAACTTTTTTGAAGAAAGTTCACTTGAGGATTTTCTAATATTAAAATTTATCACTTGATTCTTACTCAGGACATATTTTCTATTGTTTTTTAACTTTTCTACATATTCTAAGTTGTTTTATTTGTGTAATTGTGTGTGCACATATAAGTGCTTCTGTGTGTATGTGTATGTTTGTATGTATGTATGCAAAAGCCTCAAGCTCTTATTCATCAATTATGCTCATGACTGGTATTCCATCACCTGAGCCATTCTTCCAATCTAGCTTTTGGCTGTTAGTGTGTCAAAGACTGTTCTGCTCAGGCTGCATGCCAACTAAACTTCCCAGACTCATTTACATTCTTAGGTTTTATTTCTCCAGAAGTATCAACTTTTAAACTACAAATATTTTTGTGAGTGTAAAGTCAAACTCTAGCCCAGATTTTTAACTCAAGAATTCATATAAAGATAGATGAACATACACATTGCATATGCTGAGTATACACTATTAGAAATGTGATCTTAAGCCAGGTGGTGGAGAGATTTCAGGACTGGGGTTCAAAGTCAGCCCAGGTAGGAAAGTCCCAGAGACCCTTTTCTCCAATTAACTACCAGAAAACTGAAAGTGGTACTATGACTCAAGTGTTAGAGCCGTAACCTTGAGCTGAATAACGGAGGGATAGCGCCCAGGCCTTGAGTTCAAGTGCCAAGACCAATAACAACAAAAAAATATATAAGAAAATGAAAGAAAAATAAATGTGATCTTAGCCACTAGTTCACTGCTAGTATAATCCCTGCTCTCTCAAGACTCACTTTTTTTCCAGTTAAGTCCATGCTCTTATATCTAACTTGCACTGGAACGACAATTATTCTTCCACTCTACTTTTTACAAATTTGTGTGATTAGCAAGTGTGATTTAGAAAGGGAGTGGCCTCATACTTCATTTTCCACTTAGGAGTAATGGTTTCTCTATATCACTCCCATAAATCTTCATATTGGAATTGGCTTTTTGTTTCAATGTTGTCTTATTTGTAGTCTTCTATACTGTACAAGCTGGAGCTTGGGGGTGCCCTTGAGAGAACTAGAGAACAAGAGGCTCCCACCCAAGGGGAGCACCACTCAAATGACACAGCACCACGTCACCTCTCCCTTTCTCCAAGCCAGATCCTTCCTCTTGGGAACAAACAGCCTTGACTCCACATTCACCAAAACCCTAGGCCAGGATGCTGGATGAAGGAGTCCTGAGACAGGTGGCTTCTCAGAGCCTGGGAGGGGAAACTAGCAGAAGGTCATGGTGCCCCCAGAGGGGTGTCTTACCAGGGGTGGGGCAATGTTGAGGAAATGGATGGGGTCCTAAATGCTACATACATGGATATACTCTTTACTTCTAGCCTACATGTTTCTGGGCTAATTGGCGGATTCTTGGGGAGGAAAAGAAGACCAAATGGACCAAAAGCACCAGCAGATGCTGGCAGAGCTGGGAAAGGTGATGACCCTGTGAAAACTTTTGACAGCTGAGGGGTGTGGGAACAGGCCGGGTGTATGTGTGTGTGTGTGTGTGTGTGTGTGTGTGTGTGTGTGTGTGTGTGTGTGTGTGTGTGTTCCTCCCAGATATTCACCTTCTGCTCTGACCCCCAGCGCCCTTCACCTCCCTCCAGGGATTTTCTGGGACCCTCTTCAGGTGAAAGGGTGACCAAGCATAGAAGACAAGGGCTTACACAGCAAGGGGGGGTGGTCTATCTTCTGTATCCAACAACCCCCATGCCCAGAAAAAGAAAAGACGCAACAACGCAAGTGTGGAGGTGCTGCTCCCCACCTCTGACTAACGCCACCAAGCTCCCACCAGGGAGAGAAAGGGTGCAGATGCATGGCTCTCTGGGTCCCACCAGGGGCTCTGTGGTGTCCCCTCTTCACCTATCCCTGCATCTGCACTTTTCCTGGGACATTGGACACTAGGGATGTGCCCACTCCTGGGGCACATTAGTGGCAGAGTCCCCGGACTGTGGGGTGTGAAAGAGGTGCAGGTCCGGGACCTGGTTGGGTTGTTGTGGGATGCAGGTGTCACAAGGTGCAAGCCCTCTGGGCAGCCACTCACTTGTGATGCTGGGAGAAGTTGTTGGTGGCTGCTCCAGTTAGGGTGAGCAGTAATGGAGGAGGCATTGCAGACACTCAGGTCCAGGACAGAGGACCAGTGGCCAGGACCAGGTTGAGGCTGCAACCTGCCAGTAGCTTGATACCGCCTGAGGTTTGAAATGCAGTGCCTTGGAGGAAGCAGGGTAGGAGGTGTGAGGCAGGCAGGCACATCAATTTCCTACTCCAAAGTAGCTTCAAGTCTCTTGCTCACCACTCAGCCACCTCTACCTTATTCAACTGCTGGTAGTTGTGTCAACCAGCCTAGGGAATCCTGGTGGTACAAGGCAGCATGGAATGTGGGCGTGGCCACCATTCTTGTATCCCATTGGTCAGAAAGAAACATGAAAGAATGGGGGTGTGGCCAGAATCCTGTGTTGCAGGCAGCTTGGGCAGAGTCAAGATGACAGCACCTCCCCCCAGCTCATTTCCCAGGGAACTATACTCAATTCAGTTGGAGACAAGAGGGTGACCTGCTTTAGCCAGATAGCTGCACAGATTCTTGTGTATGTCTGTTTGTTGCCAGTCCCAGACCTTGAACTCAGGATCTGGGATCAGTCCATGAGCTGTTTTTGCTCAAGGTTAGCCCTCCACACTAGATCCACATGGCTCTACTTCTGGCTTTGTTGGCACTGAAGTGGGACTGGGGTTTCAAGGACTTTCCTGCTTAGTGTGAATTTGATCCTCCCATCAAAGCCTTGTAAATATCAAGGAGGACTCTTGAGAGCCACTGATGCTTGCCTCATCATTGGTCTTGCTGATGTTCTTGGACAGAGCAGTGAGTTCCCTATCCTCGGATTTAAGTGGAGGGAGGTGGAGCCCACAGTTCGAATCCTGGTCCTGTCAGCTTCAAATGACAGGAGATCCTAAGAAACTCATTCTTATCCCTATGATTACCAATGGAATGTGATCAATGTCATGACTGAATGAGCAGTTGTTGAATGATTCTATGATAAAATTATACACAATTATATATAGGACACTGATCGATTTTAATTAATACTTTATTAAGCATTTAAACAATCACATTCATTAAATGGAGGCATAATGAAATAACTAAGAATTGCACCTCATATACTATAAAGGTGCCATTTTTTCTGCCAAGACTGGGATTGGAACTCATGGTCTGGGTAACTCTGTTGCACTGTGTGGGAAGGGGAAGCGTGCCTCCTTGAAGTCAAGAAATTCAAGTCTGTTCCTTAGGCCTGAAATTGATCCACACGACTAGAATACATCCTACTCATGTACAATTTAAATATATGATTTATATTTAAATACATATGTTGACTCCATATTGCGTTCAGTGGAGTTACTCATTTTATTTTTTGTTTTATTTATGTATTTATTTTACTGACTATTATTACACATAGAACATTGATTATATTGATTACATAGAATATATTTCTGCATATGTATTCCACTTCATACCTGACACCCAGGTAATCCACAGAACAGGAAAACATGTGTCACCATCAGTTTCTTTTTCAACAATTCATTTCTTGGGAGTGCTGGCATCTGAACTCATGGCCTACGATGCCAAATTCAGGAATGGGTGAGAATCAACGCGCCATTGTGGGGCAAATTGAGCTGACAGGCAGTTCCCAGGACCTGAGATTGAGCCCCAGGTGTTGACAAAATAAGACCAAATTGACACGCAGATGACAGTATGCTAATAAATATATATCTTTATAGCATGCCAGAGATGTGTATCCATTATTCAGTTTTATAGACTACATTCGTACCAATTCTTGGGTACTTTTTATGCCTCCATGTAATTAATGTTATTGTTTTCATCCTTAAACTATTAATGAAATCAATCTCTGTCTTGAAATTATTGTGTTCCTGTAAGTAATAGTATTCTTTAATGCTTCATAAATATTAAATGAAATCAATCAGCCTCCTGAAATCATTCTAATTTTATAGAAGCATCATTCACAATCAACTCATTCGACCGTGACATTGATAACATTCCATTGTTATTCCTATGGATGGGAACGAGACTCTCAGTATCTCCTGCCATTGGTTGGGTCAGGACAGGGATTCGAAATCAAGGTCTACATTGCCACGTGGGCCTATGGCTTCCCCAATAGTCTGCCAGACTTCAGCAATGCAAGGTGAAGTACCCTTTGCAACAGTGTCATTCAGACCCAGCAAAACATAAAAAGTCATCTCACCGCATTTTTTCTGTGCATTTTTTATACTGCATGCCCTGGTGGTTTAGGATCCCAGGAGCAGCTGTGGGTCCAGTGGCTTCACCCCAACCTTGGGTGATCAAAGCAGAGGCAGAGTTGGGACGACCTGAGTTCAAGTGCCATGCTGAGCATAAAACAAAATAAAAATTAAAAAATAAATTAGCTCCCTGACTTGCAATTCGTGCTGTTTATTCTGCCCAGTTTTGCATTTGAATTCAGGGTCTGGGTAAATCTGCAGCACTGTGGATGAAGGGGAATCTTACCGTAATCGAAGATAAGAAAGTCAGGCCTGTTCACTTGGCCCGAATTCCAGCCCCATGCCTTGAAAACATACTATTTATATACATTGTAAAGATAGGATTTATAGTTGCCTATAGATATTCAGTACATACATGTTTGGTGTGGTTGTTCCTTGTATTTTTTTATTCATTTATTTACCATTGATTTTATTTACTATGATGATACCCACTCTGTTTATTACATTGATGATATATTATCACATAGCATCTAGATTTGTAGATATGTTCTCCATCATGCCTAACACCCAGGACTCTCAGATAAAAGGAAAATAATTTTCGCACTCAGTTTCTTACTTCATGATCCACTTGTTGGTAGTTCTGGGATCTGTCTCAGGGCCTAGCGGAACCAATTGGTGAAGAGGTAAAGGGGAACAAATCAACCTGTGAGCAACTAAAGAGCTAGGCCATTCCCAGGATCTGACATTGATCCTCAGGGTGCCCCCACGATAGTCATAACTTCATTATTTAAACATAGGATCTATATTTACATACATGTTTGGAGGTGTCTCACATTTGTTATACTTCTTATTTTGTTACAATTCATGGAGATATTGTGTATTTTACTGAGTATGGTGACAGGTACAACTGTGCTGACATGGATGACAACCTGTTCCAATGGTTATAGGTTTGCCTACTCATTCTCCATCCTTGTTGAGACCCAGTACTTTCACAGGAGAGGAAAACATGTGCAACGACTGCCTTCTGATATCAGGATGAATCTTTTGTCATTGCTGGGAATTTAACTCAAGTCTGGGTAGCTCTGTTGCACAATGGGGAAAGGGGAAGCTCACCATCCTTGAAAACTAGAATGTCAGCCCGGGTCTAGGACCTGATTTGAAGTGCAAGCACTGGACAAAATAATAAGCCCTTGTTTTTTAATAGGATTTCTCTTTACTACAGGTGTCTTATGTATCTTGCATTCAGTGTAGATATTCCTTTTTATTTTTTATTTATTCATGAATATATTGTGTATAGTATTGAGTATGGTGACAGATATAACTATGCTGACATGGATGACAACCTATTCCTATGGCTATAGAGTTGCCTCTATAGCATTCTCCATCCTCTCTTATACCAGGTCTTTCACAGGAGAGGAAAACAGGTAGATCAATTGGCTACTCACATCAAGATGAAACTTTTGGCTGTTCTAGGATTTGAACTCAAGGCCTAGCAGACCCAATTATTGAAAGGGTCATGATGAGCAAACCAGCCTGTGAGCCACTAAGGAGCTAGGTCATTCCCTGGACCTGAGATCGAGCCCTGGTGGGGGGCAATATAGTCATAAATTCATAATTAAACCAAGGATCTATATTTCCATACATGGTTGGGCAGCATCTTGCATTTGGTGTAGTCATTCTCTTTATATTGTGTCTTTTTCATTGATGTACTGTGTATTTTCTTGAGTATAAGATGACAGATATAACTGTGGTGAAATGGATGAAAACCTCTTCCCATGAGTATAGAGTTGCCAATACATTCTCCATTCTAGCTGAGACCCAGAACATGCACACCACAGGAAAACAGGTGCAATGACTGGCTTCTCACATCAGGCAGTGCTGGGATTCAAACTCGGGGCCTAGGACGCCCAATTGCCCAATGGGTCCATGTGATCACACCAGCCTGTGAGCCACTAAGGAGCTGAGCTGTTCCCAGGAATGGAGAAAGAGCCCTAAGGAGGCTACAATAGTCCTCAATGCATCATTGAAACATGAGATGTATATTCACATCTGTGTTTGGACTCCATCGTGCATTTAGTGTAGTTAGTCTCTATTTTGTATGCTATTCATGGATGCTTTGTGTATTTTCTGGAGTATATGATGACAGGTATAACTAGGTTGACATGGATAACAACCTATTCCCATGGCCACAGGGTGGCCCATGCATTCTCCATCCTAGCTGAGACCCAGGACTTACACAGGATAGGAAAACAGGTGCAATGATTGGCTTCTGACATCAGGATGAATCTTTTGGCAGGCTTGGATTGAACTCGGGGCCTAGAAAGCCCAATTGGCGAATGGGTCTACATGAGCACACCATCCTGTGAGCCACAAAGGAGCTAGGCCATTCCCAGGACCTGAGATCGATTACCCAGGGGAGGAAGGAGGGAGGAGCACAATAGTCATCCATTCATAAACTGAAGGTAGTATGCAAATAAGTACATATTTGTACAGAGTAGGAGAAAAGGCAATCTGTGATGGAATCCAATCTATCAAGTGACTACTGATTCTTGGATGTTTCCTGATGCCTCCATTTCATGACTGTGATGATTATTGTCACACTTCATCAACTCTTCATTACAAATAATTGATACCCCAAGATTCTTGCCTATCATTTCCTACTCCCATCATGCACGAACTACTCATTCAAGGATGACATGAATTGCATTCCATGACACTTCCTGGGTCCAGAAATGAGTATCTCAGGATCTCCTGCCATTCCCTCCTCCTAGGGGGACTGAATTCAAGCCTCAGTCTTGGAAAATGTACTTCTTATAAACATTTTAAAGATAAAATTTCCATACAGATGTTCAGTCCATATCATGTTTGGTGTGGTTATTTATTTTATTTCTTGTTTTATTCATTAATTTACCATTTATTTTATTGACTCTGATGACACCTATACCAGTTATTATATTGTTTAAATCCTATCACGTAGCATCTGGATTTGTAGATGTGTTCTCCATCATGCCTGGCAGTGCTAAGATCTGAACTCAGGGTCTAGCAGGTCCAATTCATGAGTGGGTGAGTGTGAGCATGGCATTCTAGCCAATGATACTGTCAGGTGGTTCCTAGCCTCTGAGTTTGAGCCCCAGGTTTGGCCCAAACAGCAATAAATAGATAGGCAGACGGTGGTATACAAATAAATAAACATTGGTAAAGAGTGCCAGAGCCTACTATTTATGACTGAATGACACCTACTACGTTCCTACCAATTCTTATGTATTTATTATACTACCATTAAAGGAATATTATTCTTTTCATATTTAATAAACTATTAATTAAGATCAATCAGCATCTTAGGATTATCGCATCCAATTTTAGACTCGACCGATGCATGAACTACTCTTTCAATTGGTATTTGTATGCATAGGAACAAGTCCCTTGAGATCTCCTGCTATTGGTAGGTGGCAGGACTGGGTTTCAACCAGGGGCCTATGTTGACAGGTTGATCTATGGCTTCCCTGATAGCCCGCCAGCTTTCAGCAATGGCAGGTCAGGTCCACATTGAAACCATGTCATTAAGACCCAGAATAATCACCTAGCAAAGAAAAAAATCGTAAAACCCTCCAGCCCTTTGCAGCTCGCCACTACTTGTGCTTTCCAGCTTTTTTTTTCTTCCTGCAAGCGCTCTGGGCCTAGGATCCCCTGATCGAATATGGGTCCGGATGCTGCACCCCAGCCTATGGCGATCAAAGCTGAGACAGAGTTATCACGACATGAATTCTAGCCCAATGGTTGGCCAAAAAAAGAACAAATAAAATATTAATTAATTATTTAATTAAATTAAAACAATAAAGCTCACTTGTTTGGAATTTCTGTCAGTATTTTTTCCTACCCTGGGATTTGATCTCAGGGTCTTGGCAAATCTGTAGCAATGTGTGGGAAGTGCAGCGTTGTCACTACTTGAATTGAAACCTTATTCCAAGCCAAAAATAAAAAATTAAGTCACTTTCCTGGGCAGGGGGAGTAGTTGTGGAGATGGGAAAGATGGTATGGTAGGGGAAAAACAATGGAGGCAACAATGCTTAATAGGAAATCTACTCATTACCTTGTTCATGTAATGGTAACCCCTCTGTATAACACTTTTACAATAAAATTGTACAAAAAAAAGAAACGATGTAGTTCTCAGAGAAGCACTTTAGGGGTAAAGGAAGGATGTCTGAATAGCTGTACAAAATTTTCCACTGCATTTTTGTTTAACATTCAATATGAAATTGAATAAACATAAATGCTTCCTTAAAAATTAAATCTCTGTTTTGGAACTGGGGCAAGTATTTCTGCCATTGCTCGGATTTGATCTCACTGTCCAGGTAACTCTATTGCACCATGGGTGAAGGTGAAACTCACTGTCCTTGAGGAAAAGAAATTCAGGCTAGAGTTCCCAGGGCCAGAATTAAGGACCTGCAATGGAAAAAATATTTTTTCTCTACATGTGTAATATGTGATATATACTTACATATGTATGTTTATTACATATTGTGATTACTATTGATTTTGTATTTTATTTTTATTTGATTAATTAATTTATTGTTTTACTATTATACACAAAATATTTAGTACATTTTGAACATACATTATAAAATTATACAAAATAATTTAGGACATTAACTCATTTCTCATTAATACTTTATTAAGTATTGAAACATGATACATAATTAATTGGAGGCATTTGTCACAGTCTTCACATGTTTAAAATTTCACCCACGTATGAGCTGGGTCTTACCTTTGGACACCTTACTATAGTGATTTCTTTAGATGATTTATAGTCAGAAGCATTTTTTTGAGGATAGTCAAGTTGAGGGATAAAATTGTAAGGGTGGGGCTAGAAATGTGGCTTAGTGGTAAAGAGCTCGCTCAGCATCCATGAATGCCAGGTTTTGAATCCTCATTTCCACATACTCAGAAAAAGCCAGAAGCTGTGGAGTGGCTCAAGTGGTAGATCCCTAGCCTTGAGAAAAAGAAGCCCTAAGACTGTCAAATACATTAGGCCAGATGCCAATGGCTAACACCTTGAACCCTAGCTTCTTGGGAGGCTGAGATCTGAAGACCACCGTTCAAAGTCAACCTAGACAAGGAAAGCCTGTTAGACTCTAATCTCCAATGAACCACCAAAAAACCCACGTGGTGCTATGGATCAAGTTGTACAGTGTTCGCCTTGCTCAGGGACAGTGCCTAGGCTTGATTCAGGACAGACCACTGGAAAAAAATTAGGGTTAATCAAAGTACTTTTCTATTTGCTAATTAGGAGACCATTCTCTGGAAAATGAACGCTGATGTAAACCAGAATTGGAGTCAGAGCTCAGGGTTCAAGTGTAGCAGATCCATATGACCAGCCTCTCAGACCCGAGCATTATAACCTTGTGTCCTACAGTGTTCTGAAAGGTCCAATGTTGAAAGACTTAATATGCTCCCCAAGCCATTTGTGATAAGCAGTTGACTTGTCGATGTAAGTACGCTTCTGAACCTAGCAGAACAGCAGTGGCTCACACCCATCATCTTACTCAGGAGGCTGAGATCTGAGAATCACAGGGTAAAGCCAGCAATGGCAGGAAAGTCTATGACACTCTGACTTCCACTTCTGAAAGCTCAGATGTTCAAAAGCTTCCTGTGTTTCTCTTGGTGATGAGAAGTTACTTGCACTCTAAATGTTCTCAGAATTCTTGAGCTCTTATAGAAGCAGGAAAGAAACATTTTGACCCATCCTGGGTTCAAATGAAGTTCTCAGAATCCAAGCCTAGTCCTGTTAGCAGGAAGAACTCCAGTGTAACACTGTATTTAAAGGACAGAAAAGAGTTTCAAAAGCCATACTAGGTGAAGAGACCGAGGCCTGCAGGATTCGGAGGCAGAATGTAGATACACAACAGGGAAGTGAGCTGAAAAACCACTTCATGAATTCCAGGCACAGCCAGCAAAGGGGGGAACCCTGAAACATTTGTTAGTTACATCAGGGTCAGGCATTTCTCAGCCTCTTCAAACAATGACTAATTAACCTTCCTCCCTCAGGTGAAGGGAGCCTCAGGCTATCTTTAGGTTAACAATAGAGAGCCAGAGAGGGGAGGAACAGAGAAGAAAAACCCTGGGCTCTGGTCTTAAGCATGGGGACTTGACTCTCCATCTGTCAGATTTAAAGACCATTCTTCTACCTCTGCCAGTCCATTCTCCTTCCTTCAATCTGCGCATCATTAATACAAATTCCCACTCCAAGGAGAGGCAGGGCCCTTTCTCTTCTGTCTCCAAGCACCTGAGTTAGAACCTGGCTCTGCCCTCTTGGCTCTCGGAACTTCGGCTGCCTGAGAAGTGGGACAGAGACAGTCTTCCTGATCTGTGGTTGTGTGAAGGCAATGTGGTGGCCTAGCACCCTGTAGAAGTCCTCATCATTGGGAAGTGTTCCCTTCTTTCCTCCTGATATCCAAGATCTACCCATCCACCTACCTATCTACCTTCCTTCCTACCTACTTACGTAGCTAACTATCTTTTATCAGTTTTTGGGATGAACTCAAGGCCTGGGCTCTGTCTCTAGCTCTCTGCTACTTGAGCCGCAGCACAAATTCTGGCTTTTTTCTGTGTAATGCTACTTAGGAATTGAACCCAGGACTTCTTGCATGCTAGGCAAGCACTCTCTCACTAATCCACATTCCCAGCACCCTCATCCTTTTATTAATGGTAGTTTTTACATAATTATGCTACCATTTTATGTCCCTAAGTTTAATTTTCTGAATGCTGGTTATTTCTATGAACTCTGACTTTTTCTTCCTCTGCCTGATTTGTGACAGTTCCTGCCTTGGCCTCATAATAAAATGCAAATAAAGGCTGCTGAGAGCTTAAGTGTGCATCATATAAAGACACAGGCCTGGAATCCTGGAAGAGAAAAGCCATGTACCTGAAATGAAGAGAATGATGCAGTATGTGCAACGAGTATATCTGAAAAATAAATCAGTAAATACAATCAGAAGCATTGAATATGCTCTGTTTGCACTCAGGGTGGTAAAATACACATATAAATGAGTAGGGCACGGATACATAACTTGGTCTTCTCTTTTTGAATATTTTTTGTTGCCATCCCAGGGCTTAAACTCAAATCCCTATGCATTCCTCGGTGTTTTGCTCAAGGGTGTGGCTCTACCACCCCCCACAGCTCCACTTCAAGCCATCTGGTCATTAATTGGGCATAAGCCTCTTCTGAACTTTCTTGCCTTGACTGGCCTGATTTTCCTGCTTGGCTTTCTCTCTCAAAGCTGGAGTTTTACCCTCTGGACCACTGCTCCATGTCTGGTTTTCTGTTGGTTTTTGGAGATAAGAATCTCGAAGACTTTCCTGCTTGGGCTGGCTTTGAACGGCGATCTCCTGAGGAGGCTTCAAGCTGTTTTCCTCAAGGATTCTCCAAGGAGCTGCTCCACACAAACCCTTGGTCTAAATCTCGAGAGGTACTAGAGAAAAACAGAAACATGAAGATGCTTCTAGTATGTTCTAGATACTTAAGATTGGAGACACAAAACACTCATAATTATTAGGTCATTTTATAGGCAAAAGGAGCAATGCAGAGAGTATGAGGATCGCTCCAGCTTTTGGTCCTCTCATCCTGAAGCAATAAATTCACTGCAACTCAATGCTAAGTGACACAGCTGGCATGTCCTGTGGACATTTGCTCCCAAATCCTGGGACACTCATTTCTCAATTTTGGCTTCAAACCTGTGACCAGAGGAGAAGATAAGGAGAGAAAATCTTTTTTTGAGAAAGCAGCTACAAAGAACATTGGGGTAATTTACTTATAAATTCAAACCATTGGAATGACCCTGTTAAGAAGTTGCATTGTCCAGATTAAAAAAATAAAGAAGAAAATAAAGGCAAGTGCCAGTGGTTGCTGACTGTAATACCAGGTCCTGAGGAGCCTGAGATGTAGAGAATCTTAGTTTGAATCCAGCCAGTGTAGGAATGTCCATGACATTGTTATTTCTAATAGATCACAGAAAAACCCAGAAGTGAGGCAGTGACTCAAGGTTTATGCACTACCCTTGAGAAAAAGGAGCTCAGGGAGTACGCGTAGGCTCACAGTTCAACCCCAGGACCTACCCGCCCCCCGCAAAAGAGCCTGTACCTCCATGTCTTTGTGTATGTATGGGTGTATTCCTATAGGTAAAGCTCCAGAGTAGCAATGATGAGTGGTGCCAATCTAGGAAATTTGTTTTCCATACAATGATTTCATAACACAGAGAGTGCTTTCAAGACAGTACATGTTCTGTGGCTCCCCTTACTGTTCCCAGTGTAACTTGAGGGTTTCTCTGCATCCCAGGCTGCTGGAAGAACCTTTTCTCATTGTATGAACAGGCAGACAAAAGGCCTCCCTCCTGTACAACTTTGTAACAAACAAGTCCATTTGGACCAATTAGTGAGGATTAGTGTGGGCGGGCTCTGAAGGCTAAGAGAAAAATGCCTCTTTGTACTCCAAGTGATCTCTCTCCCCAGTGCTCTGTTTTCACAGGAAGCCTTCATTTGTGCAACTTCCTGTGTCAGGCCAAGTTCCCTGAACTTATCCTGCCTTTGTGAGACTATATTCCAGTGTTCAGATACAGTGATCAATATAATTCAGAAGTCCTGGCAGAAAACTAGGGCACTGATTCCAATGAAATATTTCATTGTGTGCAATAATGGGCTTGTGATACCTCTCCCAGGTTTCTGGAAGCTTGGGAAATCCAAGCACATGTCTGATATCACAATGCTCCCTGTCATATGGGTCTGGTGAAGCTCATCAGATTTTGAAAAGTTTCACTTGTCCTAGTTGGGCCCTGGGTAGTAGGTTTTGGTGTTGAACACAGAGCCTGGGTGCTGACCATGAGCTCAGAGCAGAATCCAAGAGCTTTACCATTTTGTGCCACAGCTTCACTTCTGATCTGTGTGTGTGTGCGCGGGTGTGTGCACATGCACGCACGTGCACATTTGTGCATACACCAGTCCTGGAGCTTCAACTCAGGACCTGAGCACTGTACCTAGTTTCTCTTATACAAGGATAGCCCTCTGCCACTTGATCCACAGAGCCACTTCAGGCTTTTTTCTAGTGATGTGGTCCTGAGAAATCAAGCCCAGGGTTTCATATATGTAAAACATTATACCTCTAAGGCACATTTCCCGCCCACTACTGCAGGTTTGTTAGTTTGTTTCTGTCTTTATTGTTGTTGTTGTCAGTTGTAGGAGTTAGTGTCTGGGCCTGATGCTGTCCCTGAGCTCTTCAGCTCAAGTTTTGTGCTCTACCACTTGAGCCACAGAGCTACTTCAGGTTTTCTGGTGGTTAATTGGTGCTATGTGTCTTAAGGACTTTCCTGCCTAGGTTAGCATTGAACCATGATCCTCAGATCTCATCCTCCTGAGTAACTAGGATGACAGGTATGAGTCACAAGCATCCAGCTTCCACTTCAGATGTCTTAGTGGTGAATTGGTGATAATACTCTCATGGAACCTTTTCTGTCTGGGATAGTTGGGAACACAGATCCTCAGATCTCAGCTTCCTGTAAGGCAGGGTGACAGACTTCAGCTATCCAATCCTAGGCCGTGGCACTCTGCTGCAAGGGGGTCCATGGATACACGTGGAGTCTTCGTCATGAGCCCAGAGGTATGGGTCGGCGCCTAGGCCCTGAGTTCAAGATTCATGACTGAGAAAAATAGAAACAAAACAATTGTCCGCAAGAGACAACTCACTAATCTTCAGTAATACATAATTTTGTTTTTGCCATGGGGACATATCTGAGCCTCAATATTCTTATCTGCATAATCATCTGAGTTGTGGAGCTCTTCGAGGACCAGATGAAAGAATGCACCTTATGAAGGACACAGTACATGTTACTCTTTGCAGAACTCAGCTGAGAGCACCCAATGAAGGATTCAGCACATAACTCTATTCCATAAACTGTCATTAGGATTAGGGTGCTTTCATCAGTATCACCATTCTTTGGGAATATTTCACAAACCAAACAAGTTCACATCTAATTGTTTAATGGGATGTTTTGTGTTTTTTTTTGTGGGGGGAGGGTTACCCAGGGTGATTGAACTCAAAGTATGGGGATACTGTACTAATAACATTTGCTCAAGGGTAAAGCTGTACCACTTTGAGCCACATTTTAAAGTGTCATGCAGACTTCCTGCTAGGACTGGGTTTTAAAGCTCCCAAGCAGCCAGGATGACAGGGGTAAGCCAGCAGCGTCCGGTTCCTTGCGGTTTACATCTGTCTAAGTCAGGTTAGGTGGCAGCTGTCAGCACCAGACTCCTAGATTGCTCTGTGATGAGGTATTCAAAGTCCTGTGCTTCTACAGTTGCAGTTAGAAGATTCTGCCTTTTGTGTCAGCAGTCCTATGGCTTGAGTAAGGGCTTCAACACTGTCCTAAGCATTTGTGCTCAAGGCTGGCACTCAATTGATTGAAAGACAGCAGAACTTCCAGGTTTTCTGTTTATGTGGCACTTACCAGGTGAGCACTCAACACCAAGCCCCAGGATTGAATGAGATCTAAATAGATAGAGATTGCTGTATATAAGTATTATATTCACAAAAAGAGAGATGTATGTATATTATTAAATTATAGATAATATTACTACCAATTATTAGATATTAAATTATGACTCCATTTAATGATGTGTCCCAGTGGAACCATTACTAAAGCATTAATTAGTAATTACTCAATATCCTGTTATTATTTATCATATATGTATATACATCCATACGTATAATTACATATTTTATAGAGTGAGACAGATGTCTACATATAATTAAATTATGTATGCATCATGTGTTACTACCAATTATTATGTATTTAATTATGTCTCCATGTAATTTTTATTCTGTTAGTGCTTAATAAAATATTAACCTTAATGCAGTCCTATAGTTATTATATCTAATTTTATCCTACAATGATTCACTACTAATTCAAATTGTTTATCATGTACTGTAGTGATGACATTTATTACATTTATGACATCCTATTACATAGCATATAGATTTGCATACGAATTATACATCCTACCTTACAACGAGCACTTTCAAAGAAAAGGAAAACATGTGTCATGCTCGGCTTCTCACTCCACGATTACATTTTTGGCAATGCTGGGATCTAAACTCAGGGCCTAGAAGGCTCAATTCATGAATGAGTGACTGACAGCACACCAGCCTCTAGCCAAGTCATCTGCCAGGCAGTTCCGAGGCCCTGAAATCAAGCCCCATATGTTGACTCCATATTGCGTTTAGTGTATTCATTTTGTTTTTTTATTATTCATTTATTTACTATTTATTTTATTGACTGTTATTACACATGGAATATTTATTACATTTATTAAATAGGGTATAGATTTGCCTGTGTATGAAACTTCACACCTGACACCCAGGCCTTTCACAGAAAAGGAAAACATGTGTCACCATGGGCTTCTTAAATCCACGATTCAATTTTTGTGAGTGCTAGCAAGGCCCAATACATGAATGGGTGAGTGTCAGCCCACCAGCCTAGAGCATATGGAGCTGACAAGCAGTTCCTAGCACCTGCGATCGAGCCCCAGGTATTGACAAAATAAGAACAGATTGGAATGCAGTTGGTAGTACACAAATAAATATAGATCTTTATAGTGCCAGAGATGTTTATACATTATTCAGTTATATATGCTACATTCCTACAAATTCTTGGATATTTATTATGATTCCATGTAATTAATATTATTGTTTTCATCATTAATTAATTATTAATTAATTCAACCAATGTCCTGAAATGATTGTGTCCATGTAATTAATTGTATTCTTTTAATGTTGCAAAAAATATTCATTAAAAACCTTCGGCTTCCTAGAATCACTCTAATTTTATAGTAGTATCATTCAGGAAGAACTAATTCAATCTTGACATTCAAAACTTTCTTTCAGTATTCCTATGAAAAAGAACGAGACCCTTAGAATGTCCTGCTATTGGTAAGGGTCAGAACCGGGCTTCGAACTCAGGGCCTATGTTTCCATGTTGGCGTATGGCTTCCCTGGGAGCCCGCCAACTTTCAGGAATGCCACGTTAAGAACATTTTTTCAGCTGTCATTCAGGTCCAGGATGGTCACCTTGCAAAGAAAACAAATGTAAAATCTGCAAGTAGGAGGGTTTTATTCTGTGTTGATTTATTCACTTTTTTCCTGTCAGCTTTTGGGGCCAAGGAACCCAGGTTTGGCTGTGCATCCAGTGGCTGCACCCTAGGTTAGAGAGATCGAAGCTGAGGCAGAGTTGCCACGACCTGAGTTCAAGCCCTGTGAAAAAATAAAAATACATACATACATACATACATGCATACATACATACATACATACATACATACATACATACATACTTACATACATACATACATACATAAGTACATATGTACAATACAAATATTTTAAAAATTATGAGGCTCCATGGCTTGGAATGTATGCCATTTTTTCTGGCAAGCCTGGGATTTGAACTCAGGATCTGGGTAAATCTGCAGCACTGTGGGAAAAGGGGAAGCTCACTGTGCTGGAAGACAAGAAAGTCAGGCCTGTTCTCAGAGCCTGAATTCAACTCTAGCACTCAAAAAATAATATTTGCATATATTTTAATACATGATTTATATTTACTTACAAATGTTTACTACATATTGCAGTTAGTGTAGTTAATCAATTTATTTATTTATTTATTATGTATTTTAGTGAGTATGATTACACATATAACTTTTTTTACATCCTATCATATAGGACTAGATTTGCATATGTATTGTATGTCATTCTTGAGATCCAGGACTTTTACCAGTAAGGAAAACATGTGGGACAATTGGCTTCTTCCACCAGGATTAAGTTTTTGGCAATTCTGTGATTTGAACTCAGGGCCTAAAAGGCCCACTTCATGAATGGGTCAATGTAAGCACAACAGTTTGATGGAAGTAAAGTTGTCGGGCAAATTTGAGGGCCTAAGTTGACATCCTAGGAGTGGCTGATATATAAAAAGATAGATGTGTAGACTGAAGTGTGTGTGTATTTACATATGTATATGCGCCTATAAATAAATATATACAAGAGACACATTTATGTAGATTCTAGTGTATAACTCCATATAAAGAGTGATGACTATTATGTATATATATATCGATATATTTATTCTATTACTACCAATTATTTGGTATAAAATTATGCCTCCATTAATTAATCATGGTAGAAGACTTAATAAAGCATTAATTATTCATTGTGTACAATCTTATACTACAATGACTAGCTAAATAGTGATTCAATTAGTATATGTCAAACATTCTATTAGTGTTCCTATAGATAGGAACGAGTTTCCTAGGATCTTCAGCCATGTGTAGGTGGCAGTCCCAAGATGGAACTAAGGGCCTCTGTGCCTGGATTGGGCTCAGGGTTTATTGATAGCCCCCCAGCTTTCGGCTATGCAAGGTCACATACAATTTTCAAGCCTAGTCACTGAGATCCAGGATGGTCACAGTGCAAAGGAAACAAAGGTATAACTGTTGTGTAAAACTTCCTGGTTTATTCATCCTCCATTTTTTTAGTTTTACGTTTGTTTGTCAGTGATGGGAGTTGAAATAGGGTCCCTGAATATTTGGATCATCTGTGGTTGTAAAACCTGCACCCCAGCCTAGGGTAATCAAGGCTGAGGCAGAGTTAGAACAACCTGCTTTCAAGACCCATGCCTGCCCTCCATCAAAGTGTTAAGGCATTGGCTTGGAATTTGGACCATTTTATCTGCCATACCTGGGATTTGAACTCAGGGTCTGGGTAACTCTCTTGTTATCTGGGTGACATAGGATCTCACCCGTTTGAAGAAAAGAAATTCAGGAACATTTCCCAAGGCGTGAATTCCAGACCCAAGACTGGCAAAAATAATATTTGTATACATTCAGAAGGTATGTCATATATGTATGTATTCACATAGATATTACAGATTGTACCTAGGACACAAGATTTTCACAGAAAGATGTCTGTTAAATCTAGCTGATCTATGCAGTAATTTAGATCTGCAGTTTCTTTGTTGAGTTTTTGCCGAGTTGATTTATCTAGTGGGTTGAGTGGAGTATTAAATCCCCAACAATTAATGTCTTTCTAGCTATATGGGATTTGGGGGAAAGTTATGTTTCTTGGATAAATTTGGGTGCTCCATTGTTTCGTGAATAGATATTTAGAATTGTAATATCTTCCTGAAGGAGAAATCCCTTAATTAGTATGTGGCGACCTTCTTTATCTCTTCTCACGAATTTTAATTTGAAGTCTATTTTATCTGATATTAGGATTGCAACTCCTGCCTATTTAATCTTTTCTCCTTCACAGCTTTAAGGATCTTTTCCTTGGTCTGAGTTGATCCAGTGTTCACCCACAGCATCAGAATACACGTTTTTCTCAGCAGCACATGGAACATTTTCTAAAATAGACCACATTTTAGGCCACAAAGCAAACTTGTCCAAATTCAGAAACATTGAAGTTATACCTTTCATTCTTTCTGAAAAAAAGGGAATAAGATTAAAACTCAACACCAAAGGACACCAAAGAAAGTCCGGTAACACATGGAGGCTGAACAACACACTGATGAACCAAGAGTGGGTCATGGAAGAGATTAGAAAGGAAATTAAAATATTCATGCTATTCATGCTGGGACACAGCAAAGGCAGTACTCAGAAGCAAGTTTATTGCTCTGAGCTACTACATCAACAAATTGGAGAGAGCTGAAACCAACAAGTTAATTACACATCTAAAACTCCTTGAAAAGAGCAGCAAGATAAACCCCAATCCAGTAGATGGTAAGAAATAATTAACATTAAATCAGAATTAAATCAATTAGAATCCAAGAAAATTATAGAAAGAATCAACAAAACAAAGAGTTGGTTCTTCGAAAAAATTAACAGAATTGACAGACCCTTAGCAAATCTTATCAGAAAAAGAAGAGAACACACCCAAATAAACTCAGAGATGAGAATGGAAACATCACCACAGAAACAACCATGATTCAGAACATAATAAGTGAATACATCTCAAAACTTAATGCTAATAAGTTTGAGAACTTGACAAAAATGGAACTTTTCCTAGCAAAAATTGACATGCCAAAACTAAAACGAGATGAGTCAAACCATCTTAACAGGCATTGAAATAGAAACAGCAATAACAGACCTCGCAGCTAAGAAAAGTCCAGGACCAGATGCTTTTACAGCGGAATTCTACAAGGCCTTCAAAACAGAGCTCACAGCAATACTCCTCCAACTCTTCAATGAAACTGAAAGACAAAGGTCACTACCGAACACATTCTATTAAGCCATCATAACCCTCATCGCAAAACCAGGCAGGGACTCATCAAAGAAAGAGAACTATAGACCCATTACTTTGATGAACATTGATGCAAAATTTCTCAACAAAATTTTGGCCAATCAACTTCAACAATCCATGCAAAAAATCATACAACACGATCAATCAGGGTTCATTTCAGGGATGCAAAGCTGGTTCAATATATGCAAATCAATTAATATTATTCATCACATCAACAGGAGCAAGAATAAGAAACACATGGTTTTCTCAATAGATGCAGAAAAAGCATTCGATAAGATCCAACACCCCTTTATAATGAAGGTTTTGGAAAAATTAGGAAACCATTGAACATTCCTCAATACAATAAAGGCTGTATATGACAAACCTACAGCCAGCATTATACTTAATGCTAAAAAACTAAAGCCATTTCCTCTTAACTCAGGAACAAGACAAGGATATACACTCTCTCCACTTCTCTTCAATCTAGTATTAGAATGCCTAGCTATAGCAATAAGACAAGATGCAAACATAAAGGAGATCCAAAAAAGGAAAGATGAAATAAAACTTTCCTTTTTTGCAGATGTCATGATCTTGTATTTAAAAATCCCATAGATTCCACTCCCAAATTACTCAAGCTGATTCAAAAATTTGGCAAAGTAGCAGGGTATAAAATTAACCCCCCAAAATCAATGGCTTTTATGTATGCCAACAATGAGAATAGTGTGGCTGAAATTAGGAAAGCAACTCCATTTGTAATAGCCCCACAAAAAATAAAATACCTAGGAATTAACTTAATCAAATAAGTGAATGAACTCTATGATGAAAACTTTAAAAACTTGAAAAAGGAAATCAAAACAGAACTTAGGAAATGGCAAAACCTCCCATGCTCCTGGTTTGGAAAGATTAACATCGTGAAAATGGCAATACTTCCCAAGGCTATCTACAAATTCAACACGATACCTATCAAAATTCCACCCTCATTCTTCAAGGAAATAGAAGAGGCAATCCAAAAATTCATATGGAAGAATAAAAGACCCCGAATAGCAAAAATGCTCCTCAACGGAAAGAACACTGCTGGAGGAATATCAATACCAAATTTCAAACTCTACCATAAAGCCATAATAATGAAAACCGCTTAGTACTGGCACAAGAACAGATCTCAGGAACAATGGAATAGAATTGAAAGTCCAGAAATGAACCTACAGACCTATATCCATCTAATCTTCGATAAGGGTGCTAAAAAAATAGACTGGAAGAAAGACAGCCTCTTCAGTAAATGGTGCTGGCAAAATTGGTTAACTACATGTAGAAAACTAAAGCTAGATCCTTATATATCACCCTGCACCAGAATTAACTCCAAATGGATCAAAGACCTCAGAGTCATAACAGTCACTCTGAAAACATGATAGGATGGAAAAGGAAAAACCCTAGGTCTCCTTGGTGCAGGCTGAAATTTTCTTAATAAAGACCCGGAAACACAACAAATCAAAGAAAGGTTAGACAAATGGGATTGCATGAGGTTGCAGAGCTTCTGCATGGCAAAGGACATAGCTAGCAAAATAAATAGAATGCCCACTGATAGGGAGAAGATCTTCACTAGCCATACAACGGACAAGGGTCTCATATATAAAATATACTTGGAACTCAAAAAATTAAATCCCCCAACAACAAATCCTCAAAGAAACAACTATCAAATAAATAAGTGGGCTAAAGACTTAAAGAGAAACTTCTCTGAACAACAAAGGATGGTCAACAGACACACGAAGAAATGCTCAACCTCCCTAGCCATAAAAGAAATGCAAATAAAAACAACATTGAGATACCACTTCACACCAGTTAGAATGGCAAAAATCAAGAACTCTAACAACAATAGATGCTGGAGGGAATCTGGACAGAAGGGAACCCTACTTCATTGTTGGTGGGAGTGTAAACTTGTTCAACCACTTTGGAAAGTAGTATGGAGGTTCCTCAAAAGACTTCACATAGAGCTCCCTTACAACCCAGAAATCCCACTTTTGGGCATTTACCCAAATGTTTACCAACAAGATCACACTAAAGCTACTAGTACAACTATGTTTATTGCAGCATTATTTACCATAGCTAAGATCTGGAACCAACGCAGATGGCCCTCAGTAGATGAATGGATCAAAAAATGTGGTATATATACACAATGGAATTCTATGCCTCCATCAGAAAGAATGACATTGTCCCATTTGTTAGGTAATGGAAAGGATTGGAAAGAATTTATTAACTGAAGTAAGCCAAGCCCAAAGAAACATAGGTCCCATGGTTTCCCTTATTTGCAATATCTAGTATATGTATGAGTCAACCAGAAAAGGTCAGATAATGTGATGTTAGGAAAATGAACCCTTAGATATGTATTTTATTGTTTTTTTGTCTTTCATGCATTTGTTTCTAATGCATTTATAAGGTTATTTCTTTGTTGCTTTGTATGTCCCTTCCCCAAAGTATGACCCCTGCTTTCACTATATTTGATGTCAGTATACTTTGTGGAGGAGATGGGGAAAAACAAGTCGTTTAAGGATACAGATGGACCTGTTGCAACAATGAGAAGTACAAGTTGTCATGTCGAAAACGAACTTTACAACTTTGATGAAGCGGGGCTGGGGAGGAGGCTTGGAAGAGATATGAAGGGTAAACAAAGAGGAAGCTGCAATGCTTGCTAAGAAATGTACTCATTATCTTGTCCATGTAATTGTAACCTCTCTGTACAGTATGTTCACAAAAAATTAAAATTAAAATAAAAAAGAAAAAATGTACTCATTATCTTGTAACTCCTCTGTACAGCATTTTCAATAAAATAAATAGATAAATAAAAAATATTTTCACAGTAAGGCAAACAGTTCACCAATGTCTTCTTAGTCCACCTATTGACTTGGCATTGCTGGGATTTGAACTCAGGGCCTGGAATGCCCAATTCATACAGTGGTCAGTGTAAGCACAGCAGCCTCAAAATATTCATTGCCAGGCAGTTCTCATTACCTAAGATCTAGCCCAAGGAGTCGCCAATATATAAATAGATAGGTGTGTAAATTATGGCATATATATATATATATATACATATATATATATATAGAGAGAGAGAGAGAGAGAGGAAGAGAGAGAGTGTGAGAAAGAGGGGGGAGGTCAGGGAGAGAGAGATTTAAGTATTTATTCCATTTTATATTTAAATACATAAGAATAATTACAGAATGTGAGATGTCACATATTAAAGTACATGTAATGTATTATTAATAATTAATAGGTATTGAATTAAGCCTCCATTTAACAATGTATCATGTTTTAAGGCACAATAACATGTTTCCTTTAGCAAAAGGAGCTCAGGGACAATGTCTAGGCTCACAGTTCAAGAGTCAGGACCTGCCACCAAAAAAAGAGCCATTAACTCCACGTATCTGTGTATGTATGAATGTATTTCTATCGGTGAAAATTCAGAGTCACTATGAAGAAAGAACCCAGCTAGGAAATTTGCTTTAAATGTAATGATTTCGTAGCACAGAGAATGCTTTCAAGACAGTGCATGTTCCAGAGCTTCCCTCACTTTTCTCAGTGTAAACTGAGGGTTTCTCCACTCCCCAAGCTGTAGAGGGAAGTCTGCCTCATTGTTGGAACAGGCAGACAAAAGGCCTCACTCCTGTACAGCTGTGTAAAAAACAATACATCCTGGCCAATTAGTGAGGATGAGTGTGGGCGGGCTCTGAAGGTCAGGAGAAAAAGGCCTCTTTGTAACCCAAGCTATTTCTCTCCCCAGTGCTCTGTTTTATCAGGACTCTTTATTTGTGCCACCTCCTGTGGCAGGCCACGTTCCCTGCACTCATCCTGTCTTTGTTACACTATGTTCCAGTGTTGAGACAAACTGCTACAATCAATTAAAGTCCTTCTGGCAGACAACTAGGGCCCTGAATCTAATGAAATGATTCATTATTTGCAGTGTTGCCTCCCTAGGTTTCCGGAAGCTTGCTAAATCTAAGCACTTGTGCAATATCACAATGCTTCCTGTCATCTAGGGCTGGTGAAGCTCATAAGGATTTGAAACTTTTCACCTCTCCTAGTTGGGCCCTTGGTGGCTAGGTTTTGGGGTTGAACACAGGGCAAAGATGCTGACCATGAGTTCAGAGCTGAAGATCAGTGCTTTCCCATTTGGTTCACAGCTTCACTTTTGGTCTTTGTGTGTGTGTGTGTGTGTGTGTGTGTGTGTGTGTGTGTGTGTGTGTGTGTGTGTGTGTGTGTTTGTGTGTGTGTATACGCCAGTCCTGAAGGACTCAGGACCTGATCACTGTACCTGAGTTTCTCCTGTACAAGGACAGCACTCTACCATTTGAGCCACAGATCACTTTAGATTTTTTTTTCTAGTGATGTGGTACTGAGGATTCAAGCCCAGGGTTTCATACATGTGAAGCACTCTACCCCTAAGACACATTCCCAGCACTCCACTTGAGGTTTCTCTTTTCTTAATGTTGGATGGTTGAAGCCTGGGCCCAGGTGCTGTCTCTGAGGTCTTCAGCTCAAGCCTAGAGCTCTACCACTTGTGCTAAAGAGCCCCTTCAGTTCATTGGTTTATTAGAGATAACCATCTCAAGGAATTTCCTGCTCAGGCTGGCTTTGGACTGTGATCCTGAGCTCTCAGCCTCCTGAGTAGCTAGGGTGACAGGCGGGAGTCACAAGTGCCTAGCTTCCACTTCAAATTTCTAAGTGGTGAATAGGAGATAATAATCTCATGGGACATTTTGTGTCTGGGATAGTTTGGATTCCAGATCATCAGATTTCAGCTTCCTGAATAGGCATGATGACAAACCTCAGCTAAAGACACCTAAGCTATAACACTTTGCTGCAAGGGGTCCTTGGCTCCACGTGGTAGAGTGCTAACAATGAGCCCAAGATGAAAGTCAGAGCCTAGGCTCTGAGTTCAAGATTCATGATGGAGAAAACTAAACAAAAACAATTGTCTGCAGGAGACAACTCACTAGATTTCAGTACATACATCATTTTGACCCTGACATGGGGCATATCTGAGCCTCAACTTTCCCATCTGTACAATCATCTTACTTGTGGATCTCTTTTAAGGACCAGATGAAAGAATGAACCCCGTGAAGGACTAAGAACACAACAGCTTATGAAGAACTCACCACATAGCTGTATCCCACATGCTGTCATTAGAATTATGGTTCTTTCATCAGTATCACCATTCTTTCAGAAACACATCACAAACCTCACAAAGTTCACATCTAATGATTTAGAGGGGTGTGTTTTTTGGGGGGAGTCAGCCACGTGGATTGCACTCAAAGGTTTGGGGTACTATCCTAAGATCTCTAGCTCAAGGCTAGGGCTCTACCACCTTGAGCCACAGGTCAGAGTTTCACAGACTTCCTGCCAGGGCTGGGTTCTAAACCCACCAGTGTCAGATCTCAGCCCCCGAGTAGCTTGGTTCACAGGGGTGAGTGAGCCAGCAGCATCTGGTTCCATAGAGCTGGGTTGCAGTGGTTTACGTCTGGCTAAGTCAGGTTAGATGTCACCTGTCACCACCAGACTCCCAGTTTGCTCTCTGATGAGGTATTTGCAGTACTATCCTTTATCATTGCAGTAAGAACATTCTATCTTTTTTTTGGTGCCAGTCCTAGGGTCTTGAATAAGCGTCTAGACACAGTCCCTATGCTTTTATGCTCAAAGCTAGTACTCAACTGCTTAAGCGAGACAGCACAACTTCAGGATTTTTCTGTGCATATGGTAGTGAGGAATCGAATCCAGGGCTTTGCATGTCCTAGGCGAGTATACTACCACTGAACCCCAGGAGTGAAAAGTGTACAAACAGATAAATGTGTAGATTGGTATATAGATAGATAGGTAGATAGATAGATAGACAGATAGACAGACAGACAGACAGACAGAGAGACAGACAGACAGACAGACAGACAGACAGACAGACAGACAGACAGATAGATAGATAGATAGATAGATAGATAGATAGATAGATAGATAGATAGATAGATAGATAGATAGATAGACAGACAGATAGATAGATTGATGAATTGATAGATTGATAGATAGAGAGGTATGTGCTTAAAACAAGAAAAAGATGTCTGTATATTATGAAATTGCATACATGATATTACTACCGATTATTGGCAATTAAATTATTCCTTCCTTTTTTAAGTATCATGATTGAATACATAATGAAGTATTAATTGAAAATTAATGTAGTATAATTGTTGTATATAGTTTTATATTATAATCATACACTAACTAGTAATTTATTTGTTACTTTTATAACATTTTATTTGTATGGATGTATATCAGAATGCATCTTAGGTTCTCCCACCATTCATTAGTGACAGTACCAGGATTCGACATCCAGGACTAAGTTGCCTCTTTTGGCTTTGGCTTCCCTAATAGCCCGCCAAACATCAGCAATGCAAGGTCATCTACACTTTCTGGGCTTTGTCATTTAGACCCAGGATGGCCACAATACAAAGGGGAAAAAAAAGTAAAACCACCTTATTGAATGTCTCAGTTTTTATTTTTTTATTGTGAGAATACCGTACAGAGGAGTTACAATTACATGGGCAAGATAATGAATACATTTTTTATCAAGCATTGTTGCCTCCTCTTGTTTCCCCTTCCATTCTCAATTTTATCCTTCTCTTTTGATTTTTTTTGCCAGCCCCGAGATTTGAACTCGGGTCCTAGGATCCCAGGGTCGGTTGTGGCAGAGATACCAAGACCTGAGTTCCAGCCCCATGCTTGGCCAAAAATATAATAATAATAAGGCCTTGGCTTGGAATTTGCACCATTTTTCTTTCAGGCCTTTGATTTGAACTCAGGGTCTGGGTAATTCTGTGAAACTGTGGGTGAAGTGTAAGCTTACAATCCTTAAAAAGAAGAAATTCAGACCAGTTCCCAGGGCCTGAATTGAAGCCCCAGCACTGGAAAAACTAATATTTATATATGAGATTCATTTATATTACATGGGTTTACTGCATATGATGTTTATTACCCTTATTAATTTAGTATTATTACACATATAATGTTTCATTACATGATATCACCTAGGATATATTTGCATATGGATTATACATCATACTGAGACCCAGGACTTTCACAGAGAAGGAAAAAAAATGTGTCAAAATTAGCTTATTACTCCACGAAAAGATTTTTGGCCATGCTGGGATTTCAACTCACAATGCCCAATCCATAAATGGGGTCACAGTCTTAATAGAATAGCGTCCGGGAAACTGAGCTTCCAGGAAGTTCTGCGGACCTTTGGTCAAGCCACAGTAGTGCCCAGTATATATACATTGATAGATGTACACACACACACACACACACACACACACACACATATATATATATATATATATATATATATGATATATATGAGTGTGTATATATATCTGCATATATATATATGTATATATACAGAGAGGGAATGTGAGGATATTGTTATATAAATATATATATAACCAATTATTAGTGATTACATTATGCCTCCATTTAATGAAGTATCATGGTTGAAAACTTACAAAAGTATTAATTATAACTTAGTCAATATCCTTCCATTAGGTGCTAGAATGGAAGATATAAATCCATTAATTTGTGTGCAGCATTCTAAAATAGAATCATGAATTAACTTCAAATTATTACTTTTATAACATTCCATTAGCATTCACATGAATAAGAATGAATTTGTCAGATTCTCCCTCCATTTGTGGGGGGCAGACCTAGGATTGGAACTCCAGGTCTGGGTAGTTTGCTTCGAATACAAACCATTGGAATGGCACTGTGAAGACTTCAGATTGTCAGGATTAAAAAAAGAACAAGGAAAAAAAAAGCCAGGTCTCAGCGGCATCTGCCTGTAATCCTAGTTCCTCAGGTGGCTGAGATAGAGAGAATGCCAGTTTGAGTTCAGCTGGGGCAAGAAAGTTCCTGACACTCTCATTTCTAAGAGACCACAGGGGGAAAAATACACACATGGGTGGGCTGTGGCTCAAGGGCAGAGCACTACCCTTGAGCAAAAGGGACAAGGCCTAGGCTCATAGTTCAATCCTGGACCTGCCCCCCCCCCCCAAAAAAAAGAAGGCAGTAGTAATTCTATGTCTCTGTGTATGTACGGATGGTGTATGGATGATGGGCATTCAGCAGGTTGCCCATGCCCAGCCGCAAAACATGGGCAAGCTCAGACAAGCACTCAGATAGTACTAAGTCTGAGCCAGCAGCTTGAACATAGCATCCTTCTCTACCATTTAAGTATGGAAACCCCAAAGGCTTTGCCTGGGCTGCTGTGTGCAACGGGTGCATTATGTTCTGGGTGAGGTGTCCTATCAGGACACCTAGCAACCAGCCACTGCCTCCAGAAAGACCATAGTTCCTAGGCTTTAGGAGCTGTCCAAGGTTCTGGCTCCATATTCTAGATCCCTCTGTAGGATGTGGGGCCTGGTGCCTATCACTCATTCATCATTACTGATTGCCGAGTCTCAGGCTGGTCCCAAATTCTGGCAAAGATAGGAAATAGCCAGTGATTTCTGCGCCGAAAAGGGGTAAGCCAATAAATCCAACCCTCATATCTCCTGTTATAAGTAAGCCTTGGGCTGCGAATGTGGCTTAAAGGTAGAGTGCTTACCTAGATTGCATGAAGCCCTGGGTTCAATTCCTCAGCACCAGAGAAAAAGAAAAAGCCAAAAGTGGAACTGTGACTTAAATGATTGAGTGCTAGCCTTGAGCAAAAGAAGCTCAGGAACATGCCCAGACCTTGAGTTTAAGGCCAAGACTGGCAAAAAAAAGGGACCCTGGTGAGACATATTCTTCTGGCACTTAGAGGAGGGCCGAGGATAAAAGTTATAGGTCGAGGTTAGGAGCTGGTGGCTCACCCCTGTAATCTTAGATACTCAGGAGGCTGAGATGTGAGGATCAAAATTAGAAGCAGGAAAGACTATATGAGACACTTTTCTCCAATTAAACACTCAAAAAGCCAGCAGTAGTGCTATGGTTCAAGTACTAGATTGCTAGCCTTGAGAACAAAAGCTCAGGGATACTGTGAAGGCCATGAATTCAAACCCCCAGACTGGCACAAACAAACACACCAAGATAGAGAATTTGCCAGTCGGTCTTCACAAGGTCCATCTCTAGCAATTCAATATTAAAAAAAAAAAATGACAGAAAAGGGAAGGACAGACTTGCTCCAGGAGGTGATATAACCAGTGCCAAAATTCCACAGGAGTTCTAAGATGTGGATTCAGGACAGAAGGTACAGCATGGGCAAAGGTCCTGAGGTGGGGTTTAGAGCAGGTGGTGTGGGTGGAATTAAGATTCTGTTGCTTCAGACAAGTGTGGCAGGACATTCAAGGCTGGATCAAGTTTTGTACTTGAGTCACAGGTATGGCAGAGGGTGGGGTCCCAGAATCAGGCCCAGGGGGAAGATTAGCTTGGCTTTTCAACAAGGACCCCAGCCATTTCCAGTGGCTGGAAGCCTATTTTTCAAAGTGCCTGACCCTCAGAGGCCTCCTTTCCATGGAGTCAGGGCAAATGTAGTGAAGAACTCTTTCTTAAGAAAATCTTCTTGCCTGATACCAATAGTAGCTCAACCCCTGTAAATCCTAGCTACTCAGGAGACTGAGATCAGATATCATGGGTCAAAGACAGCTCAGGGGAAGAAAATTAGTGAAACTCTTTTCTTGCCATTGAACTACCAAAAGCCAGAAATGGAAATGTGGCTCAATTGGTAAACTGCCAGCCTTGAGAAAAAGTTAAGAGACCAGGGCCAAGACTCTGAGATCAAGCCCCAGTACTAGCACAGAAAAATAAATAAATAAAAGCTTTCAGAAGTTCCTAGCCCACTGTGGTGAAAGGACAGATCAGCTATGTGCATGTGGCTCAAGCATGTGCTCCTACCTCCTCAGGAGGCTGAGATCTGACGATCGTGGTTTAAAGCCAGCCCAGGCAAGAAAGTCCAGAAGACTCTGATCTCCAAGGAACCACCAGAAAACTAGAAGAGATGCTGTGGCTCAAGTGGTAAGCTGAAGAGCTGAGGGACAGTGCCCAGGCCCAGAGTTTGAGCACCATGACCAACACCTGCTTGGACCTCACTCTGTGGCTCTAGACATAGTACTTTCTAATGGGCCCCCAGGATCAGGTCTCCCAATGTCTAGGTGTCTTCAGGGCTGCCTCTTTGGTGGGCTTTGTGTATGGGATGGCTCACAGTATCAGAGAAGGGTCCAGCCTTGGGGCATGGAGGTTATCAGCCGGGTCATCAGAATGGAATCAGTAATGGGTGCAGTGTGGATCTGAGCAGTAAACCGATGTGTCAGACCACGGTATTTGGCCAGGAGGGGCAGGAGCTGCAAGATGGCACAGCAGGTAACACCCACTCATGCGGGTATCACAAGAGTGTGAATCTGTCAGGCACACCTTGGGCAGGTGTTGAGTTGGGCTCATGAAAGAGTTGTAGGATCAAGAATCCATAGCTGGCTGGCTGATGCTTGTAGCAGTTGCTATCACAGGAGTCCCAGGTCTTGTAGCCCTGTTTTCCTCTCCAGTGCTTGGGGGCAGATGAAGGTCTGCAATCCTGGACCGACTACAAACGAGCATCCATAGTGTCCTTCCCTTGGTCCTATCGTCCTGTGCACGGATGGAGGTGCAGATTCCATGGACCTTACTGCCATGGCCCAGACTCACTCAGCCCAAGAAGGACTTAGAAGAAACCAATTGATCTGCCTTGAGAGTTTACTATGACTATGCCTCAGGACTGCCCCCAATTCTAGCTCAGCTCATCATTACCACCTTCCGCTGTGTGTGTGTGTGTGTGTGTGTGTGTGTGTGTGTGTGTGTGTGTGTGTGTGTGTGTGTGTGTGTGTGTGTGCATGTGCGTGCATGTGCGTACATACACGAGCACCCGTGCATCTTGGTGCTAGGGCTTGAACTCAGGGCCTGGGCTCTGTCGCTCAGTTTTTTCGTTCAAAGCTATCACTCTACCATTTGAGCCATTGCTTTTCTTACAGCTTTGGGGTGGTTATTTGCAGATGAGACTCTCACACACTTTTCTAGCCGGACTGGCTCTGCATGGTAATCCTCACATCTCAGCCTCCTGAGGAGCTAGGAATAGGACAGCATCAGCTATTAGAATCTGTCCACACTTTCCTTCTTGTCTAAAACAGAGTACCTCTCTTCTAGCTGAGTATCCATCTGCAGCTACCCTTGCTACCCCAGGCTTCAGAGGAAACATTCCCTCCCCTGAGGACAAAGAAATAAGATCAAGTTTGAGCTTTATGTTCTCCACACAGTCAGGGGCTGCTGGGAGCTGATGTGGAGGTCCGAGATTCTTCTGTTACAACAGAAGAGAGTATGAGAAGTCATCCTAGTAGCTAGATGGCAGTGGCTCATGCCTATAACCCTACCTACTCAAGACTGACGGCTGAGGACTCTTCTCTCCAATAAATCACCAAAAAGCTGGGAAGCGGAGCTACTATAGTTCAAGTGGTACAGCACCAACGTTGTGCAAACAAGCTAAAGGATACCACTTAGGCTCTGAGTTCAAGCCCTGGTAAACACACACACACACACACACACACACACACACACACACACACACACACAGTTACATGTGCACATACATGCACATACTCATGGTAATATCTTTAGCAGTTGCCAATGGCTCATACCAGCTACTCAAGGGGCTGAGCTCTTAAGATGGCAGCTCGAAGCCAGCCCTGGCAGGAAAGTCCATGAGACTCTTCTCTCCACTAAACTACTAAAAAAGATGAAAGGTGATCTGTGTCTCAAGTGGTACAGTGTTAGCTGAAGGACAGTGCCTAGGCCCTGAGTTTCAGCTCTGAGATGTTTCTTCTTAATAGACACCCTTTGCCATCCCCCTCCCCACAGGCCAGAAATCCAGATTTTGGTCATACTAGATCTCACTTCTGCTACTGCCACTTCCACTGCACTGCCACAAATGGCCTGTGTGTGGCCAGCACTGGATTAAGAAGTGAACATACACAAGAGGGGCAGAGCCAGGTCAAGGCTAATGCCCCAGAACATTGAGGTATTGGCCATACCACTCTCTCACTCCCCAGTTCCCTTGCCCTGAAATCTGAAGTGCCTCTGTATTCTGGGCATCTGGGATTGTCTAAAAAGAACTAGAAAGGCCCAGCTGGGGCCAGAAGATAGGCTTTCCTGTGGTAATGTACGTTGACATTTCCTAGACACTGACAGATCCTTCCAAGCCACCTTGGCCTCACTGCTCATGTAGTCCAAGTAGCTCCTTGGTTGGGCGGCCTTCAGTCAGCTATCATGCTCGACCTGGCCAAAGCCACTGGCAACTAGCCTTCCCGAACTCCACTGCCAACCTCCAAGGAGGGACATGCAGCCCGAGGCCCAGCTGAGGCAAAGGACAGGACATTGCATGAGCCCCTGTACCCTCCCCACCCTGTGGCAGGGGAGAACCTATGCCAGCCCACCCTGCTAACCCAGAATCCCCTGGAGGTAGCCAAAGATATGTATAACCAGACATGAGCCCCAAAGAAAAGCTGGAATATGCAGGTCTCTGGCAATTTAAGACTCATTTTAGACCCTGATAGGGGGCTAAAGGCAAGATTGCTGTGGAGGAGGGGCATCAGAAAGAGGCAGATAGGCACCCAGGAAGGGGACAGAGAAAGATGAGGGAAAAATTCACACACACACACACACACACACACACACACACACACACACACACACACACACACACACACACACACACACACACACACACACCAAACACGGGTAACCCAAGGCTTCAGCAGTCCCTGAGCACCTGAACATCCCAACCCTTGAGAAGATGGCACTATCATCCTCAGACCAACTGTAGACAAAACTCAGAGCCTCTCACATGTCTGGAATGGCTCATGACAAAGCATGCCATTTCCTACGGTACAAAACACTATGTAGAAAACTCAGCTACCTTATTCTTGGTTGTTGGTAATGGGGTTTGAACTTTGGGTTTGTGCGCAGCCCCTCAGCTCTTAAATTGAAGGTGCACGGTCTACCACTTGAGCCACAGAGCGACTTCCGGTTTTCTGTTGGTTCACTGGAGATAAAGTCTCACAGATTTTCCTTCCCAAGCTGGCTTTGAAACGCGATCCTCAGATCTCAGCCTCCTGAGTAACTAGTATGACAGTTGTGAGCCACTGGCAGCGTCTGGCTTCAGCCACCTTTTTACACCCAGGGGAAAACCAACTTGTCAGGCCACAAACCACATGCAACCCTTCACTTCAGACTTTGACACCAGCATACAAAACTATTCTTCCATGGATGGAGAGAATATAATTGACACTACCCACTCACCCCTATTCCCATTTGCCCACTCCCTGCCTAAGAAAGGCCACAAACTCTGGAGTTCTTGGTAAGGCAACGCCCACCATGCTGTAACTTCACACTTGGGCAAATCTGTACACTGAGGCCAGCAGCTGGTCTCCCAACCACAGAAACCCCACTCCTTCACCATATCTTGCAGGCAAGGGGTGTCTTTCATTCTTGTTTTTTTTTTTTTTTTTTGGTTGATGGGCTTGAACTCAGGGCTTGATGATGAATTTTCCTCAAGGCCAGTGCTCTACCATTTGAGCCATAGTGCCACTTTTGGTTGGAGATTGAAGATGAGACTCTCATGGGACTTTCCTGCAGGTGCTGGGGAAACAAGATCCTCTGGATCTCAGCCTCCAGAGTAGCAAGGATGACAGGCATGAGCCATAGGCACATGGTTTATGGTGTGTATTTCTCTAGATTTTCCAACTAGTCCTCCTCTAGACACTACCACTTAGTCACTCCTCTAGATCCCTCAGTGACAGCAAAGGGAGGCTTGGAATCTGGGTAGGGCCATAGGTATTTAAGGGCCCTTTCCACATCACTACCCCTCTCTAAGCTCCCATCAATCTCCTCTGGATGGCCGGGTGATCTGGTGCAGATCAGACCCACTAGGACTTCTGGGTTCTGCCCTGTATGCTCCCGCCCCACCCAACCTGTATCTGATGATTTCTGGGGCCAGTTGCTCCATGTCATGGTGGAAGATGATGAGAGGGTTGCTGATAACTGGGCCCAGGGGATCCCAGGGCAGAAGGAGTGTCCAGCTCCCCTGTGTCAAATAAGGAGACACAAAGCATGGATGGATCTACCAAGAGCTACAAGGCATAGCCATCCACCTGTTACCAAGGTCCCTCGAAGTGCTGTTTTATGTTGACAGTCCTGGGGCTTGACCTTGGGGCCCAGGCACTGTACCTAAGCTTTTGCTCTACTCGATCACTCTTCCACCTGAGCCACGGTGCCACTTACAACTTTTTCTGTGTATGCGGGACCTAGGAATTGAACCCAGGGTTTCATGTGTGCTAGGTGCGCCCACTACTGCTAAGACAACCCTGGATCCAACCCTGGATAGCTGTTCTTCTGTAACCCTTTGGGCCTGTCTCAGGAAAGTCTTGCACATCTGTACTGTGTGTCTCAGCAGCAGTCCAGGCTGGAAATGAACATGCTCCTCTATGTTGTACTTTATGTACAGCATCTTTGCTCTGTGTGCTTACTGTCAGATCTTCCTTGTTAAGCAAGACCACTTTTCAAGTGCTGCTTCTAAGAAGCCTGCTCCAATTACACTGGGAGAGTGGGGTCTTCTCTGCTCTGCAGGCTGTTGTCCTTGTCACGCTCTGTCTTCCTGCTCGTGTGGGTTGAGCGCACATGAAGGGGAAGGCCTGGCTTCTACCACACTACCCAGGGACCAGTGTTGTATCACACTTTGTGAGAGGGCACTCGAGTCCCAGGCAATCTGGGGGCAACAAGATACGTCCATTTCTTTGTGTGGGCTTGAACTCAGGATCTGGGAGCAGTCTCTCTGAGTTTTCGTGCTCAAGACTGGTGCTCTACCACTTGAACCAAAGCTCCACTTCTGAATTTTTGGTGGTTCCATGGAGAGAAGAGTCTCGCCAGCTTTCCAGCTTGTGGCTGGCTTCGATCTCTGACTCTCAGATGTCTGCCTCCCAAGTAGCCAGGACATCAGGTGTGAGCATGAGACAGAGGTGCCTTTCACCAGAGCCTTTCTTTTTAGCTTCTGTTTATCTCATGTCAACTAGCAAGCCCTAGTTAAAGTACTCAGTTACACGGGATCAAGTTCCTCTCCTAGGTCATTTAATCCAAGGAGATAAATTTTCTTTGGAAAAGGCTAGTCTGAGTTGGCCTGGGTGAGCACGCGCGCGTGTGCGTGTGTGCGTGTGTGTGTGTGTGTGTGTGTGTGTGTGTGTGTGTGTGTGTGTGTGTGTGTGTGTGTGTGTATAAGTTTCAGGGATACCTACCCGATCTCTTCAGTGCCTCATCCTCCCAAAGGTGAGTACATCCAGGATCCCCAGCCCAAGAAAGGCAGGTAGGATAGGGTACATGTGGTCATATCGAGTGGAATGATCTGAATTTGATCCTGCAAGTGAAGCCTGGAAAGATAATGGAGAGAAGGAGAGGTTTAGAGGAACATCAAGAGAAGCTCATTACCTTTGGCTACAAGTACCAGAGAGAAGACTCAATCCATCCTTTTTGGTAGTAAGATAACTGGGGCCCACTATTCATTTATTTAATTATTTTTTTGTGATTCCTAGGGCTTGGATTCAGGGCCTGGGTGTCATCCCTGAGTTTCTTTTACTCAAGGCTTAGGCTCTACAACTTGAGCCACAGCACCATATCTGGGTTTTTTTTTTGGGGGGGGGTGTTGGTTTATGGGAGATAAGAATTTCAGAAACTCTCCTGCCTGGGTTGGCTTTGAGTCACGTCCATAAGTCCTCAGCTTCCCCAATAACCAGGAGAATGTGTGAGAACCACTGGCACCTGACCACCACCATCTATTTATAATCCCCTAGGGCCAGTGCTGGAACATCTGCATTGCACCCCCCTTGTTGTGAGTGGGAAGCAGATGTGGGTGGGTTTGATACTTCAACAGCTTACGTACATTTGAGCATTGTTCCTGGTCAGTCTGATGGCAGTTTCCTTGTCATACACAGCAATGACTTGGCTCTCTCACAGAAAAAAATGTCCCCCAGGAGGTGTCAGTTCTGAGGTCTTTCCTCTTCACAGCACCCCCACTCTCTGAAACGACACACCCCAGAAAAGCAAACTATACATAGAGTGATTTCATTTTCTTATAACCAGGGTCTGGCCAGAAAGGTAGCAGTGGGGAATCCCGATCCAGACCAGACTGAGCATATATTACGTCTCTATCTTGGAAATGCCCAAGACAGAAAGTCTTGGCTCAAAATGGTAGAAGACCTGACTGGCAAGCCTAAAGCCTTGAATTCAAACACTAATATACTAAAAGAATCAGAGGACCCCTGCCAGAGGCTCATGACAAAAATTCTAGATACTCAGGAGGCTGAGATCTGAAGATCACAGGTCAACATTTAAAATAGGTTTGGCCTCGGCCATCAGACATCATGATGAGAAGAACCAAAGTCTGACCCATGACTATGCTCTCCATACTAAGAGGGATTTCATACTTACTAAGTGCTGGCCATGCTCTCTGTCCCCCTGGGGAGCCATCCCCTGCGGGCCCAACCCCCAGGTCCTCCCAAGCTCCCTCTGCCACCAACCAGGCCCAAGGGAGTAGTCAGCTCCAGGGCACACAGCTACCTTGGTCTTATAATTTAACAGTGCTGAGTCCCTATCAAGCATCTCTCCCTTCCAGGTCCCCAGACCTCAGCCACAAAGCCCGTGTACCCCCCAAAGAAAGCAGGCAGAAGTTACCAAAGTGTCCAGCACTCATTGTTACAGCCAACATCTACACACACACACACACACACACACACACACACACACACACACACACACACACACATGCACACACACACACATACAACCGGCAGGTGTGGTTTATGTTTGTCTTCCTTGCTACTCAGGATGCTGAGCTTTGAGGATCACGGTTCAAAGCCAGCCCATGCTGGAAAGTCTGTGAGGCTCTTATCTACAGTGAACCACCAAAAAGCCAGAGGTGGGGCTGTGGCTCAAGTATCAGAACAATAGCTTTGAGGACAAAAACTCAGGAACAGCACCTAGTCCCTGAGTTCAAGGCCCAGGTTTTCTACCTCCAAACACACACAGACACAGACACACACAGACAGACAAACACACACACACACACACACACAAACACACACACACACACACACACACACACACACACACACACACACACACATGGAGAGCCCAAGGCTTCAGCAGGCCCTGAGAACAGAACCATGAACTCTCTCCATTAGGATCTCATCCCACCCTCAAGAAGGTGGCACTACAAACATCTGACCCCCTATAGACAAACCAGTAAGCCTCTCACATATCTGGAATGTCTCATAGTTCAGTAAGGCAGTTCCTACTGTACACACTGCTATGCAGAAAACTTAGCCCCCTCTTTTTTGTAGTTGGTCATGAGGTTTGAACTCGGCCAAGGCACTGTCCCTCAGCTCTTCAGCTGAAGGTGAGCACTCTCCCACTTGAGCCACAGAGCCAATTCCTGTTCTCTGGTGGTCCATTGGACATCAAGTCTCACAGACTTTTCTGCCCATGCTGGCTTGGACCTATGTCTTCACATCTCAGCCTTCTGTGTAGCGAGGATGTGAGTTGTGAGGCATCAGTGGCTTCTGGCTTCAGCCACCTTCACATATCCAGAGGAAACCCATCCTCGTCATGCCACAAACTTCTTGCAACCCTTGACTTCAGACTTTGTCACTCAACATTCAAATCCATCCTTCAATGGAGAGAATACATACAGAACAATCTCACCCGTGCAACCATTCGCCCACTCCCTGCCTGTCACAGGCCACGTCCTCTTGAAGCTGTGGCTTCAAACTGGGGCAAACTTGTGGAGTTCTTAGAAATGTTTGTACAGTGAAGTCAGCACCTTATCTCTCAACCAAACCACCCCCCCGCCTTACCCCCCTCCCCCGGCACACTTCCACCATTCTTTGCAGGCAAAGATGTTGGATTTCTTTCTTTTTTTCAGTTGTAGAGCTTGAACTCTGAGTCTGGGTGCTGTCCCTGAGCTCTTCAGCTCAAGGCAAGCACTCTACTACTTGAGCCACAGCACCCCTTCTGGTTTTCTGGGTGGTTCGTTGGAAATAAGAGTCTCAGTGTCTTTCCTGCTGAGGATAGCTTTGAATTGTGATCCTCAGCTCTCAGCTCCTGAGTACCTAGGATGACAGCCATGAGCTACTGGCACCCGGCCAAAGATACTTTTCCATTCCTTTCACCCTATCCCCTTAGGAAATTGAGATCTGAGGATTACAGTTGAATGCCACCCATGACAGCAAAGTCCATGAGAACACTTTTTCTCCAATTAAACACCCAAAAATTTGGAAGTGGAGCTGTGGCTCAAATGGGAGAGTGCTAGCTTTGAGCATCAAAGACAAGGGATAAAACCCAGGCCCTAGTTTCAAGCTTTTTCTAGCAAAGACCCGCCCAAGAAAGTGAAGCAGGTGGGCACACAGGAGCTCAAAGCTCACACATAATATTCAAGACTTCCAGAACAGACCCCATTCTGCTCTGATTCTCTAGATTCTATGTCTTACACCATGGCAGTCTTATAGGGGACTGACCATGCACCAAGTTATGATGTTCAAGTACAATCTCATACTGAGGATCCCCTGACCTTATCAAAGACTCAGGATCTCTCACTGTCCTTCCTTGACACGGGCAGCAAGGTGAGTTCTAGTTATCCAACCACAGGATGTGGGAATGAAAGGATTTCTCGGCCAAGGGACTGGAGTTCTCTAGGTCCCTCTCTCTCAGGAAAAAGGAGAAAAGGGCTGATCCATCCCAGGAAAGTTCCTGGGTTTTGAGTATCCTCAAAGAAACAACCCTGCTCAGAACCCAGTTCCTCTTGTTTTCCCACCAGCCTCCTCATGCTTGCCCCACATTCAGTCAGCCCTCTCTGAATCCCAGAACTGCCAGGTAGACTAAAGGCTGAGCCAGCAAAGAGACCCACATTTGCCTCTGAGAATGGCAGTCACATGGTCCTAGCACAACCCTAGAGGAATTCTCGAGGTAACTCGGGTCCCAACTCCCATCCTCATTCCCTGGCTGTCCTCTGCCAGTGGCCCACTTCCCACTGTCTCTGGTGGAGGAATGAACACCGGGGGTGTCATCTTCATATTCAGCCATTGAAAGTCCCAGTCCCCAAAGATGTACTGCACAGGCATCCTGCAGTGGACGACAGCTAGGCAGTCAATGGTGAACCCAAGATGTCAGGCTCTTAATAGAAGTGTGGCTGTGTCAAACACTCTATAACTGGTGATCTGTGTTGTCAGGCGAGGTCATGGCTCCAATGTCCTGACACACCTGACCTAGGATCATCCTCCCTCTTCATCTTCCTGCTTATCCCTTGCTCCGCCCCTGACACTCCCTCACCCCAACACCTCCCTAGCCCTTAGACACTTTCTTATTATCTGACCAGAAAATAATTTGCTGGGGCCAGGATGATTGAAACTTGGTGACTCACCCTGAGCCCTGAGGCTGCTTCCCCCAGCAGTTGGTGACCACAGTGCCTCTAGATATCACGAAGTTGCTGAAGGGTCAGTGGTTTACTCCTACATACTGGCTTTAGGCTCTGAAATGCTACCCACAGGAATTGTGAATGGTTGGCTCTCTTGATCCAGGGACTCAAAACCAAGGCTCGCATGCTCTCTTCTTCCTTCCTTTCCTCTTTTTTTCTCTTCGTCCTTCCCTCCACTCTCTCTGATTCCTTTTTTCTTTTTTTTATTGTTAAAATTCTGTACAGAGGAGTTACAATTACATGGGCAAGATAATGAGTACATTTCTTTCTTTCTTTTATTGTGAGAATACCATACATAGGAGTTACAATTACATGGGCAAGATAACTCGTACATTTATTATCAAACATTGCTGTCATCTACTTGTTTCCCCTTCCCATCCCTTCCCATACTCCTCCACTCCCCCATCCGATCCTCACCCCAACCCCAAGCAAAGTTGTTAAATTCGTTTTTCGAAATAATGACTTATACATCTCATTGTTGCAATGGGTCCACCTGTATCCATAGTTAAACGATTTGTTTCTTTCTCTCCACAAATTATACCAATATCAAATACAGTGAAAGTATGGACCATACGGGAGGGATATGAAAAGCAACATAGAAATTATCTGATAAATATGACAGAAACAATTGTATGAAAGGAAACACAACAAAAACATTTGAATACTTATCTTGGGGTATATTCCACTAACATCAACTTATCTGACCTTTTCTGCTTGACTCAGACATATATACTAGTTATTGCAAAAAAGGGAAACCATGGGACCTATGTTTCTTTGGGACTGGCTGACTTCACTTAATATAATTTTTTCCAAGTCTTTCCATTTCCTGACAAATGGGGCAATGTCTTTCTTTCTGATGGAGGCATAGAATATATATATATATATATATATATATATATATATATATATATATATATATATATATATATATATATATATATATATTCTGGATCCATTCAACTACTGAGGGGCATCTGGGTTGGTTCCATATCATAGCTCGTAGCTATAGAAAATAATGCTGCAATAAACATAGTTGTGTTGGTAGCTTTAGTGTGGCCTTGTTTGTAAACATTTGGGTAAATGCCCAAAAGTGGGATTGCTGGGTCATAGGGGAGCTCTATGTGGAGTCTTTTGAGGAACCTCCATACTGTTTTCCAAAGTGGTTGAACATGTTTACACTCACACCAACAATGCAGTAAGGTTCCCTACTGTCCACATCCCCTCCAGCATCTGTTGTTATTAGAGTTCTTGACTATAGCCATTCTAACTGGGGTGAGGTGGCTAGGGAGGTTTTTTATGGCTAGGGAGGTTGAGCATTTCTTCATGTGTCAATTGGCTATCCTTCATTCCTCTTCAGAGAACTTTTTATTTAAGTCTTTAGCCCCTTACTTGTTGGGCAGTTGTTTCTTTAAGGATTTGTTGTTGGGGATTTATTTTTTTTTTGAGTTCCAGGTATATTTTAGATCTGATACACTTGTCTGTTGTATGGCTCGTGAAGAACTTCTCCCAATCCGTGGGCTTTCTATCGATCTTGCTAGCTATGTCCTTTGCCATGCAGAAGCTCTGCAATTTCATGCAATCCCATTTGTCCAACCTTTCTTTGATGTGTTGTGTTTCTGGGTCTCTATTAGGAAAATTTCGGCCTGTGCCAAGGAGTCCTAGGGTGTCTCCTATTCAGACCCAACTCTGTTTTGTTGATTCTTTCTATTTTTTTTGGATTCTAATTCATTTAATTCTGCTTTAACTTTAATTATTTCTTTCTGTCTACTGGATTGGGGTTTATTTTGCTTGTCTTTTTCAAGGTGGCTCAGCTGCCTCATTAAATTGTTAGTTTCAGATCTCTCCAATTTGATGATGTAGCAACTCAGAGCTATAAACTTGCCTCTGAGTATTGCCTTTGCTGTGTCCCAGAGGAGCTGGTAGTTTGTGTGCTCACTTTTGTTGAATATCATGAACACTTGAATTTCCTTTCTAATCTCTTCCATGACCCACTGGTGGTACAACAGTGTGTTGTTCAGGCTCCATGTGTTACAGGACTTTCTTTGGTGGCTTTTGGGGTTGAATTCTAATTTTATTCTCTTGTGGTCTGAGAGAATGCAAGGTATGACTTCAATGTTTCTAAATTTGGACAAGTTTGCTTTGTGGCCTAGAATGTGGTCTATTTTACAAAATATTCCATGTGCTCGTGAGAAGAACGTGTATTCTGATGCTGCTGGGTGAAATATTTGGTAGATGTCTGTTAAATCTAGTTGATCTATACAGTTAAATCTGTTGATTTTTTGCTGAGTTTATGTATCTAGTGGAGATATTGGTGTGTTAAAGTCCCCGACAATTAATGTCTTTGGATCTATTTGAGATTTGAGAGAAAGTAGTGTTTCTTGCATAAATTTGGGTGCTCCGTTGTTTGGCAAATAGATATTTAGAATTGTAATATCCTCCTGAAGGAGAGATCCCTTAATTAGTATATAGCGACCTTCTTTACCTCTTCTAACTAATTTTAATATGAAGTCTATTTTATCTGATATTAGTATTGCAACTCCTGCCTGTTTATGGGGAGCTGTTTGCTTGGTAGATTTTGTTCCAGCCTTTCACATTAAAATGTGTATGTTTTTATGGGCAAGGTTTGACTCCTGAAGGCAACAGATAGAAGTATCTTGCTTTTTAATCCAACTAGACAGTCTATGTTGCTTAATTGCAGAGTTAAGCCCGTTAATGTTAAGAGATAGGACTAAGAGGTATTTGGGAGTTCCTGCCATTTTATCCACCTTCTTAGGAGTTGTGGCACCTGGGTTCTTCCTATGGTTCTTGGATTCTCAGTTTGAGTGTAGTTTCATGGCCTTTACTTTGGACTTGTTGGTTTTGTATGTTTAGGACATCTTTAGGTATCTTTTGTAGGGCTGGTTTGGTGGAGATATATTATTTCCATTTTTCTTTGCTATGGAAGGTTTTTATTTGACCTGAGGTTATGAAGGAGAGTTTAATGAGGTAAAGTATTCTTGGTTGATAGTTGTTTGTCTTTAGTGCATGTCATACATCATGCCAGGCTCTTCTTGCTTTGATTGTCTCTGCTGAGAAATCTGAGGTGATTCTAATTGGTTTCCTTTCATAGGTGATTTATCTTTTCTCCTTTGCTGAATTAAGGATCCTTTCCTTGGTCTGAATTGATCCTTTGGGGATTATAATGTGACGGTAGGATGTCCTGTTCTGGTCTGGTCGATTTGGAGTTCAAAAAGCTTCTTATATCTGAATAGGCCTATCTTTTTGTATGTTTGGGAAGTTCTCTGCTAGGATCTTGTTAAACAAATTTCCTAGACCATTAAAATCTCTCTCTAGGTGTTCCTCTACACCCATTATCCTCACATTAGTCCTTCTGATGGTGTCTTCCAAGTGTTGAAATAGATCTATCTTATTTCTTGGACTTGTCTTGGATGGTTGTATGTTCTTTCTCTATAATATCTAGGTTGTTAAATCCACAAGTTTTGATCTTCTGCATGGTCTAACATACTGCCAAGACTTTCTACTTGTTTTTTTTTCCTTCTAATTGATCAGCTTTGATGGCTTCAAATTCTTTGTTGTAACTTTGTTCTAGATCATGTGTGACCTTGTTTACTTCCTTAATTTGATGTTCCGTGTTTATTCTCAAATCACTTAGTTGATTTGTTACGATTTCCTTGGACTCTCATTCCTTCTGATTGGCTCCACTGAGCATCCCCTTCCTGGTCTCCCTGATTTCTTTTTTTTTTTTGGGGGGGGGGTCAGGTCATGGGGCCAGAACTCTGGGCCTGGGCATTGTCCCTTAGCTCTTCAGCTCAAGGCTAGCACTCTACCACTTGAGCCACAGTACCTCTTCGGCTTTTTTTCTTTTTGCTTATGTGGTGCTAAGGAATTGAACCCAGGGCCTCATGCATGCAAAGCAAGCACTCTACCACTGAGCCCCCTTACCAACTCATGTCTCCCTGATTTCTTTCAGCTCTCTGGTTTTGTATTCCATGAATGCCTCCATTGATATTTGTCTATTCTCAGCCCTATCTCTCAGTTCCTGTATTTTTCTTTGATTAGCATCCTCACGTTCATGCATTTCCTGTACTTCTCTTTGAGTGTTCTCAGCCTGTTCACACCATTGCTGACTTTGTTCTCAGCCAGCTCACGTAATTGCTATCTATCTCTTTGATTGATCTGAACCTGCTCACGCAATTCCTTTATTTCTGTTTAAGTGTTCTCAATCTGCTCAGGAAATTCCTATATCAATCTTTGAGTAGCTTCCTCATGCTCATGAGACTCTTGTATTGATCTTTGGTTTGCCTCCTCTCTCTCCCTATCATTCTCACATTGAGACCTTTGCATGTTTTCACTCTTTTCATTTATGTTGTTTACCTGTAGTGTTTGTAGAGCTTTTTGGGAACTCTCCTCTGGATTATTCATTATCCGTTCTGTCCCCTGATTGTCATGAGTAGGAGTTGAGATCCCCGGGATTGCCATTTTTCTTGTGTTTTTCCAGCTTGTTCTGCCCATTTGGGATGAGAATAACACCAGTTTTGTGCTAGAACACTATTTTAAGGTAACTGTCAAACAAAGTCTGTAGTTGCACTGTCAAAAGTCTGCAGATACAATCTTGTTCAAGAGATACAATCTATTGAACACTAAACAACTATGGCTTAATGGCCTAAGAAGAGCAAAGGAGAATTTGGCAACCAGAAATTATTAGATTTAGGGAAAATGTGGGGAAAAATACTATTAGAGGGATTTGGGAAGGTGAGGGAGAGTGGAATTAACCATGTCCTCCTCTCAAAGAGGGAAATGGATTGGACAGAATGATAGCATAGAGAGAAAAAAAGGAAAAAAGAAAAAGAAAGAAAAATAAGAAAAAAAGAAGAAAAAGATAAAAGAGAGAGAAGAAAAATATGGAAAAACAAAAATTTAAAATTAAAAAGTGAAACCATTAAAAACTGCAAGTTTAAAGGAATAGTATTCAGAGAAGAATGAGGACGGGATGAGAGGAGGGGAGGGATAGAAAGAAGACATGAACAACTAGAAAAATAAAAATGTTTAAAATATTATATGGTTATAAAGAGGTAATACTGCTATTAAAGAAGTTAAGTCTTAGAGGTTTTGAATTGAGTAATAAATTTCTGGATTAAGTGTGTACACAATGGAGGATAAGATCTAATATCGATGACGGCTATGTTTGTGGGTGAGCAGAACAGCAATTAAGTCATGCAGAAAAGAATGAAGGAGAAGAAGTGAAAAGAATGAGAAAAGAAAGAAAAAGAAAACGATCAAAAGGTCAGTACAGAAAAAAAACACACACATATACACCTAAAATAAAATTTATATGAGGAAAAAATAATATAAAACAAAAATTTTAAAAAATTAAAATTTTAAAAAAATTAAAAATAAGGTACAAAAAAGAAAGGCCTTTGATTTTTTGGGGTGTGGGGGATGGGAAGATTCTGTATCTCCCTGTGTCCATAACCAGTCTCTTGGTGGAGTCTCTGGTCTGCTTGTGGTCTTTGGTTTTCCTGCAGCTTGATTGAATACTTAAGTCAGTTTGTTTGGGCAAGCTGAAAAATGCTTTGCTTTACCCAGGATTTTGTGATCCTCCTCCGAGAATAGTTCAGTGGGAGAGGGATCTGTTTTCAGTATCGCAGAAGAGGGAGATGTCTGTGCCCTCTAGTTTGGAAATGATGACATGAGGCTAGGTTCTGGGTTGAGTTGAGGCCTTTCAGCAAACAGTAGTTCTTTCCTGAGGGGCTAGCTTCTGAGATATTCTCAGAGTCCAGCCTCAAGCCTTTCTCAGGGTTATGTTTACTGAATTTCAATTTATTGTCTAAGCTGCTGTAGTGAGGGGCAGCCTCTGGCTCTGTTCACCCAATGAAGAAAGCCACTCCTGGGAGCAGAACTTCCTCTGCTTGGGGTGAGTGACTATTTCCTGGGATGGGTTGAGCCTGGTAGGTCTGGGCAGGTTCCTCTGACCTGCTAAATGACTGTCTTGTTTTCTCCCAAGGCCTGAGTTGGAGCTGGCAGCTCATCCAGGCCTTTGTGTGTATCAAGATGGAGATTAGTGTTGAGAAAATTATAATTAAAGGCACTAAGTGCATAGCCTAAAGACACACAGTGAGGAAGGAAATGAGTCAAAGTTTCCAAAAGCCTTTCAGCAATACAAAAATGGTAGGTAAAATCTCTCCATTCTCTTATACTCTCAATTCAATATTCATATTGTCCAATAAATAATAACATAACAATTATGCCCATGGTAATTGCTTTTTGTCACATTTTGTCTTCAACACAGACTGTGTTGGTGATATTGGGTTATCATGCACAAACTAAGATTGTAAATTGAGGTCCGAAGAGAGCCAAATTTCTTCTGTTCCACAGTTCTAGTATACTTTTTAAAAAGTACTAAAACTTTTTTTTTTTTTTTGTCGGTTGTGGGGATTGAACTCTGGGCCTGGGCACTGTCCCTCAGGTCTTCAGCTCAAGGCGAGTGCTCTACCACTTAAGCTACAGCGCCACTTCTGGTTTTCTGGTGGTTTATTGGAGATAGGAGTCTCACGGTCTCTCCTGCCCGGGCTGGCTTTGAACCGCAATCCTCAGATCTCAGCCTCCTGAGTAGCTAGTATTACAGGCATGAGCCACCAGCACCCGGCTAAAAAGTACTAAAACTTTTAAATACCATCAGTTACTGTTTTGTAAGAATCCCAAAACGAAATAAATTAACATGTAATCACTCCAAAATGCTTTAAAGGTAGGAAATGATAAAAGAGGTCTCTGTGAAGTAAAGTTTCTTCTACTTTTAAAATTATTCGTAAAGCCATGTGCTGGTTTTCACTCCTGTAATCCTGTCCACTTGGCATATCTACTTAGGAGTTTGAGATCTCTGGATAAGTGTTGGAAGCCAATCAGGGCAAAAAAAAAAAAAACCCATAAGATTATTTTTCAAAAATTTAAATGAACTAGAAAAGGGCCAGGAATGGAGATGTAGCTAATATATTAGCTGACCAATCTAGAGAGGAAAGGCCTAACAAGTCCTTGAAGCCTTTAGTTCAAACTCTGCTCACGCCAACAATCAGGTATGCACATGCACAAGCATGCATATGCACACACAAACACACACACACACACACACACACACACTCATTCAAAATATCTTCAGGTCAGTGTATTGCATTAATTTCTTTGTTAACGATATTATATGGGTAAAATAATAGAAAAAACTCTTCCATCTCAGAACATTTTTAAACTTTTTTATTGTAAAAATATTGTACAGAGGAATTACAGTTACATGAGCAAGGTATTGTGTACATTTCCTATCAAGCATTGTTACCTCCCCTTTGTTTTTCCCCCACCATCCCTTCCCTTCCACCTCCACAATTACACTCCTCACCACCCCCCTCCCAACTCCGCCTAAATTGTAAAGTTCGTTTTTCAACATAGTGTCTTGTGCATTTCATTGTTACAATGGGTCAACCTGTATCTCTATTTCAGCATTTTGTTTTTTCCCTTTCCGTCCACAAATTAGAGAAGTGTATATACAAGACGCAGATGCAACGACATCAAATACAGTGAAAACAGGGATTATGTTGTGTGGAAGGACCATATAAAAAATTAAAAAATCACATTGTACGTTATAATTACGTTAGAAACAACAGCAAGAAAGACAAAAAAAACCCACTCGTATTCCTATCTTGGAGCTCATTTAGCTTAACATTACCTTATCTAGTCATATGCACATAGTTTTTGACCATTTCTGCTTATCCCAGACATATATTTACTTAATGCTAATAAAAGATACCATGGGACCTATGATTCTTTGGACTTGGCTTACTTCAGTTAATATAATTTTTTCCAAGTTTTTCCATTTCGTAACAAATTGGGTGATGCCATTCATTCTGATGGACGATAGAATTCCCATAAACACACACACACACACACACACACACACACACACACACACACACACACACACACACACACCATTTTCTTGATGCATTCATCTACTGAGGGGCATCTGGGTTGGTTCTATATCTTAGCTATGGTAAATAATGTTGCAATAGACATAGTTGTATTGGTAGTTTTACTATCGTCTTGTTTGTTTGTGATCATTTGGGTGAATGCCCAAAAGTGGGATTGCTGGGTCATAGGGGAGGTCTATATGTAATCTTTTTTTTTTTTTTTTGTGAAAATACTGTACAGAGGGGTTAAAATTACATAGGCAAGATAATGAGTACATTTCTTATCAAGCATTGTGACTTCCTTCTTTGTTTCCCCTTCCCATCCCTTACCATCTTCCTCCTGCCCCCCCAATCCTCCCTGCTCCCCCGCCCCCACCAAAGTTGTAAAGTTCATTTTCGACATAAAGACATGTACATCTCATTGTTGCAATGGGTCCTACTGTATCCCTATTTAAATGATTTGATTTTCCCCTTCCCCTCCACAAATTATACTGACATAAAATACAGTGAAAGCAGAGGTTATACTGTGGGGGAGGGGCATACAAAGCAACAAAGAAATAATCTTATAAATGTGTTAGAAACAATCGCATGAAAGAAAAAATAAACATGTGAATACATATCTTAGGGTTCATTTCCCTAACATCAACTTATCTGAACTTTTCTGCTTGACTCAGACATATATTAGATATTGCAAATAAGGGAAACCATGGGACCTATGTTTCTTTGGGCCTGGCTTAGTTCGCATAATATAATTTTTTCCAAGTCTTTCCATTTCCTAACAAATTGGGCAATGTCATTCTTTCTGATGGAGGCATAGAATTCCATAATGTATATATACCACATTTTCTTGATCCATTCATCTACTGAGGGGCATCTGGGTTGGTTCCATATCTTAGCTATAGTAAATAGTGCTGCAATAAAAATAGTTGTGCTGGTAGCTTTAGTGTGGTCTTGTTTGTAAACATTTGGGTAAGTGCCCAAAAGCGGGATTGCTAGGACATAGGGGAGATCTATGTGGAGTCTTTTGAGGAACCTCCATACTACATTCCAAAGTGGTTGAAAAAGTTTACACTCCCACCAAGAATGCATTAGGGTTCCCTTCTGGCCACATCCCCTCCAGCATCTGTTGTAAAATATGGACCGCTTCACGAATTTGTGTGTCATCCTTGCGCAAGGGCCATGCTAATTTGCGTATTGTTGCAATTTTAGTGTATGTGCTGCCGAATTGAGCACAGAACATTTTTTATATATAAAGTGGAATTGATTTTCTTAAACTAGATAATTCAACAATATGTAATTTCAAAAATATTGTCGTGAAATTTTAGAACCATATATTTCTTACATAAGCACATATTTAAGAATAAAGTCAAGATTGATAATGTCAAAAACAAATTAATTCCGGATATTAGTTGTTCAAGAGATGTGTAGCAAGAGGAATTCAGTTATTCTATACAAGTCACCTGTCATAATAAATACTGCAGCAAGTGTTAAGGTTTGTTAAAAGTTTTAATTTTTTGGGTTGGGAAGCTGGATCAATGGTAGAACACATGCCTTGCTTGCATGAGGCCCTGGGTTCTAATCCTCAGCACCACATAAGCAGAAAAAAAAACTGGACATGGTGCTGTTGTGGCTCAAGTGTTAGAGTGCAAGCCTTGAGCTGAAGGGCTGAGGGATAGTATTCAGGCCCAGAGTTCAGGACTCATGACTGGACCTTCCTCCAAACAAGTTAATGTTTTAAGTATGTTTAATTTTGGGAATTTGCTTATATATGCCAAAATTAAGACTTTTTGTCAGGTCAAAAAACTTTTCCATAAAGTATTTAAGATTTATGGTAGCAGACATATACTACTAAGTATGTCCATTTCAGAGTTTATAGAAACGCTACTAATGAGAAGTTGCAAAGTCTTTGTGTAAAGAAACAGAGCAAAGAGTTAAGACTTTTACTATAAAGTTTCTGTTAAAACTTTAGGGCTTCCTTTCTCTATATTTTAGCGAGGAACAAATGATGATATAAGCCATATATAAATTATGAGATGAGACATAAGTAGTAATCTTAGAGGGCAACTTTAAAGACTTCTCATAGCCTATAAAACTCGTTGAACATCATAATTTTAGCCAGTTTTAAATGTACAGGAATATGAGAAATAGTAAAATCTAATATGTAGTACACTTGAAAGATTGGAAACACTGGTATTTGTTTTTTATTTTATTAATCATTAATATTTAATTATTGTTTTTCTTTATTTGTAGCATTCTTTTCCTTGTTATAATATAATACAAATTTTTGTAAGTTGTCATTACGAGGTACTTTGAGAATGTTACTGGGATGGCCAAACCATTTTTTACAGGTGCATGTGAATTTACAAAGAGCAAAATTAACACAATATTGATTAAAATTTTTCTCAAGTAGAGTCTGAATCAGGAGTGTTGATAAATGTCCACACCGAAAATCTTAGCCCTAGGCTGAATCAGTGGTATTACAGAGTTGAGGCCACAAAAGTAAAGAATGTGTTTTGCTTAGTTTTTTTTGTTGTTGTTGTTGGTTGTGGTGCTTGGACTCTGGGTTCTGGATTCTGTCCCTCAGCTCTTCAGCTCAAGGTTAGTGCTACCACTTGAGGCACAGCACCACTTCTGTCTTTTTCTCCTTATGTGATGCTAAGGAATCAAACCCAGGACCTCATGCATGCAAGGCAAGCACTCTACCCCTGAGCCACCGACCCAGCACCTGAGAAACTCTATTTTAAAAAAACTCATCTAAACAACATTTGCTTTCTGCTTTGGGTTATATAATAAAATATATGAATATATTTTTATATTTTTATGTACTGTCATACTTCTAAATTTATACTAACTTCAGCCACTTTGTCCGTTTAAAAGTCATGAAATATCTCTGAGAGTTTGCTTCTGTGAACATTGTTTTTGCATTTATAATTTATTCTGAGTAATCTTTATTTTTTTCAAAATCACTTTATATTTTATGTTGATGGGTTATCATATATCAAATATTTTCAAATGTACCTGTAAAGTCTAAAGATAGCAGTATGAATATTCTCATACAGCTCTTGTTCATCTGTTATGCACTTTAAGAATTATATTTCTCTCTCTCTTTCACTCTCTATCATTTCCTCTCTTTCTCTTGAATGCTCCATGACTGCTTCTTAGAATATCTGCTGGTCTACTATTATCCTTCAGAATCCACTGGTTTTGTGGGAACATGATAAGGACCATCAGGTACCCTTGGATTCTTTAAGAGTTATAACAGTGCCGTGAAATTATTATTTGCCATTCTAAATGGTAAAACAACAGATCTAGGAATTCCTTTTCACTTTTAGTACTATTATAAATTTTGTCTCATAGGAATCATTGGGACGGATAAGATACTTTAACCAGTGACCTAAAAGATCTTTTTCTTTTACAAACATCCTTTTTCTTTTATTATCAGTAAGTAACAAAAACAAAGGTATCCTATGGAAAGTAGGCTGAAGTTGTTCACAGGGTTGAAAAGTAAGGTAATGGGGGAAGTGAGCACAGATCCTCAGAGCAGTTTATCATGTACATTTTGTGAAAATGACAATGTGCTGTAAACTGTAGATTAAATCAACCACTGAACACCTGATATATATGTATATATATATATGCATATATATGTATATGTACATCTATTTAAGTATGCATATATGTGTGCAATTGCCCTTATGTATGTACACATGTATGTTATACACACAAATACACACATACATATACACATGTATACATGCACACATGAGAAAGACACATAGATACAGCCAACACAAGTTTCAGTACCTGCTGAATAAGCATTAGAAGGAATGCTTGGAACCAAATAGGTTGAAGATGTATTTGTCTCTAAGAGTTCTTTTAACGCTCCTCCTATCTCTTAAAACTGGTAGTTTTGACAGATTCGACTTGCAAAATACAGTACATGTGATAGCAAATCACTCAGAAATCTCAGTAAGTAAAGTTAATATGGTGTCTCCTTGCTCCCCATGGAATGCTTGCTCTTGTTCACACTCTCAGCAACCAAAGCAGCAGGAGAATACCCTGGTAAAGAATAAAGTTGTAAGGCTTTAAATGACATCCTTCCTTGAGCTCTTTTCCAACAGCCAGCATCATATCCTAAGCAGATGAGTGAGTTCTCAGAAGACTGGAACTCAGGTCAAGATTTAACCAACCCATGTGAAAAGTTCTATGAGAGAAATGTTGACTGAGGTGTTGCTGATTTCGTGGCCAAGAAAATAAGAAAAAAAAGAAAATATTTTAATATATTAAAATTTGAGAATAATTGGTAACTAATCAATAAATGTGTAGAATACAATTATAGCACCTGATGGATAAAATGGCAGGAACTCCCAAATACCTCTCAGTCCTATCTCTCAACGTTAACAGACTTAACTCTCCAATTAAGCAACATAGATTGTCTAGTTAGATTAAAAAGCAAGATCCTTCTATCTGCTCCCTTCAGGAGTCACATCTTCCCATAAAAACAAACACATTTTGAATGTGAAAATCTGGAACAAAATCTACCAAGCAAATGGCCCCAATAAACAGGCGGGAGTTGCAATCCTAATACCATATAAAATTGACTTCAAATTACAATTAGTGAGAAGAGATAAAGCAGGTCGCTACATACTAATTAAGGTATCTCTCCTTCGGGAGGATATTAAAATTCTAAATATCTATTCGCCAAACAACTGAACACCCAAATTCAAGCAAGGAACACTACTTTCCCTCAAATCCCACATAGATCCAAAGACATTAATTGTTGGAGACTTTAACATACCACTTTCCTCACTAGATAGATCAACTTGGCAAAACCTCATCAGAGAAACCGCAAATCTAAACAACTGCATGGATCAACTAGATTTAACAGACATCTACTGAATATTTCACCAAGCAGCATCAGAATACACGTTCTTCTCAGCAACAATGGAATATTTTCTAAAATAGACCACATTTTAGGTGGCAAACTTGTGCAAATTTAGAAACATTGAAGTTATTCCTTGTATTCTCTCAGACCACAAGGGAATAAAATTAAAACTCAACAGAAAAAGCCACCAAAGAAAGTGCAGTAACACATGGAGGCTGAACAACACACTGATGAACCACTAGTGGGTCAGAAAAGAGATTAGAAAGGAAATTTAATGTTCATGATATTCAACAAAAATGAGCACACAAATTACCAGCTCATCTGGGACACAGCAAAGGCACTACTCAGGGGCAAGTTTATAGGTCTGAGTTCTTACATCAACAAATTGGAGAGATCTGAAACCAGCAATTTAATGAGACAGCTGAGCCTTCTTGAAAAAGAGCAGCAAGATAAACCCCAATCCATTAGATGAAAAGAAATAATTAAAATTAAATCAGAATTAAATGAATTAGAATCCAAATACAACTATAGAAAGAATCAACAAAACAAATAGTTGGTTCTTCGAAAAAATTAACAAAATTGACAGACCCTTAGCAAATCTTATCAGAAAAATAAGAGAATACACCCAAATAAATAAACTCAGAGATGAGAATGGAAACATCACTACAGAAACAACCAAGATTCAGAACATTATAAGGGAATATTTCTCAAAACTTTATGCTAATAAGTTCAAGAACTTGGCAGAATTGGACCTTTTCCTAGCAAATATTGACATGCCATAATTAAACCAAGATGAGTTAAACCATCTTAAGAGGCCTAAATCAAGCATTGAAATAGAAACAGCAATAAGAGACCTCCCGTCTAAGAAAAGCCCAGGAGCAGATGGTTTTACAGTGGAATCTTTGTTTAAATAGGGATACAGCTGAACCCATTGCAACAATGAGATGTACAACAAGTTATGACAAAAAATGATCTTTACAACTTTGGTGGTAGTGGTGGGAGATGGGAAGTGATGGGAAGGGGAAACAGAGGAGGAGACAACAATGCTTCATAAGGAACGTACTCATTACTTTGCTAATGTAATTGTAATTTCTCTGTATGTTATTTTCATAATTAAATAAAAATTGACATAACGTTTTGTACATCTCATTGTTGTAATAGGGCCACCTGTGACCCTATTTAAAACCTATTTTCCCTTCTCCTCCACAAATTATATCAACATCAAATACAGTGAAAGCAGGGCTTACACCCTGGGGAAGTACATACAAAGCAATAAAGATATCATCTTATGAATAAGTTGGAAACAATCGCAAGAAAAAAAATTTTTGAATGCTTATCTTGAAGTTCATTTCGCCTAACATCAACTTCTGGGGGGGGTCGTTTTGGGGGGTTGAGAGGGGAAGGGATGATATTGGGAACCAAAGGAGGAGGCAACAATGCTTGATAAGAAATGTTCTCACTATTTTGCCCGTGTAATTGTAACCCCTCTTTATTGTATTTTCACATTAATAAAAATATTAAAAAATAAAGATTCTATGCAGAATTATAGTGCATATTGACTTAGACTTAGATCTCTTTCATTTTCTTCCAATAATACCTATGGGAAGGAGAAAATTATAGATCATTCTGTTACTTTAGAAAGCTTCTGTTATTGATCACTGCAATAAATATTATGAAAATGAATCTCTGAAATTATTTAGAGAGATGACTTGAAAGTTACCTTTCTACACACTCATGCTAGTTCCCCAACTAAATCAGAGAACTAAAAATAAGTAACATTTTAGCTGGGAGCCAGTGGCTTATGCCTGTAATCCTAGCCACTCAAGTACTGATATCTGAGGGTGGTAGTTCAAAGCTAGCCCTTGCATGAAATCCCTGACACTCTTACCTTCAATTAATCACCAGAAAACCGAAAGTGGCACTGTGGTTCAAGTGGTAAATGCCAGCCTTTATCTAAAAAGCTTAGGGACATCGCCCAGGCCTGGAATTCAAGCCCCATGACCAAGAAATACAAAAAAGGAAAAAAAGGGGGGGGGGAAAGCAACATTTTAACGCTAACGTGCACATATACACAACATTGTCTAGAAATAAAATTATAACAGTCCTGGACTGGCAAAAAAGAGATTAAAGTGAAATTGGCTTCTATCATTCATGTAGACAATCTATACTGAGGCCAGGCTATTGGAGCTCACATCACTAACTAAAGGGGTAGAAATTGAGAAGATCACTGTTCAGAACCAGTGTGCAAGGAAAGTAATAAGATTCTCATAACATCTTAAAGCCTGGCATGTTGGAATACATTTGTGATACTAGTTACTTGGCAGACAGAGATGAAGAACTTAGCCTCTGTTCAGGCCTCAGCAAAACTGATAATCTATGAGCAAAGTAACTACATTGAAAAAAGGATTGTTCTAATGGTAGAATACTTGTTCAGCCAACAAAATATCTAAATTCATACTCATTTCCTAAAAGAGAAAAAAAGCGAAGAAAGAGAAAAGAAAGAGAAAAAAAGAAAAATAGAATAGGAGGAGAGAAGGAAAGGAAAGAAGGAAGGAAAGAAGGAAGGAAGGAAGGAGAAAGAAAGAAAGTAAGGGAAAAAGTAAGAAAGAAAAAAGAAAGAAAGAAAAAAGCATAGAAAAGAAAGAAAGAGTGGAAGAAAGAGTGGGAGGAAGAAAGAAAGGAAGAAAGAGAAGTATAAATAAAAACCTCAGCAGGTGTAAGATGTTAATAATGACCCTAAATACTTTTAGTTATAAATGACATCATTTAATTCCCTGGGAAGAGACATTTTGTATCAAGCCCTGTTGTATGGACTTGGGACCCATGAAAGACCACCAGAGACCACGACCAATGGGAACAGCAAAAGAGACATTTATTTGCAAGCTCAAGCTTGGTCCTCCACACATCAGGTAACCGGTGACATTAAGAGTCCCAGAGCACAATCAGCACAGCTTTTATAGTACTGAACAAACAAGTTTAGGGATTTCCTCACAAGCAGTGACAGGATTGGTTTGAGTCCACCCTAACTGCTCTGCCCTTTTTCTGAACTATTGGTTTATCCTGTTCCTGGAACACTTGGGCAACTGTTCTTCTTTCTTAAGGGTGGGCAGAGTGGGTGGCAACCTGTATTTTTTTTTCTCTATCTTAGGGTTACTCTGAGGGCAGCTTATCACAATATGGTGTGGTTAATCTCAAATTGGAGTTACTTTGGCTCTTCATTCTCTCCTCTTCTAGAACAAGGGGAACAATCATGGTCTCCTAATAGGCACAGTCTTCTATATTTACAGTTTGGTATTGGGATCTCAGATCAATAGATGGACTGTGCTGATTCTCTTTTTACAAAGGACACCAATCTACAAGGTCCGATCGTGAGTAACAAAATTAACAGTAACAAAGGCCCTTACATTTTCTTCCAGCAATCCTGACTCGGTATACCACACCTAACTTACCTTTATACCAGCTGTACTCGTAAGCTCCAATTTTAAGACATACTCACACCATTTGCTACATACTTAAACTTTCTGATGTTTGTCTTCTTTACAAACATTTTAAGACAATCCTTACTTTTTAAATCCTTTCTTATCTAGAGGATACCAATTTTTCCCTAATTCATTTCCTAAGTCTTTCTTTACTACACTCCTCTTCTTTACAATTCCTTGAGCTCCTTTGTGACTAGAATTTAAAACTGCCCATTTTTCCTTCGACTTGTGGAACCAAGTTCTCTCAGAAAGCCTCAAGGCACCAGTGGGATGAAAAGCTTACTAGATTTTAAGGCTAAGATTAGGGCTGGTTCTAATTCCTCCTCCTACTTCCATTGATTTAAAAAAAAATCTCTCCTTTATCTTTAAAACACACCCAGGAGGAAGCAGGTTATTACCATACCAGAGCCAAACTAGGCTGTGACACTGATGTACCTAAGACAAGCCAGTGATATACTTGACCCCATTATCCACTGTGGGAATAGAGAGGTTATTGGATATCACCAAAAGAATGTCCCATAAGATCTTAGTATTAGCAGCGTTCAACCAGGAAGCATTTTCAGGTGATGGAATCAGGCAGGAGTTGAGTCTACTTTTACCAGGGTGGCGGTAGTCTGCATGATTATATAGATTTCCTCCAGATTACTGTCAAGCTGTCATTGAACTTTACTCATTAGGGTGTGCAGCAGCCGCAGTAGCAGGGTCTCTCAATGGCTCCAAGGGACTGTCACACCTCATGCTGGGCTGCAAATTCCTACACAGACTGGTTAAGGATACATTGCATTGGCTTGGCAGGCTATGACCCCACTAGTTTTTAAGACTATTTAGATAATAGCCCAGGACAATTAACCAAGATAACAATTTTTTTAAATGAGATAGTTCTTTTAATGCTAGGATTTACTAGGCAGATATAGAGGGCTCAGGATTGTACTATTCTTTCCCATGTCTTTTCCTTCTGTCTATTTTGCCACATTTTTTAAAAAAGTGACTGTGGTCCCTTGTTCTTAAAAGGGGATGATGGGCAAAGATTCATCTTCTCTCACTTCTTCAAGCTGACTCAGGGGTGTTGTTCCTACCTAACCAGGAACCTATATACTTAGCCTATTTTACAAAGAGGTTACCAGGATTAGATGTCATTAAGAACAACATTTTAAGTTTTGACAAATACACAGACCTTTTTTCTGACTATAGCAGTGTAGATTATTTAGCCTTCTGGTTTGCAAAAGGATCTGTCTGGATGACTTAGTAATGTGATCTCTAGTAACCTAAGAATGTCTGAGTTACCTATGCAGGCCTTCAGACAGATATCAATAGAAATACACTCTCAGGTTTACAAACTTTTTCCTGAGCAGATGAATTTCATGTAGCTGGAGTCAGCTCAAAAGTTATTGCCAATTAGAGCTTTGGACACATACAGAGGTTGGGATCTAAACTATCCTCCACATTTTTCAACCTTAGCTTTTTAGTATTATCACAGATGACTGACTAGTTCCTGTCCCTTACAAGATAGATAATCATAGACTTTAGGCATGCTTACAAACTATCTTCCCATGACCTCCTGATTCTGACCAATTTTTGAAGGGCCACATAAAAATGACTCTAGGATTTGACATTATTTCTGCCATTCAAGCATTGGCTTACAATCTCTGGATGCTCCTCCATTTTTTTGTCCCAGGAGTGTCTTCTCCACCCTGGGAAAAATGCCTCATTGGCATTTCCCTTAGTTAGTTGCTGGACTTGATGTCAGGGCCTGAGTGCTGTCCCTAAGCTCTACAGCTCAAGGCTCACATTCTGCCACTTTGAATCCTTAAGCAGCTCTGCTTACTCTTTAAGCCTTCTGCTGGCTGAGTACAGGTGATAGTCTCACACGGACCTTTTTCTGCCTGGGCTGGATTCAAACCAGTTGCAAATCAATGAGTCACAAAAATGTGACTTTACTCCAATTAAAAGCAAGAAGGTGATCAACATAGATGTATATTTTAAGCATATCCTTACCTGAAACTTACTAAGAACCAAAGTTACATATGACAAACTTACAAGAATCCTCATTCTTTTTTGTGAGCCTGCTGGGAACTGTTTAAAAAAATACCTATGAGAGCAAACTGAAATAGTAATTAAGCAATTATTTTGGTAATCCTAATTCTTCCTTTTTGTACTTTGAGGGAAAAGTTTAGAACAATTTTACTTTTAAACTTTATATACAGAAATCCACTTTAGCTGCATTTTGAAAAATCCCTTGAACTCTCAAGGCTAGGTGTGTTACTCATTTCCTCTTGGCTGCTTGTTTTAAAACAGATACACATGAAATCGTTTAAACTCAAATAACATATTATCTTAATGCAAAAATTACAATCACCATCATTTTACCAAGAATCTAGACTTAACACATTTATGCCTTAAAAAAACATATCCAATAGCAGAATATCATTGAGAGCAAATCATGTTGTACAAATAAACTTTTTAACCCTCTTTTTAAGACCTTCTTACTTTTAATTTTAACACATCCAAGGGGCAGTTTTAGCAATGCTAATCGGATCTTCACATCACTCATTTTTACCATCATGTCTTCAGTGTCTATCTGCAGGAAAAAAGTGACAGAATAAAGATCGGCCACTTGTCCCTTCCTGTGGAAAGGACACGCACCCAATCCGACTCTTCAGCATGAGATGAACTGTGTTTGTGCCAGCTTGCCCTCTTTCAACATGCGTGGACTCCTCCCATGGCCTGTTCCACCATGCATGACCAGCTAAACAGCACTTTTGCCTGTTCACCATTCACTCCTAAAGATAGGTATTCTGTTACCTTCTAAGTTTCTCCTTTTTGTTAACCCAGATATATTGATTACAGTACAAACAGCTTTATGTATTCTAAAATATCAGATTTTCGAATTTTCAAGTTAAAAAATCCTTAAAAAACTAATTTTAAACAATGTCAAAATGCTTTAAAAATGTTTTGGTAATGTTCCATGGATTCCTAATTTTTCCAGAACCTTCATCATAAAGGGGTGTTGGATCTTGTCAAATGCTTTTTCTGCATCTATTGAGATAACCATGTGGTTCTTATTCTTGCTCCTGTTGATGTGATGAATAATATTAATTGATTTGCGTATATTGAACCAGCTTTGCATCCCTGAAACCAACCCAGATGCCCCTCAGTAGATGAATGGATCAAGAAAATGTGGTATATATACACAATGGAATTCTATGCCTCCATCAGAAAGAATGACATTTCCCCATTTGTTAGGAAATGGAAAGGTTTGGAAAAAATTATATTAAGTGAAGTAAGCCAGGCCCAAAGAAGCATAGGTCCCATGGTTTCCCTTATTTGCAATATCTAGTATAGGTATGAGTCAAGCGGAAAAGGCCAGATAATGTGATGTTAGGAAAATGAACCCTTAAATATGTATTTTAATGTTTTCGTTTCTTTCATGCATGTATTTCTAATGCATTTATAAGATTATTCCTTTATTGCTTTGTATGTCCCTCCCCCACAGTGTAACCCCCGCTTTCACTATATTTGATATCAGTATATCATGTGGAGGAGATGGGGACAAACAAATCGTTTAAGGATTCAGGTGGACCTGTTGCAACAATGAGAAGTACAAAATGTCATGTCAAAACCAGCTTTACAATTTCTGTGTGGGGGGGGGAGGGGGGTATAATTGGGTGGGGGGAGGGGGGTAAAATTGGGTGGGGGGAGGGGGGAGGCAGGGAAGGGAAGTGAAGGGTAAACAAAGGAGGAGGCTGCAATGCTTGGTAAGAAATGTATGCATTATTCTGCCCATGTAATTGTAGCCCCTCTGTACAGTATGTTCTCAAATAAAATAAAATACAATTTAAAAAAAAAAAAATGTTTTGGTAATGTCCAAACCTCATAACCTTTTGAATTTTGAACTTAAACTCACACAATTGTTACAAATTGCTAACAATTTCTATCATGAACATGTTCACAAACACATACAAATCACACTCAATTTTCATTAAGGGCCCCAAAAAGAAAATCAGTTGTACGTACATTTTCTAAAGTTTTCAAACAAAAATTTCTTTTAACTGAAGTAATTTTGTGGAGCTTCATTTTCCCAGGGCTTGCTTGTTTATCAAGGCATTTCACCAATTGGTATTGAATCCCTTCCATTGGAGGAAGGATGCGGGGGGGGGGGGGGGGGGGGGGGGGAAGGGGGAGAGCCTGAAACTAAACTGGCCTGATTTTTATTCAATTTTATTTGTATTTATTTATTTTTCTTAATGTGTTTTTTAATTGTGAAAATACTGTACAGAGGGGTTACAATTACATGGGCAAGATAATGAGTCCATTTCCTATCAAGCATTGTAGCCTCCTCCATTGTTTCCTTTTCCCATCCATTCCCGTTATACCCCGGCATCCTCACCCAACCTTCCTCTCTTCCTCCCTCCCACCAAAGTTGTAAAGGTGGTTTTCAACATAACGACTTGCCGGGTGCTGGTGGCTCACGCATGTAATCCTAGCTACTCAGGAGGCTGACATTTGAGGATCGTGGTTCAAAGCCAGCCCGGGCAGGAAAGACCGTGAGACTCCTATCTCCAATAAACGACCAGAAAACCGGAAGTGGCGCTGTAGCTCAAGTGGTAGAGTGCTCGCCTTGAGCTGAAGAGCTGAGGGACAGCACCCAGGCCAGAGTTCAAGCCCCACGACCGTCAAAAAAAAAAAAAAAACAAACAAACAAACAAATCAACATAACGACTTGTACATCTCATTGTTGCAATGGGTCCAAATCTATCCCTATTTAAGCGATTTATTTTTTTCCCTTCCCCTCCAGAAATTATACCGACATCAAATACAGTGAAAGCAGGGGTTATACTGTGAGGGAGGGACATACAAAGCAACAAGGAAATAATCTTATAAACGTGTTAGAAACAATCGCATGAAAGAAAAATAAAACATTTGAATACATATCTTAGGGTTCATTTCCTTAAAATCAACTTATCTGACCTTTTCTGCTTGACTCATACATATACTACTTATTGCAAATAAGGGAAACCATGGAAACTATGTTTTTTTTGACATGGCTTACTTCACTTAATATAATTGTTTTCAAGTATTTCCATTTACTAACAAATGGGGTCATGTCATTCTTTCTGATGGAGCCATAGAATTCCATTGTGTATATATACCACATTTTCTTGATCCATTCATCTACTGAGGGGCATCTGTGTTGGATTCATATCTTAGCTATCGTAAATAATCCTTCAATAAACATAGTCGTGCTGGTAGATTTAGTGTGGTCTTGTTTGTGATCATTTGGTAAATGCCCAAAAGTGGGTTTGCTGGGTCATAGGGGGCTCAAGATGATTAAAAAATTTGGCCAAAAAGCAGGGTATAAAATTAACCCTCAAAAATCAATAGCTTTTCTGTATGCCAACAATGAGAAAAGGGTGTCTAAAATTAGGAAAGCAACTTCATTCGTAATAGCCCCACAAAAAATAAAATACCCAGGAATTAACTTAACCAAAGGAGTGAAGGACATCTATGATGAAAATTTTGAAAACTTGAAAAAGGAAATCAAAACAGAATTTAGAAATTGGAAAAAACTTCCATGCTCCTGGATTGGAAAGATCAACGTTGTAAAAATGGCAATACATCCCAAGGCTATTTACAAATTCAATGCAATACCTATCAATATTCCAACATCATTCCTCAAGGAAATAGAAGAGGCAATCCAAAAATTCATATGGAATAATAAAAGACCCCAAATAGCAAAAACGATCCCCAACAGAAAGAGCAGTGCTGGAGGAATATCAATATCAAATTTCAAACTGTACTACTAAATCCATTGCAATCAAAGCAGCTTGGTGCTGGCACAAGAACAGACATCAGGACCAATGGAATAGAATTGAAAACCCAAATAATTGTGAAGCCAAGCAGCAGTCTCCTTTTCATTCGGCACCAGCGTTGGATGTTGACTGGCAGAGCAACAACACCTTTGCTTCAAGTAGTACAGACATGTGCATTCAAGTCTGCAAATTAGGACAATACTGATCTATTAAAACATTCCAGGGACATACATATGAAGTAAATGCTATCAAGTGGGACTTCACTGGCAATCTTATGGCCTCCTGTTCTGGTGACATGGCTTTGAAGATATGGAGCATGAAACAAGATAATTGTGTACATGATTTGCAAGCTCATAATAAAGAAATTTATACTGTCAAATGGAGTCCAACAGGACCAGGGACAAATAATCCAAATGCCAACCTTATGTTAGCAAGTGCGTCCTTTGAATCTACTGTTGGGTTATGGAATGTAGACCGAGGGATTTGCATCCATACTTTGACAAAACACCAAGAACCTGTGTACAGTGTTGCTTTCAGACCCGATGGTAAGTATCTGGCAAGTGGTTCTTTTGACAAATGTCTGCACATCTGGAACACAGACAGTTGCTCTATTTCACAGCTATAGGGGAACAGGTGGAATTTTTGAAGTTTGTTGGAATGCAGCAGGAGACAAATTTTGAGCCAGTGCATCAGATGGTTCAGTTTGTGTATTAGACCTTCAGAAATAGCGCTACTAGTTACAAGCCATGGACCAACTATGAATGTGTACATAGCCAAAATGACTGTCCCTGACCCATGTACTGCTACAGTCCCACCTGAACCATGGCCAGTCTACTACAACCAAATCTAAGAGAAGTATATCCATGCAATATATATATATATATATGTGTGTATATATATATATATATATATGTATATATATACATGTATGTATATATATATATATATGTATATATATATATATATATATATATGTATATATATATATATATATATATATATATATATATATATATATATATATATATATACACAAAATTGCACCCTGAAGATGACAGAGTTTTGTCCCAGTTTGTGAATTCTGTTCACCAAGTGTTGGAATCTAATCTGCTGCGCCCCTAAAATAGCATTTTGAAGTTTGGGATATGAAAAACAGAAGAGAGAAATAAATATACACTATAAAAGCAGACCCCATATGTACCAGAGTTTGGATTCTAATGACAGCCGTGTTTCTCCCCTTTGAATCAATCAGCAGACACCATTGATTCTATTCTTTTTTCCCTTCAGTAGTGAGCAGTTTGTATGTACAGAGAAAATGGACGTAACAAAACTCTCAGCAGTAGTTTGTTCTTGCTTTTAAATTTTGTTTTTGGTTTGATTATGGATGCATGAAGTAAGGGAGTGAATCAGTTTCTTGTTTATATTTTTTTCACCTTTTAAACAATAAAAATTTTCTTAAAAATACTTTAAAGCATTCTTTAGAAGAGGTGGATTTTTGGTACATTTTTTAGCTCCCAGAGCATATATTCAACTGGTGCATAGTGTGGAAGGGAAGGGGGCATTGGAAGTTAAATGAAAGCATAGGACCTTGGTCATGTCAAACTAGAAGAGAAATCCGTAAAGAAGGATATTATGCTCTGTTTCTGTTTCTATTTCTATTTCTCTCTCTGTCTCTCGGTCTCTATTTCTCTCTCTGTCTCACTATATTTTATTTTACTGATATGGCTTAAATACAATAGGTTATTTTGGGGGACATATTTCTGCCAATTAAATACTAGAAGGGCCCAAATGTTTTGTTTTTCTTTAGTTACCATAGTGAAGATACAAAAAAATCTGATGTTTTGTAACAATAAGTAAATTATAGATAAAGTGTGCATTATTGTGAAAAGGAGCAAAGTAGTTTGGGGCTTTTTAAAAAAATTGTTTTGCTTTGATTTTTAAGAGATTAAAATGTTTCTGGATGAGGAATAGCTTCTCAAAGTGTCCATCATTCTGTATAGAAGCTTAAATATGTAATGTAACCAAACTCCAGTATTAAAAAACTCTCATGTTATTTTCTTTTATACAAAGCAAGATAATGGCATATAACAACTGCCATTACATGGCAAAATGTTTGCTACCTTAGTTTAAAAATAATCTTTAAGACAAAAGACTTGCTTCAAGGTTTTTTTAAATAGCAGTGATTCAGAATTTTAAAAAGAAAAGAAAGTGATTGCACTAAACTCACTGCTGCTCTGATTCTGCATTTGTGGTACTCGTGACTACAAATATATATATATATATATATATATATATATATGCTGCTATTTTTCCCAGAAATCACTACTATATCCTGTCCCTTACTCTGTTTATATCAAGTATTTTCTTAAAGAATATAGGTATCAAATCAAATTTCCTCTTCTGCTCATGCAGCTAAAAGTAAAGTAATAGATAAATGTTAGCATGAACCATGCCTATGTGTGTGATTTAATAGAGTTTGTCATGATCTGTATAAGAATCCAGGACTATCAATTTTAAAGAAAGTAGTTGTCAAATTTTTATCTTAAAATATTTTAATTAAGGAATTGCCTATAATCAAGCTTAGCAAATTTATAACACTACTTCTGTTACTAATTATTTTGAGGGCTTTACTAGTAAAAGTTTAACCTTTATTCTAAGTTGACCTAGAAATTTATTTAACCCAAGTAATGCAACTTTTTATTTTCAGCATCTGTTGTTTTGGTATTTTTACAAAATAACATTGATTGAAGCAAGTCTTAGTTTACTAAGGTAGGGTAGCATTTGCTATTGGTGAAAAGAATACGTACACTTAATTTCACTATACTGTGATACTGTAATGTTTTTTTTTAATTTACATCCAGAAAGGCATTCATTCGCTATGGTTTTGTGCCAGTTGTTTTTAGGGTTTTGGATCACGTCAGAGGTATTTAGAACTAATCTGCCCTGTGACTTATGTAGGAAACCTAATATGCTGAGTATCTGGCACTTGATATCCTGCTTTTATTGCTAGAGGTCCACATCTGTGTTTGACTTATCTTGTTGTTTAAAAAAATAAATAAAAATAAAAAAATCTGTGCAATATTTTTTAAATGTGCTCCCAGGAATAGACACAAATGTTTTGAGTATGTTTAAGCTGGATTTCCTTTAGGGATGCATTGTCAATTGCACTGAATTTAAATCTGAAAGTCAGAAGTGATTATTGATAGTACTTTTGTATTTTGATATGGACAATTTATTAATTTGGATACAGTTAATGACTTTTTCCCAGCTGATTTAAATGATAGTCAAGATATTCTGCAATATAGCTGCCAAAATAGCTACATTTTTATGATATGGTCATCTTTTCTGTTTTTTTATTCTTCTGCTATTTTACTTAAATCATAATAGCCAAGATAGGACATACATTTAAAGAGTATAAATTCAGAGCTTTATTATCCTGAAGTCTAGGGTCTTTCAAGTATAACCTTCTCTGAAAGGTGTTCATCTCATAAGCTGGTTCGTCATGATCATCCATGTGTTGGGTTTTGCTGCTGTTCTCAACATCACCAATGCCTGCTGTGTGCCACCGTGCTGCTCCAATAGACATGAATAAGATTGTCTCTAATTGAGCAGTAACATGATTGCAAGAGACCAAGTTTCACAGCCTGTAAAAGTTCTATATTTGTAGTTCTTACTCATTTTTCCTTCCATTTTCTCATGAGAACAACTTTTTCCTGAAGATCAGCTGAATGCAGTAATTTTTCTATAGTATTCACTTCAAATCATTATTTTTTAATCCTACCATTATGAAATTTAATTGTAAGAAAAACTTGACTGAATTCTTACAGATTTAAATAAAATAAGGAGCAGCTGCCACTGTTAAATGTCATAAAGCAATACTTTTTTTCTTCTCCATGTAGGAAGTCTCTTAAGTACTTATCTTTATTCTAATCCCCCATTCCTGTAATTGATCAGGTAATATCATTGATTTTAAAATGAGTTTTAGAAGTGGTAACTGGTAATTTCCTAATGGGTCTTAGCATGTATCAAATTCTGTTTTAAGGAATTATTCTCTAGGTAAAGAAAGTTTTAGGATTGAACACCTTTTACAGATACTGAAAGTGCTTCCTTTGTGGTGTAAAAAACAAATTATGGTGCAAAAAGTAATCATTAGATTGAATTACATGAAGGTTTTTGTTTTTTGACATAAAAATGTCAAGAGAAAGGCCATAGATTTGTACTTTTTCACTTAACTTATAAAGCACACCTTTTTTCCTTAAACTTCTTTCTGTAAAATTAAATTTAATGAGAGAGTACTATTTTTTAGGAGCTATCTGTTTATGTAGAATGATTTTGTTAAGAGTAATGTAAACTATTTATGATTAGAGGCCTAAAGAGGGCTGTGCATTTTTGTTATTTGAAGGAATCATAAATGACCATACTTTCAGAGAGTGAAAATGACAAGTTTTACTAGATGCTTAGAAAAACAAATCTCATCCTGTGCTACTTACTCTTTTAAGACCACTTTCATTTTCTTAAACACATTGTATGTTTCTACAGAACCTGTGTTCCTATTCACATAAAAAGGACGGTACTTGCAAATGGTGAATTACTATTGACAGTTTTGCAGAAATCTTGTTTCACTGGACCAACATTTTGGCATGGCAGCAAATGCCAACATTTTAGGGAACAGCAGCAAACCTACAGAGACCCTGGTTGTTGTTGTTGTTTTTGTTGCTGTTGTTTGTTTGTTTGTTTGTGGTTCCCTTCCCTTCCCTTCTCTGAATCAGCCGGGGTGTTTGGAGGGTAGGGAGCTTATTAATTACTGTTTCCAGTAGTAGCTCTGAGTGTCACGTTTAATATCAATTTTTTTTTTTTTGTCGGTCGTGGGGCTTGAACTCTGGGCCTGGGCGCTGTCTCTCAGGTCTTCAGCTCAAGGGAGTGCTCTACCACTTGAGCTACAGCGCCATTTCCGGTTTTCTGGTGGTTTATTGGAGATAGGAGTCTCACAGTCTTTCCTGCCCGGGCTGGCTTTGAACCGCGATCCTCAGATCTCAGCCTCCTGAGTAGCTAGGATTACAGGCATGAGCCACCAGCGCCAGGCTTAATATCAATTTTTAACATGATTCTATTTCAGTGTAGAAGAGAGAGAGAAAGAGGAAGTATTCACTTTTTAACACACTGATTTAGAAATTTGATGTCTTACATCAGTAGTTCTGAGGCATTGATAGCATCCTTTATTTCTGCCTTTACGTTGACAGTGTTGAAGCAGGGTGAATAAATAAACTAGGGCATATTGATCTTTTCTAGTGAGCTGCTTCATGATGTTTCCTTTGGACTTTCTGGATAAGTTCAAGAAAATATTCTGCATGTTGTATTTAGTCTGATGTACTTATCCATCTCATTACAGACAAAAACAAACAGACTGCATTTTTTTAGCTCTGTAATCCTTGAATACAGAAGTAATTTTCTTCTTTCCTAACTTTGACATTGTAGATACAATGTTTTCATTTAGATTTTTCCAAATCCTTTGGGTCTAATTCTGTGAACCTACCTGTAGCACTGGATTGAATTGTCTGCATCATTCCTTTAGTTATCTGGTTAACTTTAAAACTGTTGTAACAGTGTAAACCAGCCAATGACAGTGTTTTGTACATGTTAAAGAACTTATTGTTCAGTTTTCATGATTATCGTGTAAGGAAGACTGATGAAGATGTTCTATGCTGTACTGGACCATGTTAATTACACTTACAATGTATTTGGTTCCACATAAAAATGATTAGTCCCCAATAACTCTTTTATCCTTTCAAGGCACATTTTTAATTGTTGTTGTTGCAGTTTCCCTTTGCATTGTACTGCTTTGACAATTGTAATTTGAATCAGATCTGAAAGAGGTCCAGAATAAAATATATTTTGATATTAAAAAAAGAATTGAAAACCCAAAAATGAACCTACCGACCTGTAGCCATCTAATCTTCGATAAGGGAGCAAAAAATAGAATGGAAGAAAGACAGCCTCTTCAGTAAATGGTGCTGGCAAAATTGTTTAATTACTTGTGGAAAACTAAAGGTAAATCCATATATATCACCCTGCACCAGAATCAACTCCAAATGGATCAAAGACCTCGGAGTCAAAGCAGACACTCTGAAATCATTACAGAATATAGGAGAAACCCAAGGTCTCCTTGGCACAGACCGAAATTTTCTTAATAGAGATCCAGAAACACAACAAATCAAAGAAATGTTGGACAAATGGGATTGCATGAAATTGCCGAGCTTCTGCATGGCAAAGGACATAGCCAGCAAGATCAAAAGAAAGCCCATGGATTGGGAGAAGATCTTCACTAACCATACAACGGACAAGGGTCTCATATCTAAAATATACCTGGAACTCAAAAAATTAAGTCCCCTAACAACAATTCTTCAAAGAAACAACTGCCCAATAAATAAGTGGGCTAAAGACTTTAAGAGAAACTTTTCTGAAGAGGAAAGAAGGATGGCCAATAGACAAATGTATAAATGCTCAACCTCCCTAGCCATTAAAGTAATGCAAATCAAAACAACATTGAGATCCCACCTCACTCCAGTTAGAATGGCTAGAATCAAGAACTCTAATAACAACAGATGCTGGAGGGGATTTGGACAGAAGGGAACCTTACTGCATTGTTGGTGGGACTGTAACCTTGTTCAACCACTTTTATCCAATTTTAGACAAGAGCACTTTACATTGTTGAGATTAGCTGAAAAGTAAAAACAAAGCACATATCCTTCTCTGTGACTGAACCCAGTTAGAGGCTGGAAATTTTATTTCCCCAGAGATGTTCAAATAACAAAAACACAAAAAACAAAACCCCACAATTAAACCTAGTACCAATTCTAAAATCGAATTAGAGAAGACAATAACCAAAGGCTGATTTTATTCCTACTAGAACTCTGTGCCATTCTCACTCAGCAAGCTGAATCGAGAGTCTGCTGAGTGAGCCTGCCACTTTCAACCAGAACTTCCTTATCTAAGGAAACAGAAAACAGAGAACAATCAGGTCTCAGTGAATGGGATGACATCCCATCAACATTTGTTGACCCAGTGTCCTTCCAAGGTGGAAGAGAAGTCCCAGTCATTTGGGGGCAAGGGAAATAAGTCCCTAGCGACCATCCTCTCCAACTGGGAGATTCTCCCCCATACTCTGTCCCCTGGGTCAAGGCCTAAGGCTAAGATAAACCCCAAATGACAAACAACACTCAACACAAAGACACTACTTAGAAAGATACACTGCAGCGTTGTAAATTGCCAACAACCAGAAAGTGCCAGTCTATAGACTGGCTGTACTAAACAGCAATCTACCCAGAAGCATCTGGGGACGTCTCCTCACAGACCCCATTGGCAGTCTTAAAGTGTGTCCAACAAGACTCCTTGCCAACCACAGAACAGTTAAAAATTCAGCTATCACTGCTCATTGCCAGTGTTAAAGATCTCACCCCTTAAGATTTATTGTGTATCTTCTTGTATTTCCAACACTGCTTTAGATGTTGGATTTTGAAATAGAGCTTTAGTTTGCATTTGATGTATGGAGGTGCTAGTGGTGCCAGTTGAACTGCATATATTGTAATGAAAGTAATTTGATGTTTTGACATATGAATTTAATTTTGGCAATTGAAGAAGTGAATATACATGACTCACAAAAGTTTCTTTATGTGTATTGGTATTGCTATATTGTGAACTTCCTAAAAGCCAGCCATGGGAGCACATGTCCCTAATCCCATCAGTTCTGTCACTGAGATAAGGCTTGAAAGGTCCAGATCATTTGGCACTTCATAGTGAGAACCTTGCTACAAAGAAGGGGGAGAGAACAGAAAAAAGAGAAAATGAAGCTTCCAACTTTTTTGTTACATATTCTTTATATTTAGCCAATAAGACCACCATAATAGTATTGTTTATGACTTCTTTCCTGCACATTTCCTGTTTTGAGCAGTTTTATTTATGGATCTCTAAAAATCATATAAGAAACACATAAGAAATCTATATAAATCATATAAAAATCATAAAAAAATATTTTGTTAGGGATATATAATCCAAAAAGAATAATTTTAGGAAAGTAGTAAGCAAATAAAATGTAATGCATTGACTTTATTGAAAACTTCAGCAGTTGTATTTTATTTACTCTGATAACAAAGTACATAAACTAAGTTACAATAGTATTCCAAATGGAAAACAGAACTAGAAACGTGAATGGTAGCGCCGAAGAATGCTACTGCTACCACTAATAGAGTAAGAAGGAAATTTAGGCAAAACTCCTTCAGAGTAAAAGCCACAGGACAACCCCAACATTACTTTCATTGTTCATATAAAGAAAAGAACGTTTTTGGTAGTAAAGACAAATTTTCACAGATATTAATATCAATTGGGTATATATTTCTTAAGGCCTTCAGGAAGGATGCTGTGACCATGTTGATGGAAGCTGACTTCTTTGTGACCTACTTCACAATGTGCAGACACCATTCCAAGCACTGCAGTTGCATTAGGTTAATTTTAGTGCTCACGTGTGTTCTTCAAGTTAGGAAATGAATTAAGTGTTTTATTAAAAACAGAAGTAAGAAAGAAGGCCAAACAAATTTCCCAAGTACCTAAGACTGATCAATTGTACACCTATAATTCAAATCCAGGTTTCCAGCAGCCATATCTGAGGCTATTCACTGTCACATTCACTACCTTTAAAGAGTTATGGAGCAGATGAACCCATATTATCTTCCTAATTATGGTTATAAGGGCAACAACAATGCTACAAAATATAAGCATTTTTAAATGAAAAGGCTGTGGATAATAAGAGTGTAAGTGATCTTTATGCCAAATAAAGATCGGTTTAATTTCTACAGAAATACCTGAATGAACATCACTCATCTTCCACTGTATATTATTCCTGGAGAAATTCCTTAAGGAGAACAAATCCACTTTTTCTGATGAACACAGGCTTTTATCATTAAGCACCTTGGATACACAGGGAATAGTTTTTATGGATATATAATCCAAAAGAAATAATTTTTGTGACTAGTTACTTTCTTGTTTACCAAAGAAAATCTATTCCCTATTCTAAAACATATCAATTTAATGGATATTAGTTTTATCAGTATAAATTAGGTGTGCATAATATATGTAATGTATTCTGCTACATAACATATAAATGATATATTTATAATACATGTATCATTATTGATATTCTATAAATATTCTTTAAATATTATAAATAATATATGTATAAAACTGGTTTTAGTATTATACTGTGAAGGATACAAAGAATGACAATTTTATTTAAATAAATATATTTGTATGTTTTAGTCACATAATTTGTTGTTTTGCCAGTACTGAGACTTGAACTATGGTCTGGGTCTTGTCCCTGAGCCATTTCACTTAGACTGGCTTCATATAGCTATCTTCAGATCACAGCCCCTAAGTAGCTGGGATTACAGACATGAGTCATGTTATATTTTTTGAATTCCATCCGTGGCATGTTCCTACATAATTATTTCTGAATGTTCAATTATGTTATGGTATTCCATTTCTAAACCAATTCTGAATAAATAACTACTTATTGGGTAAAACTCTATGTTGCAATCGAACTTGTAAGAACCCTACTTTACTATTAATTTTCAAAGACATTTCTAATTTAATTCATGGACAGATGAGCAGAGAAATTAAATTATGTATGCATAATATATATATATAATACTATATTACATAACATATAAATGATATATTTATAATGTATGCATAATTAGGGATATTCTATAATTACTATAAATAATATATTATAAAACTGGTTTTAATATTATAATGTTAAGGATACAAGGAATGTCAACAACCCTATCTTAACGGTCTCATTTTCAACAGTTATGCTATGAACACATACCTCAAGAAAGCACACATCTGTAATCACATATTTACCTTCAAATATTCTCCTCATCATTATCAGGACAAGAAGTGGCACTGTGGCTCAAGTGATAGAAGGCTCTCCTTGAGCTGAAGAACTCAGTGATATGTTAACACCCAGGTCCTGAATTTAAACCCCAGGACTGACAAAAATAAAATTTGAAGAGTTAAAGCATTAGGGCTGGGAAGGAGACTCAGTGGTAGAGTGCTTGTCTTGCATTCATGAGGTCCTGCATTCAATTCCTCAGCACCACATAAGAAGAAAAAAGTGGAAATGGCTTTGTGGCTCAAGTGGTAGAGCACTAGTCTTGAGCTGAAAAGCTCATCAGGGACAGAGCCCATACCCAGAGTTCAGGCCCTCCTACCACCACCACCAACAACAACAAATTAAAGCATCAAACAACCTCAAGTTGTTGTCCAGAATAATGAGGGCAGCATTATCCGTTTACTTGACTTAGTGACTTTAAGCCTAGTTTACCAGGGGAGGTAGTGGGCAATTGTGTGTTTGCCAAAAGCTGCAAAATTCTTTTGTACATTACCAAGGAGGGAGAAAGGAGGGAATGTGGGGAGGAAGGTAGGTGTTTGGTGACCTTGCCTTTGGGTTCAGTGATTGTTTTCTGAAGTAAATTCATAGAAATTTTGCTTGCAATCCTAGTTGCATGAGGAATGAAGAAGCCATGCCCTGGAAGTGCTTTTATCGTGTCCTTGGCCTGGTTCCAACCAGCAATGTATAATCCAAGTACCACTTCAGGACCAAGAAGCCATGAAGACTACTGATCCACTGGACAGGTGGACCTAACAACAGTCAGAAAAGGCAAAAAATGCAATGCCAAGGGCAGCACTGGAAATCTACACCAGGAAGAGTTTTTTTTTAATTTTTTATTGTAAAAATGCTATACAGGGGGTTTACATTTACATGAGTAAGGTAATGAGTACATTTCCTATTGAGCATTGTTACCTCCTCCTTTGTTTTTCCCCTACTACTTCCCTCCCCACCTCTCCAACACCTTCTTCCTTGACTCTTACCCGACATTGTAAATTCATTTTCAACACAGTGTCCTATACAACTCATCGTCACAATGGGTCAATCGGCATCCCTATTTCAGCATTCTGCTATATCCTTTCCACTCCCCAAATTATAAAAATGTATATAAAAAATGCAGAACACTAGAATCAAATACAGTGAAAACAGGGATTATACCATGGGGGTATGAGCCTACAAAAGAATCACATAGTGCATTATAAGTATATTAAAAACAAAAGGCAAGAAAGATAAAACCACTTGTGTCTCTGACTTGGGGTATATTTCGCTTAACATCATCGTATATGGTAATATGTACATAGCCTTTGATCTTCTGTGCTTGTTCTAGACATGTACTAGTCCTTGCAAATAAGGGAAAACATGGGACCTATGTTTCTTTGGGCCTAGCCTTACTTCACTTAATATAATACTTACCAAGTCTTTCCATTTCCTAAAAAATGGGGCAATTTCATTCTTTCTAATGGAGGCATAGAATTCCATTGTGTGTGTGTGTGTGTGTGTGTGTGTGTGTGTGTGTGTGTGTGTGTGTGTGTGTGTGTGTGTGTGTATCACATTTTCTTGATCCATTCATGTACTGAGGAGCATCAAGGTTGGTTCCATATCATAGCTATGGTGAATAATGCCGCAATAAACATGGTTGCGCTGGCAACTTTTGTATGACCTTGTTTGTGATCATTTGGGTAAATGCCTAAATGCCCAAAAGTGGGATTGCTGGGTCATAGGGGAGCTTTACCTGGAGTCTTTTCAAGAACTTCCATACTGCTTTACAAAGTTTTTAAACAAGTTTACACTCCCACCAAAAATGCATTATGGGTCCTTTTAACCACATCCACTCCAACAACTGTTGTTATTATATTTCTTGATTATAGCCATTCTAACTAGAGTAAGATGCAATCTCAATGTTGTGTTGATTTGCATTCTTTTGTGGCTAGAATAGTTGTGCATTTCTTCATGTATCTAATGGCCATTTTTATTTCCTCTTCAGAGAACTCTCTCTTTAAGTCTTTAGCCCACTTAGTTATCGAGCACTTGTTTCTTTGAGGATTTGCTGTTGGAGGATTTATTTTTTTGAGTCCTAAGTATATTTTAGATATAAGACCTTGTCCGTTTTATGTCTCATGAAGATCTTCTCCCAGAATGTGGACTTTCTATTGATCTTGCTATGGCCTTTGCTTTGCAGAAGCTCTGATGTCTCATGTAACCCCATTTCTCCAAATTTTCTTTGATTTCTGTTTTTTGACTATTATAATATGTTTATTATATACAGACTCCATTAGCACTTGGAATTTATAATTCCATCGCATCTTGTAATAGCAAATTACTAGTTTCATAAAGAGATGAATTAAAAAATTAATTTCTTAATTTATCTTTTTTTACTCTTTGTTTCTGGCTCTCTATAAAGAAAATTTCGGCCTGTACTAAAAAGCTCTAGAGTTTATCCTATTCCTTCCTGCAGTGTTTTCATGGTGTCTTCTTTAATTTTGAGGTCTTTGATCCATTTGGAGTTGGTTCTCGTGCAGGGTTATATATACGGATCTAGCTTTAGTTTTCTACTGATGTTTAACCAATTGTGCCAACATCATTTACTCAAAAGGCTGTCTTTCTTCCATTCTATGTTTTTGCTCCCTTGTCAAACATTCGGTGGCTATAGGTTAGGGGGTTCATTTCTGAGTCTTCAGTCCTATTCTAATTGTCCTCAGGTCTGTTCTTGTGCCAGAACCAAGCTGTTCTTATTACTATGGCTTTATAGTAGAGTTTGAAATTTGGAACTGATATTGCTCCAGTGCTGTTCTTTCTGCTAAGGATTGACAAACCTAAAGCCATCATTATACTTAATGGTGAAAAATTAAGGACATTTCTTATAAATTCAGGAATGAGATAAGGATATCTGCTGTCTCCACTATTCTTCAACTTAGTATTAGAATGCTAGATGGGGCAATAAGACAAGATGCTAACTCACATGGGATCCAAATAGAGAAAGATGAAGTAAAACTCTCCATCTTTGCAGATGACCTGCTCTTGTATTCAAAGAACCCCGTGTACTCCACTCCCAAGTTACTTGAGTTGATCAGAAACTTTGGCAAACTAGCCGAGTATAAAATTCACCCTCAGAAATCAATGGCTTTCCTGTATTCCAATAACGATATGAGTGTGGCTGAAATTAGGAAAACAACCCCGTTTTAATACCCGCACAAAAATAAAATAGCTAGGAGTTAACTTAGGAGGTGAAGGACCTCTATGATGGAAATTTAAAAACCTGAAAAAGAAAATGAAAGCAGAACTCAGGAAGTGGGCAACCTCCCACGCTCATGGATTGGGAGGATTAACATCATGAAAATGGCAATACTGCCAAAGGCTATATCCAAATTCAATGTGATACTTATCAATATCCCAATCTCACTCTTCAATGAAATAGAAGAAGCAATCCAAAAAGTCACATGGAACAATAAAAGACCCCGAATAGCAAAGAGGTCTTTTGTGATAACCTTGCCTGTAGCTCACAAAACACTTAAGTCTTAGGTCTGGATGATTGTACTTAGATAGTGAATTACTTAATTTTAATTTGAACACATAAAACATGCATATAAAAATAGCACATTTTCATATCATGAGAAAACAACCTTTTTTCCATCTCTAAATTTATTTCCTGAGAGGCATTTTAAGAGAGAATCTATTTTCATTTTTAGATGAAAGACTTGTAGGAAACTATGTTCATAATCTGGCTCCTCCTCCCGCACCCAACACCTAAAACACAAATTTCACAATGCATTTAAAAGAAACAATAAAAAACACAAACACTTGGAATGCTCAGATGCAGAACGTTTTTACAAAACCCAGAATATAACTCTGCTGACTGAGAGAGGGGCTCTCTGAATAAATTAACAAGCAAACCCAAAAAAGCAGCCAGAGTACAAGATGTGAGTGTCCCTGGCTGCTACTCCATGGACAAGGAAGATGGAAGGGCTTCCTAAGCCTGCTGGAGAGAGCATGGAAGAAAATTTCCTTGCCAGCCTGAGTACAAAAGTTGGCATCCCCCCTCCTGGGCCTGTCTTTCTTGTTTTCTGACCACAGCAGAGCAGAATAATCTTGTGCTCCACGAAGGATAAATATTGTACAAGCTGATCCACAGACTGGCTTCTGTTCAATCTGTACTACTTCCTAGGTGGGCGGCCCTTGCCCTGTGGTGTATGTGTGCTCCCAGGGGCTGATCCTCAGGGCCCAGGCCCACAGGCAGGCATGTGCTAGATGTGAGTCAGTGACATTGTGTCATTCACGCAGCAGCTGCCTGGTTGCTGCCCTAGCCCAACATCAGGTGCACACTGATGTTCTCCCACAGTCCCAGGAGGGGACTGTGCCCATAAGGGTCCGATATGGATATGCTGCCACTAGGATCCTACTTCACCAGACAGACCAGCATGCCAGATGAAGTGGCTGCCGCTTGAATTACTAATTAGTTTATGAAGCAGTATTAAACAAAGTGATACACATTACTGTGATATGTAATGCTCTATCCTTGAGTCTCTAGACCAAAATCATTGAACTTTATACTAGCAAGAATGGATTTTATTGTTTGTCTTAATAAGGCCATAATGGAAAACTGAAATAAAAGTACAACAAAACTCTTACCCGTAAACACGTGATTAAATCTCAGAATTTGAAAAAAATTGTATGTAAATAGTACAAATAAAGTTATACTAGAAGAGTAAAATCCACACAAAATAAATTACTTTAGTTACATTCAAGTGTAAAATAAGTAATTACAGATAGAATTCCTACTGGATAAAAAATATTACAATGGTTTAACAGGTTGAAGTGATATAGTTTATACATTTTGTTTTTATAAAACTTATTTATATCTCTCAGTTCTGTTTATTTCAATGAAGGGAACTGTTAGAAAGTAGATATTATATGTGGCACCTCTTGCTTGCAGTACCCCGAATGGAGTGGCACTTCCTAATGGGAGTCCTGGGATAAAACCCACACCCAGCCCATGTAGACCCCTCAGAGGTCCAAGTGGTGACCCTAAAGGGGCCCAGGACACTGCATTGCTGCTACAGCAAGTATAGCATTTGTTGCGGTGGGTTGTAGCCAACAAGTCTCCATTAGTGACCAAACCAAGCAACCCAGACTCAGATGTCAAAGCCAGGGGGGAAGGCAGTGAAGATGCCAAGTCCTGCCTTCCATCGGTGCAGCCTACACTGCCAAGGCCAGGCCCATTCCCCTGCTTTGGAGAACAACGAGTGTAGGGGGTGAGCCCATTGCCTCCAAATGGAGTATCCCTGGAATGGTACCCAGAACTGGGCCCATATGGTCCAGAAGTGTGACAGAGGAGACTACACAGCAAAGCCAAAGCGGCTTCTGTCCCTCGGTGCTGCAGCTGGTGTGCTGCAAGTCCAGGCTCCTCTGGCATGGATGGGCATATGTAGGGTTGGCCCTGTACCCGACTCCACAGGGACCAGAAAATGGATGTCCACAGAGATGCTGAAGGGACTCCAGGTTGCTGAACTGCTGCAGCTGTCACAAGCCAGCTGGCAGAGGGACCAGCACATGGCTCTAGTCCTCAGACCCCCTTAAAGCCTGATGAGGTGAACCAAGGCTGGGCTACCTAGCCCCAAGGAGGCAGACTGCATGTTCAGCTTTCCTTTACCCATGGACTGTGCAGTGTACAAACATGGTGTCCCCAACCCCGCACTCATGGGGACGGGCAGTGACCCGAGAACAGAGTCTCCCTAGGATGGGCCACACACTCAGGAGCACAGAAGACAAGTACCAGCACAGCTGGAGGAGGAGAGGGCAGCAGTGGCCTCAACTCCAGTCCCATAGCTGCCAGCTGCTGGGTGAAATGGGGCATCTGAGACTGGGATGTTAGGTGGGATGCGTGGGCGGGGTTTATCTAGCAATTCTGGGGAGCATGCACACACATCCACTCACTGCACATCCACCGTAAGGGATTTGGCCCCACATCTCAACGGGTGACCTAAGAAGGCACCCACACCCACAGGGACTACAGAAATGGAGTTTCACGTAGTGACTTGGAAAGGGCTCCAGGGCACAGCCTTAGAGCAAGGAACAATTGGCAAAAAAAAATAAAAGAAAAACGAAAAATGTCCAGGAAAACTATTCATCAATGATAACCTATTACACTTTAAAAACAGTTTTTTTTTTTCCTCTTGTCCTATATTTTTGCATGTGGACTTCTGAATTAACCAGAAATCTCCAGGATTTCTTCATGCATAGTAACACAAATAAATATAGCTTCTATTCTTTTTTAATTAAGGGAAGTTTCATTCAGTCCTTTACCATGTTTGAATCATGAAAAGAAATCCTGAAGTATATCTATAAAACACCAAACTCAGCATTTCTTCTGAACACTTCACTGAAGAAAGAGAATTAAATGACCAAGCAACAGGTCTCACCCATATTGTCACCTAGCTAGCTATCCCTCTGATTAGAAAATAATCCTGCCTGCACATGCAGATCGCTTATGCAAAATGTTTTCCAACAGCTCTTGTTGTTATCTTACATTTATCTTCCTCTTCCTGCCTCCTCTCCTGCTCCTCTTCCTAGTGTCCTGTTTCCCTCTTCCTTCTCTCCTACCTCTACTTTCTCCCTGTCCCCTCCTCTCCTCTCTCATTCTATGCTCTTTCTCTCTCTTACCCCTTCCTCCTCCTTTCCTTTCCTCTTTCTCCTACTTTCACTTTCTTCTACATCTTTATGGTCCTGAGGGTTGGACACGCACTAAGCAAATGCTTTGCTGCTCGCTACAGGCCTCCAGTCTGGACTTCATTTCAATGACACTCTATTTCTTTGCTACAAACACAACAAAGTATTTTGATTGAGGATTTAATTCATTGTATATATTCTACATCATGAATATGTGCTACTTCATACAGTGTGGATAATAGGTTTCGATTATGCTTTGGGCATCAGAAACAATGTCTTTGAAGGCAAGCTAATGTGATCTTGTTACTCCCACATTAATGAACTGGTTACTTTGTATCTAGCACAAGTACTTCCATATTGCTTGCAGATTAATGAACTGTCACTTTGTGGTAGAACCCACAGTAATACTAACCCAAGGATTGCTGAAGATCAGAAGATTAAGTCCAGACAGGAAAAACCATGAGATATGTATCTCAAATTAACTATTAAAAAGCCAGAAGAAAACTTGTGACTACGTGGTATAGTGCCATACTTCCACAGAATAAGCTGACGACAGGACCCAGGCCTGAGGTGAAGACCTGTGATGGGTACACACACACACACACACACACACACACACACACACACACACACACACACACACACACAATTTCCCAGCTAGAGCAAGTACAATTATCTGTTTTCCCAATGACATATCTGAGTTCCAATCCTATGTGTTTGGACATTTTTGAAAGCTGTATCATCAACTTACATAATTTTAATAAATAAAACCCTGCTCACTACTATTTAATCCTGGTTGGAAAATATTTTAAGACACATTTTCATGTAGAAAATTGAGTTTTTCCCCAAATCGTGACTGTATTGGTTTATAAGAAAGAAAGAATTGTGCCTTTAATTCATTAGTTCATAAATTAAAAAAGTAACCCTAACCCTAGAACCAATTGCCTTTGCATTCAAAAAGCCACAAAAATATATTAAATTTATACACCCTATCTTTGATTCAACTCATCTTTCTTAAAATAGTTTCTAGTTTTACTCAATATCTTGTCGTTTCTCTAACACGAACCCTAACTGGAACATTCAGGCTAATCCCGACACTAATCATATCCCAATCCTAATATTATTAGCAGTTTCCTATTTCATATTCATCCTAATTCTACCTTAACTTGTTCTTCAAAGATTTACTTTCAGTTTGACCCTAAATTTTCCATTTCTCTAATGCTAACACTAAGCCCAGCTGGACCTGCAACCTAACTTTCAACCTAATAATACTCCAAAATTAATATTAAAAAATACTCTAGTTTTTATTCATTGGAATGAATATTCCAGTTTAACTCTGGAAATGAGTTTCAATTTGCCCTAATTCCAACAAATTTTCTGACTCTATCTCTGAAGTTATCTTTTTCCCTAACATGAACCATTATATTACTTGTCATCAGATTCTCTTATCAGGAAAAATACTGTAGTTTCCATTGATCCTACCTTTTCCTGAACCACTGTATAATAAACAATTTCATATTTACTTATCATTTACTTAGCATTACTCAATGCTAACTCTCAACCTAAACCTGGCTGGAAAACTTTCATTAATCATTGCAAGAATGATCACTGAGAAATATATATATATATATATATATATATATATATATATATATATATATATATATATATATATATATAATGGTAATGTTCTAGTTACTATTCAGTCTCTCATTTTTGTTTCTACTTGTTAGTGAAAACTCAATTTTATACTAAAACTTTCCTATTCATAACACTAATCATAATCAGAACAAAATACTGACCCTGATTTTAATCCAAATATGTCAATACTAACACATAATAGTTAGTGTTACATTAGTTTTCATTCATCCTAACTTGATTCAAATATGCCTTCCAAACATAGGTTTCAATTTTTTTCCAATATCTTAGTCATTTTCTAACCCTAAACTTAATCTTAACTGGAATATTGAGAATAAATAAAACTTAATTGCAAGTAGATTCTAACATTAATAGCAGTACTCTAGTTCATATTCATTCTAATTCTTACCAGACTTTTTCCAAAATTTACAATCAATTTGAGCCTCATTTTCTTTTCTCCTTCACTCTAACCCTAAACGTGGCTGGAATCCTAACCACAACCTTAACACTAATGGTATCGCAATTTTAAAATTTATGAAAAATGATGGTTTTGTGCAATCCTAACTAAAATTCCACTTATAATTCTTGAAATAAATTGCAAGTTTTCCTAAATCCTACAGATTTTCTCATTCTTATCTCTGAACCTATCCTGTTCCATAAGAGGAATCATTAAACCAATTGATCTCAAATCCTGATATTATGAAATACATTGTACTTCCATTATCCCAGCTTTTCCTGAATTCCTAGAACCTAAAATAAGTTCAGATTTAATTAACATTTATCCCATTCCTTTTTTTTTTCTTTTGGTTGGTTGTGGGGTTTCATTTCTGGGCCTGGGTATAATCCCTGAGTTCTAGGCATGGGCATGATCTCTGAGTTCTTTAGCTCAAGGTGTGCATTTTACCACTTGAGCCACAGCACCACTTTCTGATTAATTGGAGATAAAATTCTCACAGACTTTCCTGCCTGGGCTGGCTTTGAACTGCAATCCTCAGAAATCAGCTTCCTGAATAGGTAGGAAAATAAGTGCGAGCCACCAGTTTAATATATATCTTTACTCAATTCTTAACCCCATTTAACCAGAAACCTAATCCTAATCATAACCTGAATTAACACCAAATGGTTAATGTAAGGAAAATTGTCTGGATTCTATTCAATCACACATTTTTTTATTCTACTTCTTAGTGGAAAACTAAATTTTACCCTAAAGCTTATCCTTCCCTAATCCTAACAAGAACTAAAACAGTAACACTTTAAACCAAATTATATATGAATGTTTAAAATAACACCCATACTTGTTTTCATTCATTCTAACTTTGATGTCATTCATTCTTCTTAAAATATGTGGCAGTTTTACACAATATCTTATATTTTTTTCTCAATCTTAAACCCAGCTCAAACTGGAACACATTGCCTAATTCTAAACCTACATATAACCGAATCATAATGTTAATAGCAAGCCTCTATTCCACAATTATCCTATCTATTGTTCAGCGTGTAGTTCTAAATTTTACTTACATTTTGAACCTAAATTTTTAAAATTGTTTTTCTATTTCCTGTCAAGTTTTATTTTTCATTTCCTTTTAAATTTTATTATATTGTAATGAGGCTTACATAGGGATTACAGTTACATGTGTAAGGTAATGAGTACATTTCTTGTTGAGTATTGTTACCCCCTTCTTTGTTGTTGTCCCACTATCCCTTCCCTCTCCCACTTCCATCACTCTTCTCTCCCCATGGTGTAAAGTTCATTTTCAGTATAGTGTGCTATGAGTATTATTGTTGCAATAGGTCATCCTGTGTTGAAACTAAATTTTCTATTTCTCTAATTCTAATTCTAATTCTGTCTGGTATCCTAACCCTAACCATAATAAAAATGATAGCTCGATTCAGAAGTTTACAGAAAATACCCTTTTTTGTTCATCCTGATAATCCACTCTACGTCTTGAACTAAGTGGCAGTTTAGCTTAGATCTTCCAAATTACTTTATATGTGCAAATATAAAGATGTAATTTTATGTGAAAAACAGAAGATCTTTGGAGAAAGGAGTAACAAAAAGGAAATAGAGGAAGTAAAATCAAACATTTTAATATATTATGGAAAGAGCATAATAAACTGCCACTTCTGAAAATTAATAACCATAAACAAAATAACTAAAAATAAATAAAGAAATAACACACTGCCTCCAGTGTTCTTGAAGAGACCCATGATATGTCTTGTGAAAGAAATACTTGTGTTAGATAAACTTTGTTCATGCATAATTTATATTGTTATTGACCAATTATTTAACTTAAATAAATAAATAAATAAAAATTTATCAAATAAGATTTCATGACAAAATATAAATCAGTTACTTAATAATTGTTTGAGAAAAAGTTATAGTCATGAGTTTTAAGAAGCTAAATTTCTATTTCCCTACAAAGCAATGATTTAGGTTTACTAATCTAATATTTCTAGTAGGTTTAGAGAACATAATTGGCATGTAAAACAATGAACTGTACATTGTAGTGACCGTCTACTCGACCAGCGAGAAAGAACGACCACCACACCAGGAGTCTTCTCAGATCACGCTTTATTGGAGAGCCTTTTAGTTGATGGGAGAGCTTGGGCGCGAGAGAGCGTGCACCCGAAACATGGCCGCTTATATAGGGAATAGGAACACGGGTCGGTCTATTGTTGGTCGCCTGCCTTTCACCGTCACCAGGTGTCATGGGATTGGCTGGGGACTCTACCTGGCTCGCGCACGCGCAAAGCCCAGGCGTCCCGCCAAGCACCGTCTTATATGGGGTGGTTACCTCAAAGCTGCAAGGGAGTGGGCGGAGTCTCGCCCCGGCTCCCTACAGTACATCTTGTGTTTTGGATTTTAAACATTGTCTTTTATTCAAATGAATACGTAGGTTAACTTTTCAAAATACATGCAATTTTATCTCCTTTCAGAACAAGTACTTACCCTGCAATTAAATGCATTAGGATATTCAGGTATTTAAAAGCTAAATTTTCTATGTTTGTTATGTAGCTCTCCATATTCAAAATGACATGATTTTTCTATTCATAAATGTCAAATCTGTGAGATTTTTGCTTCATCAATATACATTATCTCATGAGGTTGTTGTGAATGCTCCAGTAACCAGTGTGGTCAAAAACATTTTTTGGATTCTAAATTTTAAATCTAATCATTTTTAGCCTTTGATTATATCAGGTATTGTCTCTTCAGAGCAATTAAACTAAAATAAATACTACTTTTTAAACATTTCACTCACATTGTAAATAATATTAACATAGGTTAAACAGAGACTAATCATTTCAAAATCACCATATTTGATGATCTTAGCATGAAGAATATAAAGAGTATAAGAACCCTATACTCAATATTTTTGGTTAGATTAAATTAAAATATATATCTGAATTTCTAAATTGGAGTAAATCACATGGAAATAGGAAAACAATAAGAAAAATGATTACGTTGGAATCATTGTCTTCTTAATTTTTTTTTATTGTGAAAATACCGTTCAGAGGGGTTACAAATATACGGGCAACATAACAGTTCATTTCTTATCAAGTATTGTTGCCTCCTCCTTTGTTTCCTCTTACTATTCTTTCCCATCTCTACCCCTTTGCCAGTCAAAATTGTAAAGTTCGTCATTCGACATAACGTCTTGTACATCTCATTGTTCTAATGGGTCCAAGGGTATCCCTAAAATTATGAAGCAAAAATATCACCAAGAAATATATTTTTCAATAAAATGTTTCAATCCTTAGGTAAAGTGCTTTTTCCTTCAAATATTGAAGGATAAATTTTTTCTCAAAATAGAAATTCTGCAAATAATCTAATGTATGTTTTCATGCACAAAATTCTATGAATTCTAGTCTTGTTATATGATTTTCATTATATTTTTATTGAGAAATGATTCCTAATTATATTTATTACAAACTTCTGTATTTATACAAATCATGTTTGTACATGCTAAGTTACATAATTTAATACACAAACAAAATTATCTTTTTTCCTGTCTCCCACAGGTAAGGATGAGGTGCTGAAGTATATTAAATGAAAGCACTCTAAAAGAGAGTCTATGTGTATACTTACTTAAACGAATAGTTTTTCCCCTTCCCCTCCACAAATTATAGCAACATCAAATACAGTGAAAGCAGGGGTTATACTGTGGGGGAGGGACATACAAAGCAACAAAGAAATAATCTTATAAATGTGTTAGAAACAATCGCATGAAAGAAAAAAAAAAATTGAACACATATCTTAGGGTTTATTTCCCTAACAACACCTTATCTGACCTTTTCTGCTTGACTCAGACATATACTAGATATTGCAAATAAGTGAAACCATGGAACCTATGTTTCTTAGGGCTTGGCTTACTTTACTTAATATAATTTTTTCCAAGCCTTTCCATTTCCTAACAAATTGGGCAATGCCATTCTTTGTGATGGAGGCAACAACAAGAAGTACAAGTTGTTATGTCGAAAACGAACTTTACAACTTTGTTGGGGGGGTGGGGAGGATTGGGTGGGGGGCAGCAGGAGGATGGGAAGGGATGGGAAGGAGAAACAAAGGAGGAGGCTACAATGCTTTATAAGAAATGTACTCATTATCTTGCTCATGTAATTGTAACCCCTCTGTACAGTATTTTCACAATAAAAAATAAATAAAAATTAAAAAAATATGAGTGTCTATGTGTAATGGAAATTTGCAACATGAGGATGGAATCATGATCACTTTCTACTTGGCTAAACAGGAGTTCTTGTCTCTACAGTACTTTCTTGCCATTTAATCACACAGGGAAAGCCACAAAATTTGAAGTTCATGTGAAAGAATTACATTCCTAAAAGTTGTGGCAACCCTGCTCAAAAGCTCATTTTTATCACTAGTTCTTTGTGCTTGCTGGCTAATCAATTTCCTTATCATATTTACATATTATTAAGCATATTAGTGATTCAACTGTCAGTACATGGCAGAAGACTCCTGAAATCACATCTATTGTGGTGTAATATTTAGAAGAGAAGAAAAAGATTATATTGATCTCCAATTCCCCCCTTTGGCCTTCAATATAGTAATTAATTGTCAAAACAATCACATAAGATGTTAGTCTATTTTCCAAATTTAATTAGAGACTAAGCAAGTGTTTTTTGCAGTAAAGTGATGACAGTAGTACCAGAGCTCTGATATGAGCACCTCCTCCCTAACAAGTAATGCTCTATGGACTGTAAATATGGATGCCACACTAAATTCTCTCTCTCTCTCTCTCTCTCTCTCTCTCTCTCTCTCTCTCTCTCTCTCTCTCTCTCTCTCTCTCTCTCTCTCTCTCTCTCTCTCTCTCTCTCTGTCTCTCTCTCTCTCTCTCTCTCTCTCTCCCCCCCTCACACACACACACACAGAGCTGCCACCCAGACACAACGTAGATCAGTTCCATTCCTCTGTAATTATAGTTAATTGATGTTTGTTCCCTTGCTTTTCTTTGATTCAGGATCTTGCTTGGACCTGTATGTTTCCCTGAGATAAAGTCCCTTATTAGTATACCGTGTATATTTGTATGCTTCAGGCCAATTAACAGTACCTTGAATACAATATCTTCAAACTTGACATTCAAGTTAAACTCCATGAATTCATAATAATATTCCAAAATACTAAAATTTATTGGATCTAGGGAAAAAATGCCCACCTTTTATTTTAGAAGGAATTGGCATCATGAAAAAGAAGAATACTAATCAGGAACTGAGGTAAAAGAATGGGAGTATGTAGGAAAATGTAGAATACTGTATGTGTGTTAGAGATACAGAATATTAGGCTCATTTATTGAACACTTGTCATCTTATATTGAAAGCTCAATTTATGTATACAGTTTTCCAGTTACTTTGCTTACCTTTCACTTCTGATCACAAATCCTCTTATGAATGTTTATATTATCTTTGAATAAATCACACAATTTGCAGGTGCTTATCATCTTAAGCAAACACAGTCTGCTTCTACGTTTTTCATTATATGTGCCAAACCCTTATTTTTTGTTTCCCTGTTTGCTGAATAAATGTGTATCTGGAAACAGGAAATTGACAGCAAATCTGAGAGTAATTTTCATTTTGTAAATTTCAAATATAATATAAACTTTGTATTGACTAGTTATTTTTTTTAATGAGTGATATTCATGAACACAATATTTTGGTGCCTTTAAGTCAATTGAGAATTGCTGTGGTAGTTCTTGTGTCTAATTGACTTAACCATTATGTTATTCATGTATAAACATTGCATTGCACTTTTATATTTTTATATATAAAATGATCTTTAAGGGTTTACTTTAAAGTGATAATTGGGGGAGGTTGTCTTCTTGTTCCAAACTTTATATTTATACCAGTGAAAGTACTAGAGAAACAAGATGTTTATGGAGCAATATAAAAGATGAGTACATATTTCTAAAGAGAATGGATTTATTGATCAAAACATAGAATAGAGTAAAATAGGTTTCTTGTTTGAGACTGCATAAATTTCATATGAATATAGCTCAAGATAAGACTCAAAGATAAATTCATATTTATATTACTGAGATTTACATCACAATATAAGAAATATACGTATTTTAAGGAGTTGGTCATTCAAAGCCCTAGATACCTAATGGATGAAGAATGGAATTGAAAAAAAGCAGAAGAAAACAATTCAACATGCATCTATTATGATTTTATAATACTAATATGAAAGCAATGGAGCTTTTGCCTTTCTGAAGAAGAACGTTTAGCCAGTAATTTCAATGTAAGTTAGCAATTGTAATGAGTCTGAAGTCTTTTCCTCCAAGATATCCAAGAATACTATACTCATCCTTTGAAGAGTAAATAAGTAATTATTATCATTAGCTTTGCTTAATATGAATTTATTTGTAGTAAATAGGTTAAAATGTCTTCTTTCTCTCAATGTAATAACATACATTCTTTCTCTTTCTGTTTCTTCATACAAGCCTGAAATCACTACTTCAACATAATATAAGCAGAAAAACAAAAATAACCTGATACAACAATCGCAAATCCTAAAGTATGTGAAAACATTCACAATATAAAAAATAAATCTGAGGAAGAGGAAAAACAATGACAGAATAACAACAGAAAATTACCCTAGCAACCTCTAATGAAACAGAGGTTTATAGCCCTTGCAGATACTCCACTTCTAGAGGGTCACATCAAATCAGATATAATTATACATATGCAGCTGTAACTAGAGACATAACTATAAACATATAATTCATAAGAAGATTTTATACTGTCTTCACAAGAAAATAGAATTCTATGAAAAGGTGCCAGTCAGGTAGTTGACTGCTATGATTGTGTTGGCCAACACATTCAAAAGCACATCTGCAGTGTGGAAATAAATTGCCAACATGGAAAAAAGCGGGAACAGAAGCGTACATCAGAGAAAGCCACATAGACAATTCACAATACCACTGGACAGTCCAAACTGTCACTTGAACCACAAATGTTAACATCACAACATCTCACCACAACTGATTTCTATTCCTACACTTAATTGACCTGACAAAAATGCAATTCCAGAAAAACAAATCATAACAGGCGACCAAACAAAGACCTGTCAAATCAACCAAGAACATAGAGAGTCACCTATTAAGGTCATAGATCCCCCAAAAGAAAACCTCCAAATGGACAAAACAAATCAGAAAAATACAAGAAAAGTGATGTCAAGGTAGTATAATTCACACAGTAAATAACCAGACATTAGAACAGACTATCAAGGAACAGGAAGAGAGTTATCAAAACGTATTACAGATACTGCTGAAAAAATGTGATTAATGGAAAGATAGAAAACCTCTACAAGGACATTTGTGAACAAATGAGACCGACAAAAGATTAGAAAAATAATGCATGGAGACTATGAACAGATAGATAAATAAATTCTGAGAAATCAAGGGAGTCCAAGAAAAAATGGATGCCTAGTTAAAAGATATGAGAGAAGACACAGCTAAGAAAACAACCCTTGCAACTCCCCCACCCAGAGAAAAAATGTACAGAGGGCTGGGAATGTGGCTCAGTGGTAGAGCACTTGTCTTGCATGCCTGAGGACCTGGGTTTGATTCATCAGCACCACATAAGCAAAAAAAAAAAAAAGAAAGAAAGAAAGAAAGAAAGAAAGAAAGAAAGAAAGAAAGAAAGAAAGAAAGAAAGAAAGAAAGAAAAAACCCAGAAGTGGCGCTGTGGCTCAAGTGCTAGAGCACTAGCCTTGAGCTGAAGAGCTGAGGGAGAGTGCTCAGGTCCAGAGTCCATGTGCCACGACCGGACCCAAAAAAATGTACAGAAAGTCCATTAAAGACCTAAAACAAAGCTTTAATAGAGAGATAGAACCCCTAAAAAATTACCAACCAGAAGAAAGACAGGGAAATCAAAAACAAAGTAGAAAGTCTCCACAGCAAATAGATGAAATAGAAGATAATCTCAGGGCCAAATACAGAATAGATCTAACAAGTAAGAGGAAATAATCATTTAGAACAAATCCAAGAAATAAGAAATGATCTTGCCAGAATGTCAAGACTCAGGTAGAATATCAAATTTTGGGGAGATAGGTATCAAGAAGGAGAAGAGCAGGAAACTAAATGGATCGGAAACATATTACAGAATTCTAGCATAGAACATGCCAAACATCCAAAGAGATAGGCTCATTCAGAGAAGAGAAGCCTTTAGAACAATCACAGAATTCTAGAACTGAACAATCCACCATGACATCATAATCCATTAGAGGATCATTAACGATCAAGGAAAGGATTCTTAAAGCTGCCATAGAGAAAAGATTGATTATTTATAAAGGATATACGGTCAGAATAAAAACAGATTTCTTAGCTGATATGGTAAAAAGAGAGCCTGGAATGATGTATGACAAACACTAAAAGTAAACAACTACCAACCGTGAATATGGTCCCAAGCCAAACTTTCCTTTACATTTAAAGGATAAATAAACCTATTTCATGACAAAGACAACTTGAAACAACATATCTCCACCAAATCAGCATGATAGAATTTAATGAAATATATCATATATAGAGAAGATCAAGAAGAACAGGAACTGGTTATATAAAATGTTCCCTACCAGAGTTCAAGGTAAATTTATTAAGAGTAGATCAGGCACAGCTCCTCACAACAGGTGTAGAACACAGCAGGACTTATCAGATATTTCTGTGTTAACTCTCAATAGCAATGGACTTAAATTTCCAAATAGAAGACATAGATTAGATAGCATTTAAAAACAAGATGCATCCATCTAGTATTTATGAGAGACACATTATCAAAAACATTCTACGAAGCTAGAATTATACTCTTCCACAAATCACATAGGGACTCACGAAAGAAAGAGAACTATGAACTCAACTCTTTGATAAGCATTAAAGAAGAACTTCTTAAAATTCTCACTAACCAATTTCAGCAACTAACAAAAATATCATATGGTATGATCAAATAGGATTCAACTTGGATAAGAGTGGATTTAATATTCTTGTAAATAACATAATACAAACTATCAGCAGAAGCAGGGACAAGAAACACATAATCATCTATAAGGATGTAGAAATAGCTTTTAACAAGCTCCAATACCGCTTTAAGATTAAAAGGTCTGAGCCGGTTCCGGGAAGATGGCGGAGGAGAAGCTGTAATCTGAACAAGCTCTCGTATAGAAAGCAGTTTTAGAGTTCCAGTGAACAGTCCTAAGCCAGAGAATCACACCAAGTGTGCCATCACAGGACAGAGAGTTAGACAAGAGAGGGAAGCCAAGGCAAAAAGACACATCTGAGTGCTCACCAGCAGCCGCCGCGGCGGCAGCGGCGGCAGGGTCGCAAGCGGCGGAGACCGCAGCCGGGGCCATACCTGAGCGCTCACACAGAGAGTCCGGGACGAAGGAGCCAGACACAGCGGGCGAGCGGATTCTACTCAACACCAGCAAGAACCAACAAAGAGCGGACATCTTCATCCTGCAGCTTGCAGACCAGAGACAACCCAGGATCCAAGACTCGGCGTGAGTAGAAGACCGACATCCTCACTCCTTCTCAGGGAGTAGAGGAGGGAAGGCCACCCCTCCCCCCCCCCAGCACCAGTGATCCCCATCTTGGATACCGACAAAGCTCGGAGGAGCTGCCAGCTCCAACCCAGGCCTTGGAATAAAACGAGTCATTTAGCAGGTCACAAGAATTTAACGGCGAAGTGACCTGCCAGACTCGGCTCCATCCAGGGAAAAGTCACCCAGCTCAGGCGCCAGCCATTGGAGTGGCTTCCCTCACTGAGTAACCGGAGCCAAAGGCTGCCCCTCCCTCTAGCAGCCTCAACAATCAATTGAAAAACAGAATCCCTGAGAACCGCTCCAGGCTGGGCTCTGGGAGATTTTTTTTTTTTTTTGGCACAAAACAGCCCCAGGAAAAAGCTACTGATTGTTGAAAGGCCTCAACTCTACCCAGAACCTAGCCTCACCACTGCATCCCCCTCTTTGTGATTCTCAAAGCAGATCACCCTCTTAGAAAACTAACCTGGGAGGGGGATCTCAAAATCTTGGGTAAAGCAGAGCATTTTCTGCCTCTTCGAACAAACCGACTGACCAGAGACTCCAACAAGTGGCTGTTTACAGACAAAAGAGAGATACAGGATTCTTCCCACCCCTCCCAAAAAATCAAAAAAAAATCAAAGAACATTTTTTTTTCTTCTCTTCCTCTTCCTTTCTTTTTTTTAATCTCTTTTTTTTCTTTTTTTGGTACCATATATATATATATATATATATATATATATATATATATATATATATATATATATATATATATATATATATATATATATATATATATATATAATTTTTTTCCTTTTCTAAAATTTGTATTAATCTTTAATTTTGGCCTTTTTTGAAAAAATAATTGTCTTCCAGTAACTTTATTTTTTCCTCTTATAATTTTTATTTTAGGAATACATGAATGTGCGTTTTCATTTCTTTTCTTGTCTTCTTTCTCTTTTTCTTTCTTTCTTAACTATCTTTTTGTTTTTTTGTCTAGCTCTACTGAATTTCTGCTCTTTTTCTCTCCCTCTCTAAACCTTTTCACCTTTTCCTCTCCTTTGATCTTCTGTATGTGACTTAACTCTTGTCCTGCATATCCTCAGATAAACCCATAGTTAACTAGTAGACCCTATCCCCCATTGTGTACACACTTAATCCACAAATTTGTTACTCAATTCAAAACCTCTGAGACTTAAATTCCTTAATAGCAGTACTACCTCTTCATACCTATATAATATTTTAAGCATTTTCTTAAGTTTTTCAAGTCTCCTCCATGTCCCTAACCTTCTATTAATATACTCACATTCCTCTCTAAATAGATGGTCTTTTAATCTCCATAATAATATTAATATTTACGTTTCTATTTTTCTCTGGTCTCTTTTCATTTCTCTTTCAATTTCTTCCTTTTCTATCTCTCTCTCTACTTGCATCCTACCCAACCTATTTCCTGCATTGAGATTAGGACATAGTTAACTCTCACTGTGGCTCACCACACGAATATATTCCTATTTTTGACCCACATCTCTCCCTAAGCCTAAAAATTTCTGGTTTTCCAAATTCTTCTCTGCGGTTCGAAACCCATTAACATATAGTTGTTTGATGTTGAATAGATGTATCTGTTGAACTAGATTGTATCTGTAGACTATTGACTGTATAAATGCAAAAGTTGGTTGATGGTTGCCTTAAGATAGTGTTCTAGCACAAAACTGGTGCTATTTTCATCTCAAATGGGCCGAGTAAGCCGGAAAAACACAAGAAAAATGGCAAATCCGGGTATCTCAATTCCCAATCTTGATAATCAGGGGTCAGATCAGATAATGAACAACCCAGAAGAGAGTTCCCAAATAGCCCTACAAACACTGGTGGCAAACACGATAAATGAGAAGTTTGACAACTTACAAAGGATGCTGTATGAGCGTGATAGGGAGAGAGAGGAGGCATCCCAAAAGTTTATACAGGAATATCATAAGCATGAGGAAGCTACTCAAAAACTGATACAGGATTTGTGTGAACAACTTGAGAATGCTCAAAGAGAAAGGGAGGAATGGCGTGAGTAGGCTGAGAACACTCAAAGAGAATTGCAGGAATCCCATGAACGGGAAGAAAGAGAACTGCAGGAATCCCACAGACGGGAGGAAGCTAATCAAAGTGTAATTCAGGAATTGAGAGACCAGGTAGAGAATACACAAAGATCACTAAAGGCATTCATGGAATCCATTAACAAAGAGCTGAAGGAAGTCAGGGAGACCCAAAGTCATGGAAACCAACAGAAGGAATGGGAGTCCAAAGAAACCATAACCAATCAACTAAGTGATTTGAGAACAAACACTGAACACCAAATTAAGGAAGTCAAGAAATTCATACAAGACCTAAAACAGAGCTTCAACAAAGAACTTGAAGCCATCAAAGCTGACCAATTAGAAGGAAAAAAGATAAAAAACAAAGTAGAGACTCTTGACAGCAGGTTAGACCATGCAGAAGATCGAATCTCAGGGATTGAAGACAGCCTAGATATTATAGAGAAAGAACATACAACCATCCAAGACAAGTCCAAGAAATATGATAGATCTATCCAACATCTGGAAGACACCATCAGAAGGCCTAATCTAAGGAAAATGGGTGTAGAGGAGCACCTAGAAACAGAAGTTAATGGTCTAGAAAATTTGTTTAACAGGATTCTAGCAGAGAACTTCCCAAACATACAAAAAGATAGGCCTATTCAGATACAAGAAGCTTTTAGAACCCCAAATAGACCAGACCAGAATAGGACATCACACCGTCACATTATAATCCACACTGGATCAACTCAGACCAAGGAAAAGATCCTTAAAGCTGTCAAGGAGAAAAAGGTAATCACCTATAAAGGGAAACCAATTAGAATCACCTCAGATTTCTCAGCAGAGACAATCAAAGCAAGAAAAGGCTATAATGACGTATGCCATGCCCTAAAAACAAACAACTATCAACCAACAATACTGTACCCAGCTAAACTCTCCTTCATAACTGAAGGCCAAATAAAAACCTTCCATAGCAAAGAAAAATTGAAACAATACATCTCCACCAAACCAGCCCTACAAAAGATTCTTAAAGATATCCTACACATAGAAAACCAACAAGACCGCAACAAAGGCCAAGAAACTGCACCCAAACTGAGAATCCAAGAACCATAGGAAGAACCCAGTTTTCGCAGCCCCCAAGAAGGTGGATAACATGGCAGGAACTCCCAAATAACTCTCAGTCCTAACTCTTAACGTTAATGGACTGAACTCTCCAATTAAGGGACATAGACTGTCTAGTTGGATTAAAAAACAAGACCCTTCTATCTGCTGCCTGCAGGAGTCATATCTTGCCCGTAAAAACAAACACATTTTCAATGTTAAAGGCTGGAACAAAATCTACCAAGCAAACGGCCCCCATAAACAGGCGGGAGTTGCAATCCTAATATCAGATAAAATAGACTTCAAATTAAAATTCATGAGAAGAGATGAAGAAGGTCGCTAAATACTAATTAAAGGATCTCTCCTTCAGGAGGATATTACAATTCTAAATATCTATTCGCCAAACAATGGAACACCCAAATTTATCCAAGAAACACTACTTTCCCTAAAATCCCATAAAGATCCAAAGAAATTAATTGTTGGGGATTTTAACACACCACTCTCCCCACTAGATAGATCAACTCGGCAAAAACTCAACAGAGAAACCGCAGATCTAAACAGCTGCATAGATCAAATAGACTTAACAGACATCTACCGAACATTTCACCCAGCAGCATCAGAATACACGTTTTTCTCAGCAGCACATAGAACGTTTTCTAAAATAGACCACATTTTAGGCCACAAAGCAACCTTGTCTAAATTCAGAAACATTGAAGTTATACCTTGCATTCTCTCCGACCACAAGGGAATAAAATTAGAACTCAACACCAAAAGCCACCAAAGAAGTCCGGTATCTCATGGAGGCTGAACAACACACTGCTGAATCAAAAGTGGGTCATGGAAGAGATTAGAAAGGAAATTCAAATGTTCATGCTTTTCAACAAAAATGAACACACAAATTACTAGCTCCTCTGGGACACAGCAAAGGTAGTACTCAGAGGCAAGTTTATAGCTCTGATCTCCTACATCAACAAATTGGAGAGATCTGAAATTAGCAATTTAATGAGACATCTGAACCTCCTTGAAAAAGAGCAGCAAGATAAATCCCAATACCGTAGACAGAAAGAAATAATTAATATTAAATCAGAATTAAACGAATTTCAATCCAAAAAACTATAGAAAGAATCAACAAAACAAAGAGTTGGTTCTTCGAAAACATTAACAAAATTTACAGACCCTTAGCAAATCTTATCAGAAAAAGTAGAGAACATACCCAAATTAATAAACTCAGAGATGAGAATGGAAACATCACCACGGAAACTACCAAGATTCAGAACATTATAAGGGAATACTTCTCAAAACGTTATGCTCATAAGTTTGAGAACTTGACAGAAATGGACCTCTTCCTAGCAAATATTGACATGCCAAAACTAAACCAAGATGAGTTAAACTATCTTAACAGGCCCATATCATGCATTGAAATAGAAACAGCAATAAGAGACCTCCCAGCTAAGAAAAGTCCAGGAACAGATGGTTTTACAGTGGAATTTTACAAGGCCTTCAAAGCAGAGCTCACACCAATTCTCCTCCAACTCTTCAAAGAAATTGAAAGAGAAAGCTCACTACCGAACACATTCTATGAAGCCATCATAACCCTCATCCCAAAACCAGGCAGGGACTCATCAAAGAAAGAGAACTATAGACCCATTACTTTGATGAACATTGATGCAAAACTTCTCAACAAAATTTTGGCCAATCGACTTCAACAATTCATTCAAAATATCATACACCATGATCAAACAAGATTCATTTCAGGGATGAAAAGCTGGTTCAATATACGCAAATCAATTAATATTATTCATCACATCAACAGGAGCAAGAACAAGAACCACATGGTTATCTCAATAGACGCAGAAAAAGCATTCGACAAGATCCAACACCCCTTTATGAGGAAGGTTTTGGAAAAATTAGTAATCCATGGAATATTCCTCAATACAATAAAGGCTGTATATGACAAACATAAAGCCAGCATTATACTCAATGGTGAAAAACTAAAGCCATTTTCTCTTAACTCAGGAACAAGACAAGGATGCCCACTCTCTCCACTTCTCTTCAATCTAGTATTAGAATGCCTAGCTACAGCAATAAGACAAGATGCAGATATGAAGGGGATCCAAATAGGGAAAGAAGAAATAAAACTCTCCCTCTTTGCAGATGACATGATCTTGTATTTAAAGAATCCCATAGACTCCACTCCCAAAGTACTCAAGCTGATTCAAAACTTTGGCAAAATAGCAGGTTATAAAATTAACCCCCAAAAATCAATGGCTTTTCTGTATGCCAACAATGAGAAAAGTGTGGCTGAAATTAGGAAAGCAACTCCATTTGTAATAGCCCCACAAAAATAAAATACCTAGGAATTAACTTAACTAAAGAAGTGAAGGACCTCTATGATGAAAACTTTAAAATCTTGAAAAAGGAAATCAACACAGAAATTAAAAAATGGCAAAACCTCCCATGCTCCTGGATTGGCAACATTAACATCGTGAAAATGGCAATACTTCCCAAGGCTATCTACAAATTCAACACGATACCTATCAAAATTCCACCCTCATTCTTCAAGGAAATAGAAGAGGCAATCCAAAAATTCATATGGAACAATAAAAGACACCGAATAGCAAAAACACTCCTCAACGGAAAGAACACTGTTGAAAGAATATCAATACCAAATTTCAAACTCTACTATAAAGCCATAGTAATCAAAACAGCTTGGTATTGGCATAAGAACAGACCTCAGGACCAATGGAATAGAATTGAAAACCCAGAAATGAACCTACAGACTTATAGCCTTCTAATCTTCGATAAGGAAGCTAAAACAATAGCATGGAAGAAAGACAGCCTCTTCAGTAAATGGTGCTGGCAAAATTGGTTAACTACATGTAGAAAACTAAAGCTAGATCCTTATATATCACCCTGCACCAGAATCAACTCCAAATGGATCAAAGACCTTGAACTCAAAGCAGACACTCTGAAAACATTACAGGATGGAATAGAAGAAACCCTAGGTCTCCTTGGCTCAGGCAGAAATTTTCTGAATAGAGACCCGGAAACGCAACAAATCAAATAAAGGTTGGACAAATGGGATTGCATAAGGTTGCAGAGCTTCTGCAGGGCAAATGACATAGCTAGCAAGATCAATAGAAAGCCCACCGATTGGGAGAAGATCTTTACTAGCCATACAACGGACAAGGATATCATATCTAAAATATACTTGGAACTCAAAAAATTAAACCACCCAACAACAAATCCTCAAAGAAACAACTGTCCAATAAATAAGTGGGCGAAAAACTTAAAGAGAAGCTTCTCTGAAGAAGAAAGAAGGATGGCCAATAGACACATGAAGAAATGTTCAACATCCCTAGCCATAAAAGAAATGCAAATCAAAACAACATTGAGATATCACCTCACTCCAGTTAGAACAGCAAAAATCAAGAACTCTAACAACAACAGATTCTGGAGGGGATGTGGACAGAAAGGAACCTTACTTCATTGTTGGTGGGAATGTAAACTTGTTCAACCACTTTGGAAAGCAGTATGGAGGTTCCTCAAAAGACCTCAAATAGATCTCCCCTATGATCCAGCAATCCCACTTTTGGGCATTTACCCAAATGTATACAAACAAGACCACACTAAAGCTACCAGCACAACTATGTTTATTGCAGCATTATTTACCATAGCTAAGATATGGAACCAACCCAGATGCCCCTCAGTAGATGAATGGATCAAGAAAATGTGGTATATATACACAATGGAATTCTAGGCCTCCATCAGATAGAATGACATTTCCCCATTTGTTAGGAATGGAAAGGCTTGGAAAAAATTATATTAAGTGAAGTAAGCCAGGCCCAAAGAAACATAGGTCCCATGGTTTTCCTTATTTGCAATATCTAGTATAGGTATGAGTCAAGCGGAATAGGTCATATAATGTGATGTTAGGAAAATGAACCCTTAAATATGTATTTTAATGTTTTCGTTTCTTTCGTGCATGTGTTTCTAACGCATTTATAAGATTATTTCTTTGTTGCTTTGTATGTCCCTCCCCCACAGTGTAACCCCCGCTTTCACTTTATTTGATGTCAGTATAACATGTGGAGGAGATGGGGACAAACAAGTCGTTTAAGGATTCAGGTGGACCTGTTGCAACAAGGAGAATTACAAAATGTCATGTCAAAGCAAGCTTTACAATGTCGGTGTGGGGGGGGGAGTGGGGTATGATTGGGTGGGGGGGAGGGGGGAGGCTGAGAAGGGAGGTGAAGGGTAAACAAAGGAGGAGGCTGCAATGCTTGGTAAGAAATGTATGCATTATCCTTCCAATGTAATTGTAACCCCTCTGTACAGTATGTTCTCAAATAAAATAAAAGAAAATTTAAAAAAAAAGATTAAAAGGTCTGAGAAGCTAGGAATGCATGGAACATTCCTCAATATAATACTGAGTATGTATATGACACAGATAATTAGCATTTACCTCACGGTTGAAGCCTGAAGACATTAACATCAGGAATGAGACAAGGATGTCCACTCTCTCTACTACTCTTCATTATGGTAGTCAAATTTCTTAAAAGAACAATAGACAAGAGAAAAACATAAAGCAGATCCAAATATGGAAGAAGTCTATCCCTTTTTACAGATGAAATGACCCTGTATATAAAGGACCCTGTGGCTCCCTCCCTCAAGTTAGTACAGGTGATGCTAACCTTATGCAATATAGCAGGGTATAAAAACCACAAGAATCAGTAGTTTGTCTGTTACCAACCATGGGAAGATCCATGCTGAAATCCAAAATACAACCTCATATGTATTAGCCTCAAAAACAAATCAAATCTAAACAAAACAAAACAACAACAACAAAACTAGGAATTAATTTAACTAAAATTGTGAAGGACCTACATGTGAAAACTTTAAAAATATAAAAAGGGAAATTGAAGGAGATTCAAGGAAATAGAAAGTCTTTCAATGTTCCTGGTTAGCAGAATTAACATTTAAAAAATTGCAATACTACCCCCAAACAATTGGCAATGCAATACTCATCAAAATCCCTACAATATTCTTCAGTGCAGTAGAGTAAGCAATCCAACTTTAATTATAAAATTACAGATGATACAGAATTCTTAGAAATGAATTCATGGGCCTATAGTCATCTTACACACACACACACACACACACACACACACACACACACACACACACACACACACACACACAATGGGATTATATTCACCCATCAGAAAGATGACTTTTCACCAGTGGTAAGGAAAATGAAAGGTTTGGGAAAATTATATTAAGAGAAAAGAGAAAGGAATGCAGACACGGAGCAATATAGGTTTCAGGGATTTATTCATATATTGAAACTAGAAGGTGCATTCAAATCTATGAGTAAACAAGACAGATTCTACCTCATCCCAGTTAATATGGCCATTACCAAGAAAACTAACAATAGCAAATGCTGGCCAATTGGGAACTCTATTACACTGTTGGTGGGAAATTAAACTGGTTCAACTATTGTGGAATGCAGTACAGAGTTTCCTGAAAAGACTAAACCTATATCTCCCTGAAGACCCAGTAATTTGCCTCCTGGGCAGTAATCCAATCAATAACAAACAGCCTCACATGAAAGCTACCAGAATATCCATGTTCAGGGCCCAGGCCCAGGGTTGAAGGACTGGAAAATATTTGCCACTGCTGGTATTTGTTTCCGCAAATATGAACCGTTTGATATAAGATACCAAATCAATCTATTTCCAGTAGCTAGTTTAGGACTTAAAGGTAGTGGGTGATAAAATGGCTCTTTGGTGAATGTTAGGAGAAGATGTAGGCAGACCATGAAATGGCGATTTGTTGTTGTTGTTGTTCGAGGTGCTTGAAGTCTGGGCTTAAGCACTGTGCCTGAGCTCTTCAACTCAAAGTGAGTGCTCTACCTCTTGAGCGACAGTGTCTCTTCTGGTTTTCTGGGGGTTAAATGGAAATAAGAGTCTCAGTGACTTTCTTGCCCAGGCTGTCTTTGAATTGAAGTCCTCAGAACTCAACTTCCTGAGTAGCTAGGATTACAGCTGTGAGCCATTAGCACCAGGTAAAAATGGGGGATTTTTAGAAATGAAAATCACCCTCTTCACCTGTGTCTAAACCTCAGATATTACTATTAGAACACTTCACCTTTAACTCATTTCATCAGACATTTGTAAATTTTCTCTTTTCGTTCGTGTGGGACTACTGCATTCAATATCAACTCAGCTGGGGGACTGGATCAATTGTATGGTAATTGCTAGCACCTAATTTAAGAACTTTTATATCAAAAGAAATAAAACCCTCATCTGGAAAAATTGTGTTTTCTTTTCATTACAAATCTGTGCTGGATTACTTCCTAATGTGATATTGGACCTCCTAAGAGAATGATGACATTTTCTTTCTCTTCAACCTTCTCCCACATATGGTCAAATATTTAAGAATTCAAAGATTTGCATTGATAATTGATTAAGCTGACTTCTAAGAAAATGTGCATCTCTGGAATTTGGTCTGCTGTCTTGTTCTTACATGCACAGGCTTTCTATGATTTATTTGTTCTACAAGGAATTCTACTTTCGAATTTGTGTGACCAATTTTAGTGTCTCTGATCAGTCTTTCTGACCCTCTCTCTGGAGCCTCATTTGAGTTTGCCTCATAAAAAATATTTTAGTTATCAGCTAAGTGACTCTCAGCTTCTGTTTTTTGCCTGAATTCATTTAGGCTGTGATAGCAAACCTGCCTGGCTGTGCTTACTGGAGTGCTTTTTGTGTATTTGTTAGTGTGTGTGTGTGTGTGTGTGTGTGTGTGTGTGTGTGTGTGTGTGTGTGTTTGTGTGTGTGTGTGTGTGTGTGTGTGTGTGTGTGTGTGTGTGTGTGTTTTGTTTTAGAGGTCTAGGATTACTATTCAACGTAGTAGTTTCTCTTGGCCCCTGTGATCCCCTGGCCAAGAGTCAATGGGTTTTTCTAAAGATACAAAGAACAGCTTACTAAATTCCTGTTTTCATTGTCCCACAATGAGGTACTCAGGCATCCTTGCAAAGCCATCAATAATGCTTTGTAACCACTTAAAGAAGTTGTCTATCAAGATGGCTTTCCAATATTGACTGCGAAAATTGTTCCGTTCCAAGTAGGCACCATAAAGCACATCACATTCCTGGGATCAAACTTTTGGAAGGAAGGTTCCCCTTCCTTCCTTCTCTTATGATAGATCAAACCATAATATTCTGCAGTTGTGGAGCCGGGAGCACATTTTCTCAAGAATATTCTGTAGTGCAAAAAGAGGACCAACTTTCAAAATAAAGGTGAAAATACTTGTCTACAACAGACTGATTTGTCTTGCTTATATCTGTTGTTATTTTCATTATTGCAAACACATGGATAATTTATATTGGTATTAGACAAGTGGCAAAGGATTAATGGAATAAGCATTCAGTTTACTTTCATATATCCAATATAATACACTTAGCCTGAAAAGTGTGATATATATATATATATATATATATATATATATATATATATATATAAAACCAGATAGACCTGTATTTGCCATTTTGTATTAGACCGGTATTTGACATTTTGTACTTTCTTTAACTTGCCTTTCTGCTTCTGTACACATGTTTACTAAACTTTGAAGAATGCAGCTGCTATTCTACCCGCCCTTGAGCCCCTGACACCCTTGGATGTGGAGCTGAAATTAACGACTGTCTGACAGGGAGTACCTGACAAAGTACCTGACACATTCCAGACCACTTTCCCGGGCCTAGGATCGGAGATAGTTGCTGCCTGGCAACAACTTCCCCCGGGTCAGGGTCAGAGATAGTGGCCATCTGACAACCACTTCTCCTAAATTACCCTAGAAGTACTGTCTAATTAGAGCACAATAGCTCACTAGGCTGACAAATTATTAGCCCCAGCCCTTTTCCCGCGTTGTACTGTGCCAATCATCCGCTAGAATTATGATTTAAATTTCCCGCGTGGTGTACAGATTCGTTGCCAATACATACTGAGGGCTTACCCCTACCAAAGAACATATAAAAAGTGCTGTAACCCTGTGCTGGGGGCCTCTCTCTACACTCGGACATCAGTGCACAGAGGGGTCCGTGCTCGAGCTCGTCAATAAATGACTCATTGCTGCTTGCATTGATCTTTGGTCTCTGGTGGTCTTTCTAGGCGCTTCAAGTCTCTGGGCATTACAATTTGTTGGCAGTGCTGGGACCTGAACTCAGGGTCTAGCATACCCAATTCATGAATGTGTGTGTCAACCTGGCAACCTCTAGCCCAGTAAGCTGCCAGGCAGTTCCTAGGCACTGAGATCGAGCCACAGGGGTGGACAAAATAGCCATCCATGGATAGGCAGGTAGTAGTATACCAATAAATATATATTTGCATAGAGTGCCAGAGATATCTGCCTAGGATTCAAGTATATCAACTACGTTCCTACCAACTCTTAGGTAGTTATTATGCCACCATTGAAGGAATAGGATTCTTTTCATGCTTAATAAAGTATTCATTAAGATCAATCAGCGTCCTAGGAATATTGCATCTAATTTTAGACTAGACTGATTGATGCACTCAGAAACTTCGCATTCAGTCATGAGTTTGCTCACATCCCATCGGTATTTCAATGCATAAGAACGAGTGTCTTGGGAATTCCACATTTTGGTAGGTGTCAGGACCAGGACTCGAACTCAGGGCCTACATTGCTGCATGGGCTTATGGCTTCCCTGATAGCCGCTATCCTTCACCAATGCAAGGTGAAGTACTCTTTGTAGGATGGTCACCTTGGAAAGGAACAAAATGTAAAAATCCATCCCGTAGCTTTCTTCTCTCTCTCTCTCTCTCTCCCTTCCTCTCTCTCTCTCTCCCTCTCTCCCCCCTCTCTCTCTTACTCTCTCTCTCTCTCTCTCTTTCTCTCTCTCTCTCTCTCTCTCTCTCTCTCTCTCTCTCTCTCTCTCTCTCTCTCTCTCTCTCTCTCTCTCTCTCTCTCTCTCTCTGTTTGTTTTCCTGCAAGACATCAGGGCCTAGTATCCCAGGATCGGCTATGGGACCATGGCAGCCCACCACCCTGAGATGATTGATGCTGAGGCAGAGTTACAAGTAACAGAGTTCAAATCCTTTCCTTGGCAATAACAATAACAACAACAACAACAATAATAATACAACTTGGCTCAGAACTCGCACCATTTTTCTGCAACAGCTGGGATTCCAACTCAGGTCTGGGTAAATCTGTAACACTGTGGGGGAAAGGGAAGCTCACCATCCTTGAAGACTACAATATAAGGCCAGGTCACAGGTCCTGAATTGAAGCCCCAGCACTGGAAAAAATAATGTACCCACATATTTTACACATAGGATCTCTATTCACATATATATATGGAATGCATCATGAGTTCAGTTTAGTTACTCTTTTTATTGTGTGTCTTAGTCATGGATGCATTTGTGTTTTATTGAGTATGATGACAGACATAACTGTGCCGACATGGATAACAACTTATTCCTATGGTTATAGAGTTGCCTATATAGAATTTTCTATCCTCCCTGAGACCCAGGACTTTTACTGGACAGGAAAACAGGTGGATCGATGGGCTTCTCACATTAGGATTCATCTTTTGGCAGTATTGGGATTGGAACTCAGAGCTTAGCAGGCCCAATTGGCTAAAGGGTCTAGGTGAGGATACCAATCTGTGAGCAACTAAGGAGCTAGAGTGTTCCCAGGACCTGAGATTGAGCCCCGGGGTGGGGGTAGAAAACAATATTCATCCATTCATAAGCTGAAGCTAGTATGCTAATAAATACCTATTGTAATAGAGTAGGAGATGTGGCTAGCTGTGTTGGAATCCCATCTACCATGTTGTCGGGTCTTCATCCCACAAAAGATGGACAGGGTCCGAGGAAAGGTAAATGCAGCCACTTGCCCATTACCCAGCCTCCCTCATCCCAAGAGACAATCAGACACAGCAGGGAGTCAACTCAAGCAGGAAAACTCGTTTATTAACACAGAGCAAGCCGTTTTTAAAGCAAAAAAGAGTGGGTGGCATGGGAGGGGAGGAAGAGGAACCAATCACTGTCAAGGTCACACCCTATAATGCAACTAAGCTTCCATGGTCTGTTTACATACTGTAAAGCAAATTGGGCTCTGCCCACTCAACTCCCTATCAGCGCCAGCTTTGTTGCCCATGTGCTCTATAGATTCCCTCTTTTTCGTTTTAATGGCAGACCCACCTCCAAGTTAGTTATCTTTTTCCCTCCTCTGTAAAGGTTATTTTAAAAGGATTCCACTGGTAAGGATAGCATTGGCTATGCAGGGGATTTGAGGCAAGTCTGGGTGGTGAGATTTTCAAAACAAGGATAGGAAGGGCCCTTGTGCATGATCCAAGAGCCCATCCCAGTTACCTCACATCCCCACCTAGCACAATAATAAACATCAGTCCCAACATAGTTAGAAATGTCCAAAGCAGTTCAATTAATTCCTGGGGATATAAAAAATTCAGTATCTCCTAAGGTCATCCTCTTTAGAACCTGGGAGCAGCCTGAGCATTGGGAGTTCCACACATGCGGCATGGTGCATCCTCATGGGCCCGCACACTCAGACCATTCTACTATAGTCCAGAAAAACAAGGAAAATTTAAAATAAACTGCAGACATAGCAGAGCAATCCTGGGCACCTGGTGTCTTTTAAGTAAGCCAGTTCCTTGTACGTGCCTTTAAGGAAGCACAGGAGTCAAGATGACTTTCAGCTTTACTTTAAGCTCCAAATGGCTCCCAACATCTCCCCTGTCTTTGTTTAAGGAAGCGAACCCACCTATCTTAGGTTGGGTGGATTGCCTTGTCTGCCTGACCCGTCATTGGGAACTTCTTCAGAGCAAGGTGAAGGCCTTTTCTTAGGTTGACCAGACTGACACCCCCTCTTACCCATTTCTGGCTGAAATTCCTCTCAGGGGAAATTTATTCACTTGGAGCTTGATCTTATGTAATTGGCTGGCTAAACTCATAAGAGTTTTGCAGTGCACGTATAATGCAAGGAAGGCATAGAAAAACAATCAGCAAAAGCATTCCCAGGACAAGCAATGTCATTAGCAGTCCTTTAGCATTAGTCAGGGATGGGATAGCAGTCTTTGCCACTTCAGAGTCCAGAGGTGGGGGTTGTTCTGGAGTGGATTTTAGACATTTTTACAGGAAAGCATAACAAAAGGTGGTTGTACAAGCAAGTAGTAAAAGAACAATTAGAGCAGGTAACATTAAAATAAGTTGCTCCTACACAAATATTAAATGGTCCATACATAATGACATAGGGTGGTGATCAAAATGAAGGTCAGGCCTCCAGGTCAAAGGTTCAGCTTCTCTTGTGGTCTATTGATGATTTCTGAATTGTCAGTGCTGATCACTATCTAGGTCACCTGTTGGGGTTAATCATCGGAGAGAGGGACTTGCAAGAGAGACACTTTAAAAAGGACTGCTTACAACAATCCTCCTGCCAAACGGCTGGGTGGGGGGGAAATTGCCCCCTACACCCTGCAAGTCCCTCTCCACAATGATCTTGGGGTTCCTCGACCCTGGGCTGCCAGCGCCTGGGTAATAGCCTCAGTCATGGCAGATGTCTGAGCCTGTAAAGCTAAAGCTAGTGTTTGGGACTGGTGCTTTTGCATTCCCACATCCTGTGAGGCCACCACCCATCTGCTCAGTGAACGCTCTCTCAATCCCACACAGGCCATGCAGTGGTATGAATTCATCCCTTCCCAGACCAGTAGCTTTACAAACTGATCTTGGAGGTTCCTTGCTGGCAGCTTGTGGTGAATGCTCTGTTGGACTCAGTCTACAAACTCAGCTAGAGGCTCACCAGGTTTTTGCCTCACTCCTGCTATAGGGGACTCAGTAGGCCCATCATCCAGTTTGTACCAAGCAGCAAGTCCTGCTTGCCTCACCTGGTCACCGTACGGGCCAGGTATTGCCTCCTGTTGGACGCCAGTGGAGTACACTTCCCCGTCCCTGTTAACAAGGCATAAGTAATAGGTATCATGGGTTGAGCCTGCTGGTTATTCTCTACTTGCCCTCTGCATTCCTCCTTAAAGAAAGCACACATTTAATAAACTGAGAACTGGTGAGGATGGCTTTAGCCACATCCAGCCAGGCTTTAGGGACAACTGGGTGATAAGCAATGTCCTGTAATAAGCTCTGGGCCCAAGATAGAGTTTGGGCCATCCTCCGCCACTGCGTTGCAGAGCTCTTTAAGATCCTTAGCTTACCATGGATACCATTCCAAGAGCCTGTTTGTTCCTGTTGCCAGATTGACCGGATACACTTGGGGAAGAAAATCTTGTGGCCTAGGGTCCATGTTCTCAGGTAGCCCTTCCTTTCCAGGGTAGGCCTCCTAGTAGGCCATCCACCCCTCCATGGATGGTTTGTAGGGGTCTGAGTCTTGCAGGTATCTCTCAAGATCGTGTAGGGTTCTGTACCTCCCCTCCATTGGGGGAATAAGGAGGGGGCCTACGACAATCAGGGGCATCTGAATCAGAGGGACTAACTTTCACCCTCGTTTTGACTTCCATGGTGCATGTTTCGGTGTGTTCTAGGTCAAATTTAACCCATTCCTTTTCCTTCTCACTTCCCAAGTCCTCCTTTACTCCTTGTAGGCCTAATGTTGCCTCCTCCTCCTACTTCTGTGAGATAGCATTACCCATACTAAGGGTTTCACTTACCCTGACAGACTGCTTAGCCTCTGCTGGTATATTTTCCTTTCGTGCCCCATGTTGGGAGCCAGATGTTGGGTCTTCGTCCATCCCACGAAAGACGGACAGGGTCTGAGGAAAGGTAAGTGCAGCCGCTCGCCTGTTCCCCAGCCTCCCTCAGCCAGGGAGACAATCAGACGCAGCAGGGTCAACTCAAGCAGGAACACTCATTTATTAAGATAGAGCAAGCCGTTTTTAAAGCAAAAAAGAGTGGGTGGCATGGGAGGGGAGGAAGAGGAACCAATCACTGTCAAGGTCACATCCTATCATGCACCTAAGCTTCCACGGTCTGGTTACGCACTGAACATAAAGCAAATTGGGCTCTGCCCACTCAACTTCCTCCCAGCGCCATCTTGCTGCCCATGTGCTCTACACCATGTGAGTACTGATTCTTGGATCTTTCCCATTTCCTCCAATTTCTGAATGTGATCCTTATTGTCACACTTCTTGAACTCTTAATTAAAAATTATTGTTGTGCCATACGCCTTGCCTATCATTTCCTATGAGAATCATGCATGAACTAAACTCTTCCCCTAGGCCTGAATTCAAGCACCTCATAAAACTTATAGACATGTTAAAAATACGAGTTATACTTACATCTATATATTAAGTCTATATTGTATTTGTTGGAGTGATTCATTATGTTTTATTATTGATTTATTGATTTAGCATTTATTTTACAATCTGTAAGTGCACCCATAATATTTACTACATTTATTCCCATCTATTCCATAGCATGTAACTTTGCAGACATATTATGAACTTGCACAGAAAAGGAAAACAGGTGTCACACTTGAAATCTTACACCAGGAAGAATTTTTTGGCAATGATGGGACCTGATCTGAAAGCCTGAGAGGCCCAAATCTTGAATGGGTGAGTATCAGCAACACAGCCTCTAGCCCATTCAGCTGCCAAGTCGATCCCAAGACCTGGGATCAAGCCCCTGTTTGGCCAAAATCGCAGTAACTTTCTATGATGATGGTGGTACATAAATAAATATAAATATCTAAATTTGGCCAAAATTGCAGTAACTTTCTACGACAATGGCGGTACATAAATAAATATACATATCTAAATTTGGCCAAAATTGCAGTAACTTTCTATGACGATGGTGGTACATAAATAAATATAAATGTAGCTATTTAGGTACTGCCAAAGGTGTCTAACTAGAATTCAATGACATATACTACGTTCCTACTGATTCTCATGTATTTAGCGAGGATTCCATTTAATCAATAATATTCTTCTAATGCATAATAAGCTATGAATTAAAATCAATCTGTGTCCTGTGATTATTGTGTCTAATTTCATGCTAGACTCATTTCGAGGGACTACTCATCCAATCATGACATTGATCACATTTCTCTGGTATTCCTATGGACAGGTAATAGTTTCTTAGACTCTCCAGTCCCTTTTTAATGGCATGATCAGGATTGAACTCAGGGCCTAGTGTCCAGGTTGGCCTATGGCTTCACTGACAACCCGTCAGCCTTCAGAAATGCCAGGTGAACTACAGGTTGCAGCCATGTCATTCAGACCCAGGATCGTCCCTGTGCAATGAAGAAAAATAGAAACTGCTGACCTTCTGTGGTTTGTGGCTTTTTTGGTGGTGTTTTCATTTTGTTTTCCTGTTAATCCCCGAGGCCTAGGACCCAGGATGGGCTGTGGATCCAGAGGCTGCACCATCCCAGCTTAGGGTGATGGAAACTGAGGCAGAATTGCAATAACCTGAGTTAAAGCCCCATGCATGGCAAAAAATTAATTAATTAATTAATAATATTAATGAAGCTCCCTGTCTTGGATTTTGTGCCATTTTGTTGTTTGCCAGGCAGGGATGCATCTTGGGACCTGGGTAATTTGGATGCACTGAGGGGGGTGGAGGAAAAGAAAGTTCTCCTCCCTTGAAGACAAGCAATTCAGGCCTGTTCACTAGGACTGAATTCAAGCCCCAGCCCTGGAAAACATAACATTTATAGACATGTTTATTATATGATTTATACTTACATCCATATATTCAGTTTATATCGTGTTTGTTGGAATGATTCATTATATTTTATTATTTATTTATCTACTTATCATTTATTTATGGACTGACTGGGAGTGTACCTATAACATTTATTACATTCAGGGACTGGGAAGGTGGCTCAGTGGTAGAGTGCTTCCCTTGCATGCATGAGGCCCTGGGTTCGATTCCTCAGCACCACATAAGCAAAAAGAAAAAAGCTGGAAGTGGCGCTGTGGCTCAAGTGGTAGAGTGCTAGCCTTGAGCTGAAGAGCTGAGGGACAGTGCTCAGGCCCAGAGTTCAGGCCCCACGACCGGACCCAAAAAAAATTAAAAAAAAAACCATTTATTACATTCATTCAAATCTATTCCACAGCATGGAGCTTTGCAGACATATTTTTACATCATACCTGACACCCTGCACTTGCACAGAAAAGGAAAACAGGTATCACACTTGGAATCTTTCTCCATGAAGACATTTTTAGCAATGCTGGGGCCTGAACTGAGGCCCTAGGAGGCCCAATTCATGAATGGGTGAGTGTCAGCATGGCAGACTCTAGCACATTCAGATGCCAGGTGGATCCCAGGACCTGTGATGGAGATTCAGGTTTTGCCAAAATAGCAATGATTTTCTATTCCGACTGTGGTATAAAAATAAATATACATTTAGAAATTTAGATACTTCCAGTGATGTGTATCTAGTAGTATTCAATGACATATACTACCTTCCTAGTGATTCACAAGTATGTAGTGAGAATTCTATTTAATCAATAGTATTCTTTTAGGGGCTGGGAAAGTGGCTCACTGGGAGAGTGCTTGTCTTGCATGTATGAGCCCAGGTTTCGATTCCTTAGCACCACATGATCAGAAAAAGCCGGGAATGGTGCTGTGTCTCAAATGGTACACACTATCCCAGAGCTTAAAAGCTGAGGGAGAGTTCCCAGGACCATAGTTCAGGCCCACTACCAACAACAAACACACACACACACACACACACACACACACACACACACACACACACACACATTCTTTTAATGCATAATAAACTTTGAATTAAAATCAGTCCACATTTTGTGAATACTGGGCTTAATTTTATGTTAAGTTGATTGACAACCTACTCATCCAACCATGACATTGATCACATTCCTCTGGTGTTCCAATGAACAGGCAATATTTTCTTAGATTCTCCAGGCCTTTCTAAGTGCCATGACCAGAATTCAAATGCCTAGGTGTCCAAATTATGGCTTCGCTGCCAGCCTGCCAGCCTTCAGCAATGCCAGGTGACCTACAGGTTTTAGCTGTGTCATTTGGGCCCGGGATGGTCACCAGGCAAGGAAGGAAAACCGAGAAACGGCCGACAGTCTGCAATTCACGGCTATTTTTCAGTACCGTTTTGAATTTGTTTTCCTGTCAGCCCCTGAAGCCTCGGATACCAGGATGGGCTGTGGGCCCAGAAGCTGCACCATCCCTGTTTAGGGTGATGGAGACTGCGGCAGAGTTGCTACGACCTAAGTTCAAGCCCTGTGCCTGGCAAAATAAATGAATAAATCAATAAAATAAAATCAATTTTTAATAAAGTATATAAAAATAAAATAAAAAATTTTAAAAATTTAAAAATCTTAAAAATACTAATGGAGCTCCCAGGCTTGGAATTCATGCCTGTTTTTTTCTGCTAGGCCTGGGATTTGAACTCAGAGTCAGAAATCACTAATGCACTGTGGAGAATGGGGAGACTCACCCTCTTTGAATAAATGCAATTCAGGCCTGTTCCCTGGGCCTGAATTCAATCCCCAGCCCTGTTAAGTAATATTCATCCACACTTGAAAAAAATGATTAATATCTACATAATTATGTTTACTGTATATTGCTTTGAGGGTATTTATTTTTTGTATTATTCATTCATTATATTTATTGACTATTACTACACTTATAACATGTATTAAAGTTATTACATATTATGCGAACTATACAGATTTGCATATGTATTATATATCTTACTTCAGACCCAGGACATTCACCGAAATTCTATATTAGATGATCCCATGCTTAGAAAAACAGAAAGAATACACCAACCAAAGTCTAATTTATCCCTAGGCACCCCAGTTGCTCACATTTATAATCCTAGCTACTCAGGAGGCTGAGAACTGGACGATGAAATTTCAAAGCTAATGAAGGCAGAAAAGCCTGAGAAAAATCATCTCCAATTAACTGGCAAAAAGCCCGGCTACAGGTATGTCTGAAGTGGTAGAAAATCAGCTATGAACAACCATGCCAAGAAAGAGCAAGCTGAGTTCAAGTTCATGGTGGGGGAGAGGGGGATAAAAGGGAGAGAAATCCTCCAAAAACAGAGAACAAAACAACAATAGAAAAATCCCACATAATTTATGGTACCAACCAAACTGGAAAAAAAATAATGAAGCTTGTGCAGTTGTATAACTTTACATGAGCACATAGGCTCTTAGGTACACTTCAAACTACATTTTTAATAATATATGTATATATATTAATAATGAATCTATATAATATATCTTTAAATAAACTAAGAAACCAGCCAATGAATAAATACTTCTCAATTAGTGCCTTGAACATATCATTATAAATTATTTATACTAAAAGTATATTCCAGGTTTCTTTTCTCAGAATCAATCTTTAAGAAGTTTGTTCAAGTGCCTGGGACCTGTGACTCATGCCTCTAATCCTAGCTAATCAGGAGGCTTAGATTTGAGGATGGCGGTTTAAACCCAGCCTGGACAGGAAAGTCCCTGAGACTCCTAATTCCAATAAACCACTAGAAATCCGGAAATAGCATTGTGACTCAAGAAGTAGATTGCTCACATTGAGCTGAAGAGTACAGGGATAACCACCGAGTTCAGGCCCACGACCAAAAAGAAGTTTGTTCATATAGATCATAAAATTCTAACACTTTGAGCGTTAGGAAATATTTATGCCAGAGTTTTATGCTCTTTAGGCAAATACTCCACTACTGACTACATCCCACTCCCAATGTTTTTGTTTTTCATTTTACAATCTAGTTTATTCCCTCCCCTAGTGTATTTAGTTGTAGGCACTGAGGAAAACTAACATGACACAAATGTAGAAAGTTTATAATTATAGAAATAACTCTAAATATAAATAAAATCAACTGTCCCAACCTTCTAGGGAGAAATGGTGTCCTTATTTTCATGTTCACTCTTCATAGAAGATGGTCAAAATAGAAACACCAATGTGCTATGCTGAAATGTAAAAGTTTAAATCCCTTTTTTGAAAAACTCTAGTTTTATAAAATCAAAATGTATCAAATAAAGCTGAAGTGAACTTAAAAAATATTAAAAATGCTAATGAAGCTCCCTTGCTTGGGATGTGTGGCATTTTTTTTGTCTGCAAGGCCTGGGATTTGAACACGGGGTCTGGGTAACTCTGTTGCACTGTGCAGAAAGGGGAAGCTCACCATGCTTGAAGACCAGAAAGTCAGGCCTGTTCCCTAGGCCTGAATTCAAGGCTTATCCCTGGAAAGCATACTCCTTATATACATTTTATTTTATTTATTTATTTTTTTTGGGGGGGGGTCCAGTCGTAGGGCCTGAACTCTGGGCCTCGGTGCTGTCCCTCAGCTCTTCAGCTCAAGGCTAGCACTCTACCACTTGAGCCACAGCGCCACTTCTGGCTTTTTTCTTTTTGCTTATGTGGTGCTGAGGAATCGAACTCAGGGCCTCAGGCATGCAAGGCAAGCGCTCTACCACTGAGCCATCTTCCCCAGCCCCTTATATACATTTTAAAGATAGGATTGAACTATGTTTTATATTGTTTGTATCCTATCACATAGCATCTAGATTTGTAGATGTCTTCTCAATCATGCCTGGCACTCAGGACTCTCCCGGAAAAGGAAAACAGATTGGCTTCTTTATCCAAGATTAAATTTTTGGCTGTGCTAGGATCTGAACTCAGCGACATGTAGACCCAATTCATGAATGGGTGAGTGTGAGCATGGCAGCCTCTAGCCAATGAAGCTGTCAGGTGTTTCCCAGGTGCTGAGATCTTGCCCCAGCATTGTACAAAACAGCTATACGTGGGTAGGCAGACAGTGCTATACAAATAAATATATATTGGTAAAAAGAGCCATGGCCGCCTATCTATGATTGAATGACATATATTACGTTCCTACCAACTCTTTGGTATTTATTATACCAATATTAAAGGAATAGTATTCTTTTCATGCTTAATAAACTATTAATTGAGATCGATCCATGTCCTAGGATTATTGCATCCAATTTTAGACTCCACCGATGCACAAACTTCTCTTTCAATCGGTATTCCTATGCATAGGAATGAGTCTCTTGGGATCTCCTGCCATTGGTAGGTGTCAGGACCGGTATTTGAAGCCAGGGCCTATGTTGACAGGTTGTCCTATGCTTTTCTTGATAGTACGCCAGCCTATAGATATGGCAGGTCAGATCCACTTTGCAGCCATCATATTCAGACCCAGGATGGTCACTGTGCGAAGAAAAAAAAACATAAAACTCCAGCCTTCTGCAGCTCCCCACTTTTCATTCTATCCTACTTTTTTCCTCATGCAAGTCCTCTGGGCCTAGGATTCCAGGATTGGGTTTGGGTCCCGAGCAGCACCTAGCCTAGGGTGATCGAGTTGAGGCAGTGTTGGCAGGACCTCACTTCAAGCCCCATGGATGGCCAAAAAAAAAAAAAAAAGAAGAAAAAAAGAAAGGAAAAGAAAAAATTAATTAATTAATCAATAAAATAATTAAAAAAATAAAGCTCCCTGATTTGGAATTTCTGTCAGTTTTCTTTGCTAGCCTGGGATTTGACCTCAGGGTCTTGGTAAATCTGTAGCAATGTGAGGGAAAGTGAAGATTTGCCACTACCGGAGTTCAAACCCCATGCCAAGCCAAAACTAAAAATAAGTTACTCAGCTTGGCAAGGGGAGTAGTTTTGGAGATGGGAGGGAAGGGATGGTAGGTGGAAAACAAGGAGGAGGCAACAATGCTCAATAGGAAATAAACTCATGACCTTGCTCAAGTAACTGTGACCCCTCCGTACAACATTTTTACAATAAAAAAAAACATACAAAAAAAGAAAAAATGTAGTGTTCAGAGAAGCACTTTGGGAGTAAGGGAAGGACGTCTGATTAGCTGTACAAAATTCTACACTGCTTTTTTTAATGTTCAGTATGTAACTGAATAAACATAACTGCTTTCATTAAAAAATTAAGTCACTATCTTGGAACTGGGCCAATATTTTTACCATTGGTGGGATTTGATCTCACCATCCACCTAACTCTTTTGTACCATGGGTGAAGTCAAAGCTTACTGTCCTTGACGAAATGAAATTCAGACTAGAGTTCCCATGGCCTGAATGGAGGCCCTGCAATGGAAAAGATATTTCTACACATGTGTAATATAGGATATATACTTACATAATTATGTTTATTACATATTATGATTTTTATTATTGGTTTTGTATTTTTTTATTTTTTATGTGATTCATTCATTTATTGTGTATTTTATTTAGTTTATGATACACATATTTCTTACATTTTGCACATCTATTATAAAATTATAAACAATAGTTTAGGACATTGATTCATTTTTCATTAAAACTTTTTTTGTTGAAACATGATACATAATTAAATGGAGGCATTTGTAATAGTCTTCACATGTTTAGAGTCTCTCTCAAGTATGAACATTGTCTTATTTATCTTTGAACAACTTCCTAAAGGGATTTCTTTAATGATTTATACTCAGAAGCCTTTTTTTTGGACAGACAAGTTGTGGGATAAGATTGTAAGGGAGAGCCTAGAAATGAGGCTTAGTGGTAAATAGCTGGCTCAACATGCATGATTACCAGGGTTTGAATATTCAGTGCCACATACTCAGAAAAAGCCAGAAGCAGTGGAGTAGCTCAAATGGCAGAGTGCTAGCCTTGAAAAAAATAAGCCCCAGGACTGTCAAAAAAATTGGCCAGATGCGGGTGGCTCATACCTGGAACCCCAGCTTCTGAGGATGCTTAGATTTGAAGACCACAGTTCAAAGACAGTCTAGGCAAGGAAAGCCTGTTAGACTCTTATGTCCAATGTACCACCAATAAAAAAACCTAGTGGTGCTGTGGCTCAAGTGGTAGAGTGTTAGCCTTGAGATGAATTGCCCAGGGACAGGGCCCAGGCTTGATACAAGACACACAACAGGAAAAAAGTAAGGGTTAATCAAAGTAATTTTCCTATCTGCTAATTAGGAGAACATTCTCTGGAAAATAAACGCTGATGTAAGCCAGAATTGGAGTCAGAGCTTAAGGTTGAAGTGTAGCAGATCCACTTGCCCAGCAATCTCAGACTGTAGCATTATAGCCTGTGTGCTAAAGGGATCTGAATGGTCCAATGTTGAAAGGCTTAATATGCTCCCCAAGCCCTTTGTGATAAGCAGTTAACTTGTATTGTCAATGTCATTACAGTCCTGAACCTAGCAGAACAACAGTAGCTTACACCCATCAACCTAGCTAAGGAGGTTGAGATCTCAGGATTACAGGCGAAAGCCAACCAGGGCAGGAAATTCTATGACACTCTGACTTCCACTTCTGAAAGGTCAGATGTTCAACAGCTTCTTGTGTTTCCCTTGGTGATGAGAAGTTACTAGAACTCTAAATGTTATTAGAATTCTTGTGCTGTCGAAAAAGGAAAGAAACATCATTGATCCATCCAAGGTTCAAATGAAATTGTCAGGATTCAAGCCCTATCCCTGTTAGCAGGAAGAACTCCAGTGTAACACTGTATTTGAAGGACAGAAAACAGTATCAAAAGCCAGGCTAGGTGGAGAGACCTAGGCTTGCAGGATTCGGAGGCTGAAGGTACACACTCAACAGGGAAGTGAGCTGCAAACCACTTCATTCATTCATTCCAGGCACACCCAGCAATGAATGGAAACCTGAAACATTTGTTAGAGTTACACCAAGGTCACACTTTCTCAGCCTCTTCAAACAATGAATAACCTTCCTCCTTTAGGTGAAGGGAGCCTCAGGCTATCTTTAGGTTACCAATAGAGAGTCAGTTTAGTGACAGAGAGGGAAGGAACAGAGTAGAAAAACCCTGCTCTCTGTTTTAGGGAGTGGATTTTTTACTATATATTTGTCAGATTTGAAGGCCCTTCTTTTATCTCTGCCAGTCCATTCTCCTTCCTTAATTCTCCACATCATTAATGCAAATCCCCAGTCCAAGGACAGGCAGGGCCGTTTCTCTTCTATTTCCAAGCACCTGAGTTAGAACCTGGCTTTGCCTTCTTGGCTCTGGGGCATTCATCTGCCTGAGAAGTGGGAAAGAGACAATATTCCTGCTCTGTGGTTGTGTGAAGGTGATGCTGGTGTCCTGGCACACTGCAGAAGGCTTCATGACTGGGAATTGTTCCCTTCTTTCCTCCTGACATCCAAGAGCAGATTCATGTATAATTTTTCTATCTATCTATCTATCTATCTATCATCTATCTATCTATCTATCTATCTATCTATCTATCTATCTATCTATCTATCTATCTATCTATCTATCTATCTATCTATCTATCTATCTATCTATCTGTCTGTCTGTCTGTCTGTCTGTCTGTCTGTCTGTCTGTCTGTCTGTCTGTCTGTCTGTCTGTCTGTCTTTCTGTCTGTCTGTCTGACTGTCTGTCTGTCTGTCTGTCTGTCTGTCTGTCTGTCTGTCTGTCTGTCTGTCTATCTATCTATCTACCTACCTACCTACCTACTTATATATCTCTTTGACATTTCTTGGGTTGAACTCAAAGCCAGGGCACTGTCTCTATCACTCTACTACTTGAGCCACAGCACCAATTCTGGCTTTTTCTCTGTATATACTACAAAAGAATAGAAACCAGGGCTTCTTGCAAGCTAGGCAAGCACTCTCTCACTAATCCACATTCCCTGCCCCCTCATCTTTTGTTCTTAATGGTAGTTTTTACATAAGTATGCTACAGTTTGTGTCCCCACGTGTCCCCTATCTCTAAACATAACCCTAACCCTAATCCTCACATTAACCCTAACCCTAACCCGAACCCTAATCATCACCCTAAACCTAACCCTAACAACCACCCTAACACTAAACCTAACCCTAAGCCTAACCCTCACCATCACCTTAACCATCACCCTAACCCTAACCCTCACACACCCCCTAACCCTCACCCTCACCCTCACCCTCACTCTCACCCTAACCCTCACCCTCACCCTCACCCTAACCCTCACCCTCACCCTAAACATCACACTAACCCTAATCCTCACCGTAACCCTAATGCCTAGTGCAAGCTAGGCAAGCACTCTCTCACTAATCCACATTCCCTGCCCTCTCATCTTTTGTTCTTAATGGTAGTTTTTACATAAGTATGCTACAGTTTGTGTCCCCAAGTGTAATTTTTTGAATACCGGATATTTCTATAAACCCTGATCTTCTCTTCCCTTGCCTTATTTGTGACTGTTCCTGGAATGGCCTCATAATAAAATGTAACTATAGGCTGCTGAGAGCTGCAATGTGCATCGTATAAGGACAGAGGCCTGGAACCCTGGAAGAGCAAAGCGATGGGGCTGAAATAAAGACAATGATGCAGTATGCGTAACAAGCATATCTGAAAAATAAATCAGTATATGAAAGCAAAAGCTTTGCATACAGTCTGTTTGCACTCAAGGAAGTAACATACACAAGTAATTAAGTAGGGCACTGATACATAAACTTGGCCTTCTCTTTTTGAATTTTATTTTTGTGGACATCTCAGGGTTTAAACTCTGGGTGCAATGTGTTCCTCAGCTGTTTTGCTCAAGCCTGATCTTCTAATACTGCCATAGCTCTACTTCAAGCCATCTGGTCGTTAATTGGACAAAAGCAACTCCGACTTTCCTGCCTGGTCTGACCTGTATCTCCTGCTAAGCTTTCTCTCCCAAAACTGGAGCTCTACCCTCTAGGCCACTGCTCCACTTCTGGTTTTCTGGTGGTTTATTGGCAATAAGAGTCTCACAGACTTCCTGCTTGGGCTGGCTTTGGAAGGCGATCTCCTGAAGAGGATTCAAGCAGCTTTCCTCAGGGATTTGCCAAGGAGCCGCTCCACACAAATATTTAATATAAATCTCAGGACGTACTAGATAAAAATAGAAACCTGAAGATACTTCTAGTGTGTCCTAGATAGTTAAGGTTGGAGACACACAATTCTCATAATTATTAGATAATTTTATAGGCAAAAGGAGTAATACAGAAAGTATGAAGATCACTCCAGCTTTTGGTCCTCTCATCCTGAGACAGTAAATTCACTGCAGCTCAATGCTAAGTGACAGAACTGGCATGTCCTGTGGACATTTGCTCCTCAATCCTGTGACACTCGTTTCTCACTTTTGGCTTCAAACCTGTGACCAGAGTGGAAGATGAGGAGAGAAAATCCTTCTCCGAGAAAGCAGCTATAAAGAACATTGGGTAGTCTCTTATAAGTTCAAACCATTGGAATGACCCGCTAAGAAGTCAGATTGTCCAGATTAAAAAAAAAATTAAGAAAAGAAAGATGGTACCAGTGGCTGCTGACTGTAACCCCAGATCCTCAGGAGGCTGAGATGTAAAGAATCTGAATTTGAATCCAGCCAGTGTAAGAAAGTCCTTGACACTGTTATTTCTAAGAGATCACAGAAAAACCCAGAAGTGGGCTTTGACTCAAGCTTAATGCACTACCCTTGAGTAAAAGGAGCTCAGGGACAGCGCACAGGCTCATAGTTCAAGCCAGGACCTGCCTCCTCAAAAAGAGCCTGTTATCTCCACGTCTTTGTCTATGTATGGATGTATTCCTACAAGTAAAGCTCCAGAGTAGAGTAGCTATGATGAATGGCACCAAGCTAGGAAATTATTCAATACTATGAGTTCATAACACAGAGAATGCTTTTATGACATTGCATGTTCCAGGGCTCCCCTCACTGCTCCTAATATAGCCTGAAGGTTGCTCTGCACTCCAGTCCTGCTGGAAGAAGTCTCTCTCATTGTCTTGACAGGCACACAAAAGGCCTCAATCCTGTACAGCTGTGTAACAAGCAACTCCATCTGGGCCACTTAGTGAGGAGTGTGGGCAGGCTCTGAAAGCCAAACGATCTCTTTCCCTAGTGCTCTATTTTAACAGGAAGCCTTCATTTATGCCACCTCCCATGGAAGGCCAAGTTCTGTGCATTTATCCTGCCTTTGTGAGACTATATTCTGATGTTCAGATACAGGGCTCAATATAATTCAGGAGTCCTTCTGGCAGACAACTAGGGCACTGAACGTAATTAAATGTTTCATAACCTACGATGATGGGCCTATGATGCATCTCCTAGCTTTCCGGAAGCTTCGGAAATCCAAGAACATATCAGATATCACAAAGTTTCCTGTCATCTAGGGCTGGTGAAGTTCATCAGGATTTGAAACCTTTGACTTCTCCTAGTTGGGCCCTGAGAGGCTAAGATTTGGGGTTAAACACAGGGCGTGGGTGCTGACCATGATCTCAGAGCATAAATCTACTGCTTTCCCATTTTGTGTCACAGCTTCACTTCTACTTTCTGTGTGTGTTTGCGTGTGAGTGAGCGAGCACACCTGCGAGTGTGTATGTGCATACACTAGTCCTGGAGCTTGAACACAGGACATGAGCACTGTATCTAGTTTCTCTTGTGCGAAGATTGCCCTCTCCTACTTGAAACACAGAGCCATTTCAGGCTTTTTCCTAGTGATGTGGTCCAGAGTAATCATGCCTAGGGTTTCGTGTATGCAAAGCACTCTACCCCTAAGGCACATTCTCAGCCCTTTACTTCAGGTTTGTTAGTTTGCTTATGTCTTTTTTGTTGTTGTCAGTTGTATGAGTTGAAGTCTGGTTCTGGGTGCTGTCCCTGAGCAATTCAGCTCTAATCTTGTGCTCTACCACTTGAGCCACCGGTTTTCTGTTGGTTCATTGGAGCTAAGTGTCTCACGGACTTTTCTGCCCAGGCTAACTTAGAACCATGATCCTCAGATCTCATCCTACTGAGTAGCTAGGATGACTAGCATGCGCCACAAGCACCCAGCTTCCACTTCACGTTTCTTAGTGATGAATTGGAGATAATATTCTCATGGGACCTTTTTTGTCTGGGATAGTTTGGAACCCAGATAATCTGATCTCAGCTTACTGAGAAGCCAGGATGACAGACCTTGGCTATACAACCCTAGGCTGTGGCACTCTGCTGCAAGTGGGTCCTTGGCTCCACGTGGTGGAGTGCTGGCCATGAGTCCAAGAGGTAAGGATCAGCGCCTAGACCCTGAGTTCAAGGTTCGTGACTGAGAAAAATCAAAACAAAACAATTGTCTGCAGTAGACAACTCACTAGTCTTCAGTAATACATAATTTTGTCCCTGCCATGGGGACATATCTGAGCCTCAATATTCTTGTCTGCCTAATCATCCAAGTTGTGGAGCTATTACAAGGGCAAGATGAAAGAATCCACCCTTTGAAAGACAACACACATTACACTCTTTACAGTATTCAGCGCACAGCACCCAGCACCCAATGCAGGACTCAGAACACTGCACCCTGTGAAGGACTCAGCACATAGCATCCTGAGCAGGACACAGCAAACAACACCACACGAAGGATCCAGCACCTCAGGAAGAATTCATCACATAGCTGTATCCCACAAACTGTCATTAGTATTAGGGTGCTTTCATCAGTATCACCATTCTTTCAATAACACATCACAAACTGCACAAAGTTCACATCTAATGATTGAGATTGCTGAGGGTTTTTTTGGGGGGGGGAGTCAGCCATAGGGATTGCACTAAAATGTTGGGGGTACTACTTTTGCTTGAGGCACAGCACAGAGTTTCACAGACATCCTGCCAGGGCTGGGTTTTAAACCCCTCACTGTCTGATCTCAGTCCCCGAATATCTTGGATGACAGGGGTGAGTGAGCCAGCAGCATGTGGTTCTGTGGAGCTGGGTTGCAGTGGCATACCTCTGGCTAAGTCAGATGGCAGCTGTCAGCACCAGACTCATGGCTTGCTCTGTGATGAGCTATTTGAAGTCCTATATTTATAGAGTTGCAGACACAACATTCAATCTTATTTTGGTGTCAGTCCTGGGTCTTGAGTAAGAGTCTAGACATAGTCCCTATGTTTTTACGCTCAAAGCTAGTGCTCGACTTCTTGAGTGACAGCACAACTTCTGGATTTTTATTTGCATGTGGTAGTGAAGAATAGAATCCAGGGCTTTGTATGTACAAGCCATTACTATACAACTGAGCCCCAGGAGTGACAAGTGTATAAACAGATAAATACGTAGATTGACATATATATATATATATATATATATATATATATATGTAAACATATGTATAAAACAAGAGAAAGTTGTCTGTATATTATGAAATTACATATATTACTAGTAATTATTGACAAATAAATTATTCCTTCAAGTTTTAAGTATCATGGTTGAATGTATAACAAGATATTAAGTGAAAATTAGTCAAAGTAGTGTAATTATTGTGTATAATTTTATAGTATACTCATACACTAACTACTAATTTAATTGTTAGTTTTATAACATTCCATTTGTATGGATGTATATTGGCATGTATTTCTTAGAATCTCCCAACAATCATTTGTGGCTGTCCCAGGATTCGACCTCCAGGCCTAAGTTGAAATTTCGGTTATGGCTTCCCTAATAGCCAGCCAAACGTCAGCAAGCAAGGTAATGTACACTTTCTGGGACTTTTCATTTAGTCCCAGGATGGTCAGAATGCAAAGGGGAAAAAATGTAAAACCACCTTCTTGAACTTCTCTGTTTTATCCTTCTCCTTTTTATTTTTTACCAACCCTGAGATTTGAACTTGGGTCCTAGGATCCAAGGGTCAACTGTGCAAGAGATTCCAAGACCTGAGTTCAAGCCCTGTGCTTAGCCAAAGGAAAAAAAAAGCCCTGGCTTGGAATTTGCACCACTTTTCTGGCAGTCCTGGAATTTGAACTCAGCATCTGGGTAACTCTGTGGCACTGTGGTTGAAGGGGAAGCTCACCGTCCTTGAAGACAAGAAATTTTAGACCAGTTCCCAGGGTCTGAATAGAAGCCCCAGAACTGAAAAAAATAATATTCATATATGAGATTTATTTACATGCATGAGTTTAGTGAGTATGACTTTTATTACACTTACATATTTAGTATTATTACACACATAACATTTCATTTATTACATCTTATCATACAGGATATATTTGCATATAGATTATATATCATACTGAGACCCAGGATATTTTTCAGGAAAAAAAATGTGTCAAAACTGGCTTCTTACTCCATGAATAAATTTTTGGCCATGCTGGGATTTCAACTCATGGCCTAGAATGCCCAATGCATAAATGGGGTCACAGTCTTAGATAACCATCCTCTGGCAAACTGAGCTGCCAGGAAATTCTGAGGACCTGTGATCAAGCCACAATAGTGCCCAATATATATACTGATAGATGTGTAGATTGCGGTATGTATATATATATGTATATGTATATATATATATATATATATATATATATATATATATATATATACTTAGAGGGAGAATGTGAGGATATCATTAAATTATATATATATATATATATATATATATATATTTATATATAGTTACCAGTTATTAGTTTAAGTTATGTCTCCATTTAATGAAATATAATGGCTGAATACTTATAAAAGCATTAATTAAAAATTAGTCAATATCCTTCCATTAAAGGAATCATACCATGGTGCTAGAATGGAAGATTTAAATTCAATAATATTTCTGTGGCATTCTAAAATAGAATCATGAATTAACTGCAAATTTAATCATTACTTTGATAACATTCCATTTGCATTCACATAAATAGGAATGAGTTTGTCAGGATCTCCCTCCATTTGTGAGTGGCAGTCCTGGCATTCTAACTCCTGGACTCGATGATTTATTTCAAATGTAAACAATTGGAATAACACTGTGAAGATTTCAGATTGTCATGATTTTAAAAAGAACAACAAGAAGAAAAGAAAGCCATGTGTCAGTGGCTTCTGTATTTAATGCTAGCTCCTCAGGAGGCTGAGGTGTAGAGAATGCCAATTTGAATTCACCTAGAGCAGGAAAGTCCTAGACACTCTTATTTCTAAGAGCTCACAGGAAAATATGCTCATGGGTTGGGCCTGTGCCTCAAAGGCAGAGCTCTACCCTTGAGCAAAAGGAGATCAGGGATAGGGCCTAGTCTCATATTTCAACCTCGTACCTGCCAAAGAAATAAAAGAATTCAGTAATTCCATGTCTCTGTGTATAGATGGATGATGTATGGACGATGGGCTTTCAACAGGTTGCCCATTCCCAGACCCCCAACCTGGGCAAGCTGGGAAAAGCCCTCAGAGAGTACTAAGTATGAGCCAGTAGCTTGAAAAAAGCATCCTTCTCTGCCATTTAATAAGTAAAACCCCGAAGGCTTGCCTGGGCTGGTGTATGCAACGGGTGCATTACATTCTGGCTGAGGTATCTCATTGGGAAATCTAGCCAGCCACTACCTCCAGGGAGACCACAGTTCCTAGGCTGTAGGAGTTGTGGAAGGTTCTGACTCCATATTTCCTATCCCTCTGTAGGATGTGAGCCTAGATCTCTGGGGCCTGGTGGCTATAAATCATTCATCAATCCTCATTGCCGAGTCTCAGGGTGATACCAAATCCTGGCAAAGCTATAAAATGGCCAGCGATTTCTGTGCTGAAATCCCACCCTCCTAGATCCTGTTAGAAGTGAGCCTTGGGCTGCGAATGTGGCTTAGTGTTAGAGTGCTTACCTAGAGAGCATGAAGCCCGAGGTTCAATTCCTCAGTACTACATAAACAGAAAAAGCCAAAAGTGGCACTGTGGCTTAAGTGATAGAATGTAGCCTTGAGGAAAAGCAACTCAGGAACATGCCCAGACCCTTAGTTCAAGCCCAAGATTACCAAAAAAAAATGTGAGCTTGGTGAGACATACTCTTCTGGGACTCAGAGGAGGGCCGAGGTTATACGTAAGAGGGAGATGGCAGGTGCTGGTGGCTCACCCCTATACTCTTAGCTACTCTGGAGGCTGAAATCTGAGGATCATAATTGCAAGGCAGTGCAGGCAGGAAAGTCTATATGAGAATGTTTTCTCCAATTAAACACCCAAAAAGCCAGAAGTAGAGCTGTATTCCAAGTGGTAGAGTGCTAGCCTTGAGCATAAAAACTCAGGAATAGCATCAAGGCCATGGATTTCAACCCCAGGACTGGCACACAAACACACACACACACACACATACACACACACAAACACACACACACACACACACACACACACACACACACACACACACACACACACACACACACACACACACACACACACCAATATAGAGCATTTGCCAGTCAGCCTAAGAAGTTTCATCTCTAGGAACTCAATATTTTTTTTTAAAAGAGGGAGAATGGAAGGAAGGACTTGCTCCAGGAGGTGATATAACTAGTGCCAAAATTCCGCAGAGGTTCTAAGATGTGGAACTAGACAGAGTGCCTCAGGCAGAGGGTACACAGCATGGGCAAAGGTCCTAAGGTGTGGTGTAGAGCAGGTGGTGTCTGGGGAATGAAGGTTCTGTGTCTTCAGACAAGTCTGGCTGAACACTCAAGGCTGGGTCATGGTTTGTACTTGAGTCACAGGTAGGGCAGAGGGTAGGGTCCAGAATGGGGCCCAGGGAAAGATTAGCTTGACTTTTCACCATGGACACCAGACATTTCCTGTGGCTGAATGCCTATTCTTCACAGCTCCTGACCCTAAGGCCTCCTTTGCATGGAGGAGTCAGGGCAAACTCAGGGAAGAACACTTGCTTAAGAAAAGCTTCTACCCAATGCCACCAGTGGCTCAACCTCTGTAAATCCTAGCTACTCAAGAGACTGAAATCAGAGATCGTGGGTCAAAGCCAGCTCAGGGGAAGAAAGTTAGTGAGACTCTTCTTGCCAATGAACCACCAAAAGCCAGAAATGGAGCTGTAGCTCAAGTGGTAGAGTACCAGCCTTGAGGGAAAATGTTAAGAGACCAGAGCCCAGACCCTGAGTTCAAGCCCCAGTTGAGGCTCAGAAAAAATAAAGAATAATTCAGAAGCTCCAAGTCCACTGTGGAGAAAGGCCATTATCAGCTGGGCGAAGGTGGCTCAATCCTGTCATCCTAGCTACTCAAGACTGAGATCTGAGGATCAATCAAGATTGAAAGCTAGCCTGGGCAGAATCTTATCTCCAATGAATCACCAAAAAGCTGGGAAGTTGAGCTACTGTAGTTCAAGTGTACAGCACGAACCTAGTGTAAACAAGCTAAAGGATAACATCTAGGCTCTGAGTTCTTGTCCCGGTAAACACACACACACACACACACACACACACAAACACACACACACACACACACACACACACACACACACACACACACACACACACACACTAACATCATTAGCAGGTGCCAGCAATCCTAGCTACTCAAGAGGCTGAGCTCTTAGGATGGCAGCTTGAAGCCAGCCCAGGCAGGAATGTCCATGAGACTCTTATGTCCACTAAATTACTAAAAAAGATAACATTTGAGCTGTGGTTCAAGTGGTAGAATGCTAGCTTTGAGCGAAGTAAACTCAGGGACAGTGCCTAGGCCCTGAGTTACAGCTCAAAGATTTTTTTAAGACACCCTTTGCCAGCCCCACAGGCCATAAATCCAGATTTTGGTCATCCTAGATCTCACCTCCACTTCCGCCACTTCCACAGTACTGCCACATGTGGCCAGTGTGTGGCCAACACTGGGTTAAGAAGTGAACGTACACAAGGGGGGAGGGGCATAGCCAGGTCAAGACTAGAACATTGAGTTATTGGTCATACCAGTCTCTCATCCACCAGCTCCCTGGCCCTGGAATCTAAAGTCTGTGCCTCTGTATTCTGGGCATCCGGAATTGTCTAGAAGGCCCAGCTGGAGCCAGAAGATAGACTTTCCTGTGATAAAGTACATTTACATTTCCTAGACACTGACCAATATTTCCAAGCCACCTTGGTCTCACTTCCCATGTAGCCCATGATCCTCCTTGCTCGGGTGGCCTTCAGTCAGCTGTCAAGCTTGAGTTGGCCAGAGCCACCAGCAACCCCCCATTCCCCACTCCACTGCCAGCCTGTTGAGAGGGATGTCAGAGGCCCAGCTTAGGAAAAGGACAGGACATCGTATGACTGAGGCCCTCCCTCTGAGGCATGGGAGACCTTATGCCAGCTGGCACTGCTGTACCAGAATCCGCTGGAGGCGTCCAAATATTTGGACAGCTAGACTTGTGCCCCAGAGAAAATATGGAACACAGGCCACTGGCAATTTACGACTCATTGTAGACACTGATAGGGAGCTAAAGGCAAGGTCGGTGTGGAGGAAGGACAACATCTGAAGTCAGAAAGAGGAGGACAGGCACCTAAGAAGGGGACAGAGAAAGATGAGGGAAAATTACACACACAGAGACATAAACAGACACACACACACACACACACACACACACACACACACACACACACACACACACACACACACACACACATTCCAAGGCCTCAGCGGTTCCTGAGAACAGAACCACAAACTCCCTCCATTTGGATCATATCTGACGTATGAGAAGATGGCACTATCGTACTCAGTCTAACTGTAGACACAACATTGAGCCACTAATATATCTGGAATGTCTCATAACCCACCATGGAATTTCCTACCATACACACTGCTATGTTGAAAACTCATCCACCTCTTTGTTTATTGCTGGTCATGGGGTTTGAACTCTGGGCCAGGGCACTGACTTTCAGCTCTTCAGCTGAAGATGATCACTCTACCACTTGAGCCGCAGCACCAGTTCCTGTTTTCTGGTGGTTCATTGGATATGAAGTATCACCAAGCTGGCCTTGAACTGTGGTCTTTACATCTCAGCTTTATGAGTAGCTAGGATAACAGTTGTGAGCCACCAGCAGCACCCTGTTTTAGCCACGTTCATATACCCAGAGGAAATCCAATTTGTCAGGCCATGAACTTCTTGCAGTCCTTGACTTCAAACTTTGACACTCAGCATCCAAATCCATCCTTCAATTGAGTGAATACAGGCACAACAATCCGATCTCTGCACCCATTCACCCACTCACTGCCTGCCAAAGGCCTCATCCTCTTGAGTTCTTGGTAAGGCATCGCCCATCCTACTGTGGCTTCAAACTGGGGAAAACTTGGGGAGTTCTTAGAAATGTCTGTACAGTGAGGCCAGCACCTGGTCTCTCAACCACAGCACCCCCACACACACCTCCACATTTTTGAAGGCAAAGATGTTTTAATTTCTTTCTTTCTTTTTTTCTTTTTGGTTGTGGGGCTTGAACTCTATGCCTGGGTGCTGTCCCTGAGCTCTTCAGCTCAAGGCTTGAGCCACAGCACCCCTTCTGGTTTTGTGGTGGTTTGTTGGAGATAAGAGTCTCAGGGTCTTTCCTACCCAGGCTGGCTTTGAACTGTGATCTTCAGATCTCACCTCCTGAGAACCGAGGATGACAGTCATGAGCTACTGGCAACTGGCCAAAGATACTTTTCCATGATTGTCATCTTATCCCCTTAGTAGACTAAGATCTGAGGACTGCAGTTGGATACCACCCTTCGCAACAAGTCCATGAGAACTCTTTATCTCCAATTAAACCCAAAAAAAGCTAGAAGTAAAGCTCTGGTTCAAATGTTAGGGTCCTATCTTGGAGCATAAAAGACAAGACACCCCCTAATTGTAAGCATTTCCTAGCAAAGATCCACCCAAGAAAGGGAAGCAGGTGAGCACACGGGTGCTCAAAGCTCACACATAATAATCAAGACTCTCAGAACAGATCCCACCCTGCTATGATTCTCTAGATAATTTGTCCTACACCATGACAGTCTTAGATGGGACTGACCATGCACCAAATAAGGACATTCAAGTACGATCTCATATTGAGGATCCCCTGAAATTATCAAAGCCTCAGGATCTCTCAGAGTCCTGCCTCAACACTGGACAGTAAAGTGAGATCTAGTTATCCAAACACATGATATGGGAACCAAAGGGTTTCTTGGTCAAGGAACTGAGACTGGGGAGCTCTATCTCCCTCTCTCTTGGGAAGGTGAAAAGGGCTGATCTATCCCAGGAATGTTCCTGTCTTTGAGTATTATCAAAAAAGCAACCCTGCTCAGAGCCCAGTGCCTCTGGTTTTCCCACCAGTCTCTACCCAGCCCTGCCCCACCTTCAGCCTGCTCTCTATGAATCCCAAATCTGACATCTAGATTAAAGACTGAGCCAGCAAAGAGACCCCCTCCTGCCACTGAGAATGGCAGTCACAGGGCCCTAGCAGCTTCTAGATGAAGTCTCAGAGCAACATGGGTCCCAACTCCCGCCCTCATTCCCAGGCTGTCCTGTGCCAGTGGCATGCTTACCTCTGTCTCTCATGGAAGAATGAACACCAGGGGTGTCATCTTCAGATTGAGTCCGATTGAGCACTTGAAACTCCCAGCCCCCAAGGATGTAGTGCACAGGCATCCTGCAGTGAACGACAGCCAGGTCGTCAACGGTGAAACCAAGGTTCCAGGACTTTTAATAGCAGTGTGGCTGGATCAAATCCTCGATCACTGGTAGTCTAGGTTATCAGGTGAGATCATAGCTAAAATATCCTGACACACCTGACCTGGGATCATCCTCCCTCTTCATCTTCCTAATTATCACTTGCCCCCACCCTTCATAGTCCTTCACCCCAATACCTCCCTAGCCCTTGGACACTTTCTTCTTATCTGACCAGAAAATAAACGTTGGGACCAGGGATGATTGAAACCTGGTGACCCACCCTGATCCCTAGGGTCTACTGAGGCTGCTTTCCTATGCACTCGGTTGAGCACACAGCTCCTGGATATCATGCACTTGCTGAGGGCTCAGTGGCTTGATCCAACATACTGGCTTTAATCTCTGAAACTGTCCCCACAGAGATTGTGAATGGTTGGCTCCCTTGATCCAGGGACTCCAAACCGAGTCTTGCATGTTTTCCCTTCTTCCTTCCTTTCCTCTTTTTGTCCCTCTGTCCTTCCCTCCTCTCTCTCTCTCTCTGTGTCTCTCTCTGTCTCTGTCTCTGTCTATCTCTCTGTTTCTCTCTCTCTCTCCTCTCTCTCTCTCTCTCTTTCTCTCTCTCTCTCTCTCTCTCTCTCTCTCTCTCTCTCTCTCTCTCTCTCTCTCTCTCTCTCTCTCTCTCTCTCTCTCTCTCTCTCTCTCTCTCTCTCTCTCTCTGTCTTTCCTTTCTTTGTGTCAGTCATGGGCCTTTAACTCGAAGCCTACGTGCTATCCCTGAGCCTTTTTACTCAAGGCTAGCAGTCTATGACTTGAGCCATACATCCACTTCTGTTGCTTTGTTTTTGGTAGTTAATTGAAGACAAGAGTCTTCCAGGCTTTCCTGGCTGGGCCAAAAGCCTCCATTCTTGGATCTCAGCTTCCTAAGTAACTAGGATGACAGGCCTGAAGCACCAGCAAAGGATCTTTGAGGCAGCCTGGGGTCTTTGAATCTCCCAGAATCCAGTGCAGTTGCTGGGAATCATCTCTGCTCATAGCTGGCAGCCTGGGGATGGCAAGGTCACAATCTCTGCTCCCCAGGGGGTCCCCGACTGAGGTAGTCACCCTAGAGAGAACTGGAGGAGATTCAGCAGCTACCAGAGAAAGGCTTAGTCAAGGCACAAGGTTCAAAGCAAGAAATAATCTGGCTTGGGAACTCTGCCTGTGACTCTTTGAATGTCATTGTTTGGGAGCTGAAAATGTCCATCCAAGGCATTAGTGGAAATTGACAGCTTAAATAAAAAAAAAAAAAACCCTGGAAAATGTAGCATTTAAATTGTCCCAATCAAACTTAAAGGGTTCCAAAATCAGTGGTCCTCTTTTGCTTAGAGACAGCCTACAGCAGGTTACAGAAACTGGCATTCATCGATCCCTATCTAACTGCCATGTCCTGATACCAAGTAGGCTCCAGCAGGGGAAATGGACTTACCTACCACTGTCCACCTTGAAACATACCAGACAGGACACAGATAGGAGTTTGCCAGACTCCAGGGAGGATTGACCACTGGTGCACTGCCCCGGGAGAGAATCCACGCCACCAGTGGGGTCCCGGAGCCCTGGGCCTGGATGCCCACAGAGACCACAAACGCCCTAGGTAAGGTTCCCCTCTCATCCTCGGACATGGTGAAACATCTGCCATGTCACACTGTACGCCAGGCCCAAAACCTCATGGCTTCACAGCCCCTGCCCTACCCTTTCCCCTATCTCCTTCCCTAATTATGTTTGGCAGACACATTCCCAACCCTTGAATTAGCTCCAACTATACACTGAGAGCAGAGTGTCTGTCTGGAAGAGTGTAGCTGTGGACACACTTGCCTCACCAAACTTTTGGCCTGGGATAGAAGGACAGGTGTCCACTCAAGTTCACACAGGTCTCCTAGGGGAGGGACACGCAGGCCCAGCAGATACTGTGGGCTACAGGAAAGGGGGAAAAGAGAGGTGGAAAGGGGAGGAAAGGAATGTCTACTGAAATCTTCCATAAAGGATCCATGAAACTGTGAAGGAGAAAACAAAAATTGTGGCTGGGCTCATATTTGGTACTGATGAAAAAAGAACAACAAGTACATACACACAGAGAAATAAAATGCTTTTGCTGTTTTTAGACATGGTCACACACACACACACACACACACACACACACACACACACACACACACACAACACACACACACACACAAATCCAGAACAGTGACAAAAGTGTCTTCCATGCAGCAGCTGGAATTTGCCAAATGATCACTCACCTGAGCACAGTCAGGCTGTACAAAGAGAGATGATTTCTCTCTCTCTCTCTCTCTCTCTCTCTCTCTCTCTCTCTCTCTCTCTCTCTCTCTCTCTCTCTCTCTCTCTCTCTCTCTCTCTCTCTCTCTCTCTCTCTCTCTCTCATACACACACGCACACACACACACACACACACATACACACACACAGACTCAGAGTAGTGCCTCTCAAGTTTGTTGGTTACTCATTAGGGACAATGTACAGCTGGAGCATGCAGTTTCCCATTCCCCATTCCCTTTTCAGAACCAAGGGTTCCCACCCAAGGGGAGCACCACTGTAATGACACAGCACCACCCTGCCTCCTGCCTTCTCCAGGGCCAAACCCTTCCCCTTGGGAACAACCAGCCTTAAATCCCCATTCACCAAAACCCTAAGCCAGGATGCTGGGTGAAGGAATCCCCAGACAGGTGGCTCCTGAGAGCAAGGACTGAAAACAAGCAGGGGGTCATTGGGTCCCCAAGAGGGTGTCTGACCTGGGGTGGGCATGGTGTTGAGGAAATGGATGGGGTTCTAAAGGCTACATACATGGAAATACTCCCTACTTCCAGCCTAGATGCTTCTGGGCGACTGGGTGGATTCTTGGAGGGACAAGGAGAACAGATGGACCAGGAGCACGAGCAGATGCTGGAAGAGCTGGGAAATGTGACCAACCTGTGAGTACTGTTGACAGCTGGGGAGGGAGGGACAGGCCAGGTGTATGAGTGTCAGAGAGAGTGTGTTCCTCCCAGATATTCACCTTTCATCTGACCCCCAGTGCTCTCACCTCCCTAGTGGGATTTTCTGATACCCTCCTCAGGTGAGAGGGTGACTGAGAACAGAGGACAAGGAGTCACACAGCAAAGGGTCCCTATCTTCTGCATCCAACATCCTCCACTCCCAGAAAAAAGGAAAAGACCCGAGAAGGCATGTGTGGAGTTGCTGCTCCCCACCTCTTTATAAAGCCACAAACTTCCCACCTAGGAGAGGAAGGGTGAAGATGTGGGGCTATGTGGATCCCACTGCTCCAGGCCAGGGGCTTGGTGATGGCCCCTTCTCACCCAACCCTGCATCTCCCCATTTCCTGGGACACTGACACTAGGGATGGGGGTGGGATCCTTGGGTCGACACCCACTCCCCCACCCCCTACTCCTTGGGAGCATTTGTGGCAGAGCCAGGGCTGGCCCCTGGCACTGGTGAGGCAAGTTTGGGACGTGAGAAGGGAAGTGGGAGTCGTGGGTCTGGGTTGGGGTGGGGAAGGAGGGGTTCGGAGAGGTCAAGAGGTTTGGGCCCATGGGACGGCCACTCATGTGTGCTGCTGGGAGATGCTATATGCTGCCATTCTGGGTTTAGCAAGCATCAATGGCAACATCATGGCAGATGCTCAGGACCAGAGCAGAGGATGGGGGGGCCAGGACATGGTCAGGGCCACAAGCTGGCCTGGGGCACATCGCTGGATGACTCTGAGAGGCACTGCAGGTCCAAGTCAGCAGCTCATGTTTGAAACGTGATGCCATGGGGAGAGCTCAAAAGGGGTCCAGGACAGCAGCAGGCGGGTGGCAAGGCTGAGCCCGCCTTAGGCCCAGTTGAGCTCCTGGCACTGGAATCTCAGACTCAGGGCCTACATGGCCTCTGAGCCTCCCAGGGCCTTTGGGAGGGATATGCCTGCTGTGCTGGCTTTGTGTGCTCTGTGCTCCTGGCCCAGACCCGTGATCCTACAGCAGCAGAAGCCAGCCATTGATGGTGCCTCCCCTGGTGCTTGTGCCTGCTCTTCTCTCTGCTGTCTCTCTCTGCCCCCCACTTCTCTCCCGGGCTGCCCCACCCACGCTGCACAAGTGAGCCAGCCCCCATGTGCCCCTGGCTGCAGCAGATATGTGCCCCCTTGGCCACATCCTGTCGTCATGTCCTCTCCTCAGTCACAACCCCTCCCCACTCGACCACGCCCCCCATCCCTGAATTTGTGGTGCCCTGACTGCCTTAAGGCTAACAGGCTATGGAAGTAGCAGGCTCACCTCAGCTCAGGACTTCCTCCCAACCCCAGCAGCTCCCCCTGGCATCGAACCCTCCCTCAGCCCAAGGGCTGGGAAAGATTCTTCTCCATCCACCCCACACACTAAGCAGGTGCATGGTTACCCTCTGTTAGTGTGTGTGTGTGTGTGTGTGTGTGTGTGTGTGTGTGTGTGTGTGTGTGTGTGTGTGTGATTTTCAGGGATACCTACCTCTCAAGGACTCAGAACATAGCACCCTTTTGGATGACAACACACAGCATACTTAAAAAAAATAGCACAAAGAAACCTGTGTAATGGACTCAGCACAATGCGCCTTTTGAAGGACTCAGCACATAACAACCTTTGGGATCCTCATGGTAATCTAATGACCAATAAAATTAGACATGCCATTTTTAAATCACCAAGCTTAAATATCATAGAATTATGACAGCATATGACATAGTGAAATTATAGACATATTGTGAATGCCTATTTTGTGATTTCATTCTATTTCAAGCAAGCAATATTGGTGGATATCAGAAATCCATTGTAACCTCAAAGCCATTGTGACATGAAAATCCTTTTGTGATATCACAGTGCCATTGTGATATCATTAACCTCTTGTGACATCACAAACCTGTCCTGTCCATTGTGACCTCCTCACCAATGTGACATCACAAAGCCATTGTGATATCACATTGCTGTTGTGATATTACAATCACCCTGAGACCTCCCGAACCCATTATGACATCTTTAGCACCTTTGAAAAAACACATGGCCTTTGTGACACCACAGTCCCTTTGTATATCCATTGTGAAATGTCAATTGAGATAAGATATGCCATTGTGATATCACAAAACATTTACAATATAATCATAGGTGTGACATCACATTGTCATTTTGACAACATCAGGTCATTATGATATCCCAAATCTATAATGACATCATACCATTATGACATCACATTGTCATTGTGACATCACATTTACATTATGAATGCCTATTATGTGATTTCATTATATTTCAAATGTGGCATGTGGGTTCATATCAAAAACACATTTTGACTTCATAACCATTGTGACATAACAATCCCTTTGTGACAAAAGGTTGCCATTGTGATAACTCTAAACAACTATGACAACTCAAACATGTCCTGTCCTCGTAAGTTTTGTGACATGTTGCCACTTTAGGCCCATTGAGAGCTCATTCTATTTTAGACCTCATATTATTTCAGGTATGACATAAAATATTAACAATATACTATGACATCATGAATATTGTGACATCACACTGCTAGATGTAATGACCATTGTGTCACATTGTCACATCACAAATCTATTCGACTTCATCACATTTGTGCCAACATATACCTTTGGAATCCTCACAATCCCATTCTAAACTCACATACTCATTGTGAGTTATTGACAATTGAGGTGTCGAATGCCATTGTCACATCACCAATCTACTGTGACATCACAAAACTATTTTGAACTGATCACTATTATGGCATCACCAACTAATTGTGATTATAACAACACACTTATGACATTATAATTTGACATCGTATTGCAATTGTGATATTACTGTACCATCATACTTTCACAAACCTATTATGACCTCATCATATCTTAGAAAATGCAAGGTCTTTGGGACATCAATCTCCTTCTCTGAACTTGTATCATTGTCAACTTGTAGCAATTGAAATTTGAAATAAGGTATGATATTACAAACTAGTTTGACATCACTTACGCATTTTTATATCATTAACACTTTGACAAATGAAACCTGTTAGGAACCTTAGCACTTTAGACAAAAAACATGGCCTTTGTGTCATCACAGTTCATTTGTGTATGTCATTGTGACTTCATTCTCATATCCTCAATATAAACTAATGGCAGTTAAGATCTGACATGCCATTGTGACATCACAAACCCTTTGTGACATAATCAGACTATCTTATGATATCATCAGCTCATTGTGACATCACCAATCTACAGTGACATCATAGCATGATGACATTGCATTGGCATTTTCCTGTCATAGACACATTGTGAATGTATATCCTGTGATTTCATTCTATTTCAAGTGTGGCATATCAGTTGATATCAGAAACACATTATGCCCTCATAACCATTGTAACATTATAAACCCTGTGGGACGTGATAACCATTTTGACACCATATTTTTGTTATCACATCTTTAACTTTTGATGACAACACAAAATGACAATGACATTATAGCATTTGCCATTATGTCATTGTGACATAATAATTACATTATGAATGCCAAATCTGTGATTTCATTATATTTGAAATGTGGCATGTGGGTTGATATCAGAAATTCATTGTGATGTCATAACCATTGTCACATCAGAATCCCTTTGTGACATTAATTTGGCAATGTGACATCACAATAGCAATATGATGCTACTGAAGCACCATGATATCACAATGGTCATGAACTCACAATGGGTTTCTGATATCAACCGACATGCCACATTAGAAATAGAATCAAATAACATAATAGACAAACACAACATGTCTATGATATCAGAATGACAATGAGATGTTACAATGCTATGATGTCATTGTAGTTTTACATGTCAAAATGAGCTGATGGTTCATAATGGCAACATGATGTCACAATTATGATAATGTAAGAAAGGATTTTTTTATGTTTAAATGGTATGTCTGATGTGAGTTTTCATTAGTTCCCCATGAGGATATGGATACAAAAATGTTCTGTGATGTCACAGAGGCCATGTGTGTTTTCAAAGGTGGTAAGAGGTCATAATATGTTTCAAAGGGCACAATGTGATCCATAATGTCACAATGAAAATGAGATGACCAATTTGGTTTTTGATGTCACAATGTTGATGTGGTCACAATGGTTTTGTGATGTCACAGTTTGTAATATCAGAATGATACATCCAATTTCAATTATTCATAATTCAATATGAGGATACCGGGTGATAGATGAAGCTTCATAGTATGTGGTCATACTGTGTGAAAACCCAATGGAACAGTGATTTCCCAATGACAATGTGATGTCTCAACATCATGTTATAATAATGTTTTGATGTCACAATTGGTGATGCCATAATGATGAAGAGGTCTCAATAGATTTGAGATGTACCAAGGGGTTTGTGATGTCACAATGGCATGTGGGATCTTAATTGTCATTAACTCACCATGAGTATATGAGTTTGGGAAGGGATTCTGATGTCAACAAAATATATGTAGTCAAGAAGGTGAAGAAATAACAGGTCTGAGATGTCACAAAGTGACACAATGGTTATGATGTCCAGCGGTGTGATATCATGATGTTACATTGGATTTTAGATATCTCATGTCATAGTTGAAATATGAAGTCGAACACAGATTTTCAACTCACAAAGGACCTAAGATTCTGTGACAAAGAGATTTTGATGTCACAAAGGTTATGAGTTCACAATGGTTTCCTGATATCAACCCACATGGCACATTTGAAATAGAATGAAATCAAAGAATAGGCATTCACAATGGTTCTATGACATTAAAGTGACAATGTGATGTCAAGGCAGCAATGTTTGATAGAATATGTACTCATTACCTTACTTATGTAACTGTAATCCCTCTGTACACTACACTTACAATAAAAAAAAGTACAGAAGAAAAAAATGGTATGGTGTCATTGCGGTTTGGTGTTGTCACAATGAGATGATGGTGTCATGATGACAATGTGATTTCACAGTCATAATTATTGCACAAAGTATTTGTGACCCTACAATGCTATGTGTGATCACAATTTTCATTAGCTCACTATGAGGATATGGGTACACAAAGGGTCTGTGATGACACAGAGATCATGTGTATTCTAAAGATGTGATGTCACAATGTGATTGTGAAGGCACAACAGTAATGGATATGACAATGGGTTTGTGATGTCACAGTGATGATGAGGTCACAATGAGTTTGTGATGTCACTATTAGTTTGTATTATTACAATGACATGTCCAATTTCAATTTCTACTAGTTCAAAATGAGGATACAATTTCAAAGAAAGAATCTGAAGCTCCAAAGACCATGAACTTTTAGTCATAATGTGTGATACGTTGCCATTAGGATATTTTAGGCCTTTAGTAAGCTTATATTCTGTTTTCAAACTCATAATTCAGGCATGACATCTGATATCAGAAATTGACTCTGACAATATGAACATTGTGACATCACATTGATAGACATCAAGACCATGGTGTCACATTGTGAACTCACAAATCTTTTAGGACTTCATCACATTTGTCTCAACACATGACTTTGGAGACAACACAGTCCTTTTGTGAACTCATATCTTCATGGTGAATTAAAGACATTTGAGAATCGGCATGCCATTGTGATATTTTCAACCAATTGTGACAGCACACACTTATTATAGTAGAAACACATTGTGATCTAATATCCATTGTGGTAGCACAATTCCTTTGTGACCCCACATTTCCATAGTGATATCACTATCCCACTGTGAAATTCCAATCCTCTCATACCCAATCAAGGTATGAAATGTGATACCCGAATCCAGTGTGACATCTAGATCATGGTGACATCACACTGATAGATGTTATGAGCATTTTGTTACATTCTGACAACACACACCTGTTAGGAATTTATCATTTTTGAGACAATGCATGCCTTTGGAGACATCACAGTCCCTTTGTGAGCCTATATACTCATTGTGAGTTGACAATTGAGATCACATGTGTCATTTTGATGTCACCAACACATTGTGACATCACACACCTCTTGTAAACTCATCACCAGTATGGCATCACCAATTTTGGTAACAAAACTTTATTAAGTCATCATATGGCAACATCCCATTGCCATAGTGATATCACTGTTCCAATGTTTTTTTTTCAAAAACCTAGTATGTCTTCATAGCATTTTAGAAAATTCATTGCCTTTTATATTTCAGTATTCTTCTCTGAACTCATATCCTCATTGTAAACTAGTAGCAACTGAAATTGGACATGTGAATATGAGCTGTGACTTCACAAAACATTGATTTCATCACCAATGTGACATCGCAAACCCATTTTAAGCTTTCATTGCCATTTCATATCACTATCACATTGTGACATTCCAAACCTATTTGGACCTCTCAGCACATTTGATAAAACACATGGCCTTTCTGACATCACAGTCCCTTTGTGTAACTATACCCTGTTTATGAACTGACAATTGATATCAGACATGCCACTGTAACATCATGAACTCTTTGTGACATCACCAGTGTGACATAACATTCTCATTATGACAGGATCAACTACTTTTGACATCACAAAACTACGACAAGATAGCATTATGAGATCACATTGTCATTGTGATGTTATGTACAGATTGTGAATGCCTGTTTTTAATTTTTTTTTTTTGTCGGTCGTCGAGGTTGAACTCTGGGCTTGGGTTCTGTCCCTGCTCTTCAGCTCAAGGCAAGCACTCTAACGCTTCAGCCACAGCACATCTTCTGATTTTCTAATGGTTTTTATTGGAGATAGTCTCATGGACTTTCCTGCCTGAGGTGGCTTTGAAGTGAAATCCTTAGATATCATCCACCTGAGTAGCTTGGATTACAGTCTTGAGCCACTGGTGCCCTGCTTTTTCATTCTTTTTCAAATTTGACATGTGTGTTGATATCAGAAACATAATGTGACCTCATAACCATTGTAACATCATAAATAAGCAGTGACATCAAATTGTCATTATGACACCTTCAAATCATTGTGACATCATCAAACAACAATGGCATCATTGCATGATAAATCACAATGACATTGTTACATCATAGTCATAACAGTGTGAAGGCCTATTCTGTGAATTCATTCTATTTCAGAAACCCATTTTGACCATATAACCATTGTGATATCACAATCTTTTGTGACATCATTAATCTGCTGTGCCATCACAAACTAGTCCTTATAAGTTTTGTGACATGCTGCCATTGTCATATGTTAAGCCCATTGTTAGCTCATAATCTGTTTTCAATCTCATATTTCTGGTATGACATGTGATATCAGAAATCCCCAGTGACATCATACTGCCTGATATCATGAGTATTGTGTCACATTGTGACATCACAAACTTGTTAGAATGACATCACATTTGTGACAACACATGCCTTTGGAGACATTACAGTCCCTTTTTGAAATCATATATTCATTGCCAATTAATGAAAGTTGAGATCTGCCATGCCACTCTGACATCATGAACCCTTTGTGACATCACGAACTTATTGTGACCTCATCATGAGAATGGCATCAACAACTAATTGTGGTATGAAAGCATTATTTTGATATGATATTGTGGTATTGCCATGGTGATATCACTGTCCCATTGTGTTTTTACAAACCTATATGGCCATATCACATCCTAGAAAATTCATGGCCTTTGAGATTTCAAGATCTTTCGGTGAACTCGTGTACTTATAACTTCTAAGGCCAAGAGACAAACCATCAAGTCACATTTAATATAATAAACCAGTTTACAGTAGAAAGGGGACTGTGATTACCTTATCCTGGACTGGATAACCAGGTCCAACAGCAGCCTTGACCACCAATCCTCAGACATTCAATGGGCAGCCCCACCCTTTCTTAATTTGTCTGCAAACACCCAGACAAAAAATTATGATCCCCAAAACTCCAAACCTCAATGAACAAGGCTTTTTACTTTTCCATTCCTCCCTCCTTTGCTACAGACATGTCCTTCCTTCCTGGTCTTTCCCTATTTCCCTTCCACCACTTCCTACAGGCCTCTCCAGTCTCCACATGCCTGCCCTACTTTGCCCCAGTGACCACTTGCCAACATTCTGCTCTCCCTCAAATTCCTCTCTTCTCAAGTTTTTCCCTTCCTGCTCTCTCGCCACTTTCTTCCATCTGGGTAGCTCTCATTTTTATGTCCCCTTCCAATGCTGTGAAAATGCAACTTATATATATGTTGTATCCCTCCTCCTCTAATGTGTCTTCTGCCTAACAGTTTTCAACCGTCACTTCCCAAACTGCCCAATGTTCAATTACTTCTTGACAGCTCACCATGAGAGGCTTGAGACCTCCACCTTTGGTGGTATTCCCCACACTCTCCGGTGGGACAGGCCAAGAATTTAAAATGATTATTGGTTCCCACAGATAATTCTGGCCTCACTGGTTATTACAGTATCTCATAGTGAATTAGAAGAAATTGAAATTGTATATGTCATTGTTATATTACTTGATGAGACATCACTAACCCATTGTAACCTCATCACTGTTGCGACATCACAAACTCATTGTGATATCATATTGCCATTGTGTCACCATGCTCACATTATGACATCCAATCCTATTATGACCTCAGAAGTTTTGAAAGAAAGCATGGCCTTTGTGTCATCACAGGACCTTTGTGTACCCAAATCCTCATTTTGAGCTAATGACAATTGAGATCAGACATGCCATTTTAACATCTCAAAACCTTTGTGACATTATCACTAGTGAAACATCACATTGTCATTATGACAACATCAGCCCATCATGACATCATAAAACAACAATGACATCATAGAATTATGACATCACATGGTCTATTCTGTGATTTCATTCTATTTCAAATGTGGCACGTGTGTTGATATCAGAAATAGATTGTGAACATATAACCATTATGGCATCACAATACCTTGATGACACTACATTGCCATTATGATATCACTAACCCACTGTCTCTCCTATCCTCATATATGTTTTGACATGCTGGCAGTGTGATCTCTGGCCTCTCTAAGCTCATAAATTGTTTAACTCATAATACTTCAGGCATGACATGTGATATCAGAAATCCACTGTGACATCACGACCACTGTGACATCACACTGCCAGATGTCATGTCCACTGAGTCACATTGTGACATCACAAACCTGTTAATACTCATGCCACTTGTGCCAACATATGCCTTTGGATACATGATCCCTTGTGAATTTATATACTTATTGTTAATTAGAGACCTGGCATGAGATTGTGAAATCACAAATCTATGTGACCTCATCAGCTGTATGGCATTACCATTTGTGACTTCAAAACAATACTATCTCATGTAATAGTAACATCACATTGCCAATGGGATATTTCTGTCCCATTGCATTTTCACCAATCTATTATGTGCGCATAATATTTTACAAAACCCATGGCCTTTCTGACTTCTAGCTCCTTATGTAAACTCGTATCTTCATTGTGATCTAGTAGAATGAAATTAGATATGTAATGGTGATATTACAAATTCATTGTGACATCACTATCCAAGTGTGACTTTATCACCACTGTGACATCATAAACCCATTGTGACATCACATTTCCACAGTGATATCACAATCACCTTGTGATATCCCAAATCTGTTGTGACCTCTTAGCACCTTTTAAAAAGGACAACTGACATCAGACATGCAATTGTACCATTACAAACGCTTTGTGACATCATTTCGAGAGTGAGATCACATTGTTGTTAGTATACCATCAGCCCATTGTGATATCCCCAAATGACAATGACATCATAGCATTATGACATCACATATTCATTGTGAGGACCTAGAGTCAATGTGATTGCCTATTTCATGATTTCATTCTATCTCAATAGTTTGATTTCAGAAACCCATTGTGACCACATCACCATTGTGATATTACAATCCCTTTGTGACCTCATATTGACATTGTTATATTATTAATGCAATGTTACATCACAAATCTGTCTTGTCCTCATAAATTTTGTAACAAGTGACTACCTTGACCTGGGCTGGATGCCCAGAGCTAAATGCAGCCTCAACCATGTACCCTCACAACTCCACAGAGCAGCCCAGCCATTTGTTAACTGGTCTTCAAACAACCAACCCCAAAAATAATGATCTCCAAAGCTCCACATTTCAAAGGACAAGGCTTTTTCTTATCTCTTCATCCTCCTTCACTCAGACCTGTCCTACATTTCAGGTCTTATTTTTTTCCTTCCACCATTCCCTTCTCTTCAGGCTGTTCTACTCTTGACAGGCCTGCCCTGCCCTATCCAAGTGGCCAGGTGCCATCCTTCAGCTCCTGCTCTCCCTCAATTTCCTCTCCTCCCAGTTCTTTACCCTCCTGCAGTCTCATCACTTCTTTCGTTCCAGGCCTTTCCCCTTTTTCAGTCCCCTTCTGTTGCTCTGAACATGCAGCCTATATATAGGCCGTACCCTTCCCCCACTGCAATATGTTTCCTACATAACAGTTTTCAATCATCACTTCCCAAATGTCCATACCCAATCACTTCTTGGAAGCTCACCATGTGGGGCATGACATCCTATCTCCTTCAACAGCATGTCCTGCCCCTTTCAGCGTCATACACCCCTCTCTCTGGTGGTCCAGACCAAGAGGCCATGATTACTATCTGTTCCTGTGGATTATGTGGGCACTGATGGGTATTACAGTGTCCTCATGGTGAACAAGGAGCAATTGAAAATGGACAAATAATTGTAATATTACAAACTCGTGACGTAACTAACCAATTGTGACCTCATCACCACTGTGACATCACCACCCATTGTGACATCACATTGATATTTTTAACACCAGGATCACATTGTTACATCCCAAATCTATTATAACCTCTTATACATTTTGAAAAAATACATAGCTTTGTGACATCACATTCCCTTTGTGTACTCAAATCCCCACTGTGAAATATTGACAATTGAGAATCAGAGAGGACATTTTAACATCAAAAACAGTTTGTGAGTTTATCACAATTGTGACATCACATTGTCATTTTGACACCATCTGCTCATTGTAAAATCACAAAACTAAAATGATATGATAGATTTATAACTAAACATTGTCATGAGACATCATAGACACATTATGAATGCCTTTTCTGTGATTTCATTCTATTTAAAATGTGGCCTGTAGGTTGATATCATAAGCAAATCAAGAACTCCTAACCATTATGACATCAAAATCCCTTTGTACATCACTTTTCCATTGTGATATCTCTAAAACACTGTGACATCACAAACATATCCTGTCATCATAACTTTTGTGACATGCTACAATTCTAATACCTTTGGCTTTATTATCCTCATAATCTGTTGTGGACCTCATTAGATTTCACATATGACACTTGATATCACAAATTCCCAGTGACATCATGACCATGGTGATATCACACTGCCAGATTTCATAACCATTGTGTCAAATTTTAACATCACAAACCTTTTAGGATTTCAATATATTTGTGACAATACATACTTTTGGAGAAACCTCAGTCCCTTTGTGAACTCCTCTACTTATTGTAAGTTAAACACAATTGGGAACCCTCATGTCATTGTGACATGTCCAACACATTGTGACATCACCAATATTTTGTGACCTCATCACCAATTGTGACAACAACACAATATTTTGACATGATGTAGTGAGTTGACATTGCCATGATGATATCTGTCCCATTGTGTTCAGAAACCTAATATGACCTCATAACATTAAAAAAAATTCATGTCCATTAGGACTTCAAGATCCTTCTGTGAACTTGTACGCACATTGTGAAATACTAGCAAGTGAAATTGGACCTGTGTTTGAGAAATTACTAAATCATTATGACATCAAAAACCCTTGGTGACCTCATCACAACAGTGTATCATAAAGCTATCATGACCCTTAAGTACCTTTGACAACACACATGGCATTTTGGACATCACAGTCCCTTTGTATGCCCATATCCTCATTGTGAACACATGACAATGAAATTCATATATGCTATTGTAACATCACCATTTGTGACCCATCACAAGTCAGACAACAAATATTCATTATGACACCATTATGTCCTTGTAACATCACCAATTTATAATGACCTCACAGCATTATGACATTATTTTGTCATTGCGATGTTATAGACACGTTGTAAATGCCTATTCTCTTAGTTCATTCTATTTCAAATGTGGCATGTGGGTTGATATGAGAAAACCATTATGATCTCATAAGTATATGGCATCACAATCACATTGTGACATCACAGTGCCATGGTGATATCATTAACACACTGTGACATCACAAACCTTCCCTGTCCTCATAAGTCTTGTGACGTGCTGCAATTGTGATGTTTTAGCCCTTTATGAGCTCGTAATCTGTTTTCAACCTTGTAATATTTGTTATGATATGTGATATCAGAAATCCACTGTGACATCATGACAATTGTGACATCATACTGACAGATATCATGCACATTGTATCACACTGTGATATCATATTCCTCCTAGGACTTCATCACATTTGTGACAATACATGCTTTTGAAGATACCACAGTCCATTTGTGAACTCATATTCTCTGTGATTTCATGACAAATGAGATCCTTTATGCCATTTGGATATCACCAACAAATTGTGACATCATAGACCTACTGTGACCCCTTACCTGTATGGCATCAGCAACTAATTGTGACATCAAAACCTTTTGTGATGTCACGTGACACGATGATCATGACATCTGTCAGTGTGATGTCACATGGTCATAATGTTAGTGGATTTCTGGTATCTCATCTCATACATGAAATATCAGGTTAAAAACAAATTATGAGGGCAAAAAGGTCTAAGATATCACAATGTTAGCATGTCACAAAAGTTATGAGGACAGGAGAATTTTGTGATGTCACATTGTGTTAGTGATATCACACTGGCACTGCGATATCACAAAGTGATTATGATGTCAAAATGATTGTGTAGGCCAAACATGTGTTTCTGATATCAACTCTCATGCCACATTTGAAATACAATGAAATCACAGAAGAGACACTCACAATGTGTCTTTGATGTCACAATGAGAATTGTTGTCATAATTCGATTATGTCATTGAGTTTGGTGATGTCACAATGAGCTGATGCTCTCATAATGAAAATGTGATGTCACATGGTTGAGGATGTCACAAACACTTTTTGATGTTATAATGCCATGTCTGATCTCAATTGTCATTGGTTAACAACAAGGATATGGGTACACAAAGGGACTATGATCTTGAAAAAGGCATGTGATTTTTCAAAGGAGCTAAGAGATCATAATAGATTTGAGATGTCACAATGGAATCATGATGTCACAATGAAAATATTGTTACAATGGGTTTGTGATGTAGTGCTGTTATGATGTCAAAATGGGTTTTGATGTCATAACTAGTTTGTAATATCACAATCAAATTTTCAATTTCAATTGCAACTAATTCACAAGGAGGATACTGTAATAATCATAAGGGCCACGATAATTTTTGGGTCCCATAATCAGCCAGGCACCATCTCCTGGCCAGCTGGAGAGGACAAAGTATGCCACCAAAGAAGTTGGGGCATTCTGTGGGAGGGGCTGGTGCATTAATCCCCACCTATTGAGCTGTTAAGAAGTGATTGGGCTTTGGGCAGTTTCTGATGACATTTGAAAACTGTTAGGCAGTTGGAGTGGAGGAGGGGTACAGAATTTTTACAGGCTACTTGTTCAGAGCAATAGAAGGAAAGAGAAAAAGGGAAAAGTCCTGGAAGGAAGGAAGTGGTGTGATAGCAGAAGGGGAAAGACCTGGGAGGAGAGGAAGTTGAGAGGGGGCAAGAGGTGAAAGATGGCAACTGACGACCCAGGCAAAGCAGTTAAGGCCTTTGGAGAGTAGAGAGGCCTAAAGAGAAGAAGGAACTGTTAGAAGGGAAAAATGGAAAGACCTCGAAGGAAGTACAGTTCTGTAGTGAAGGAGAGACAAAGGGAAGGGGAAAAAAGCCTTGCCTTTTGATGTTTGGATATCATAATTTTGAGGGTTGGTGGTTTGGAGAACATTTATTATATGTGTCTCAATGGATTCTCTTCAACGAGAGAGTTCCTAATTTTCAGAGACCTCATCGAGATCATACATTTGGATGGCATCAGGCCCAGGCAAAAATCCCCATAAGTGAGTGTTTCAACCCTCAGAGTTGAGAGTCTACCTCGAGTTTTTGTCTCCGGAGGACCAACATGGACAAATGTCATTCAGACTCCACTAGAGGTGCATCTGTGCAAGCTTGCCAGCCGGTTTTGGGGACCCCTTTTGGAGGTCATTTATGGCATCCTTGGGAAGCCATCTGGGAACTCCTTGAGAGGTCATGTATGGTTTCTTTGGGAAGCCATCTGAAACATTATCAAGAGTACATCTGCGAATTCCTTGAGAAGCTATCTGAGACCTACCCTGGAGGTCATTTGGGGCCTTCTTTAGGGGCCATATGGGACATTATCCAGAGGTCATCTTGTGCTTCCTCAGGAGGCCTCCTGAGACCTCTTCAAAAATAGTCATTGGGGCTTCCTTAAGAGGCAATCTAAGACCACCTCCTGAGGTCATCTGGAACTTCTTTGGGAGGTCATCTCAGGTTGCCTTGATGAGAAATGTATGACCATCTTCGGAAATCATGTGGGACTTCCTTGAGAAGCCATATAGGACCATCTCTGGAGGCCATCTGTGCCTTTCTCAAGAGAGTTATCTGGAACCGCCTCTGGAGTTTATATGTAGCCTCCTTGAGTGGCCATCTGGGAGCTACTTGAGAGGTAATCTCAACCTCCTAGAGAGGACATCTGGGACTTCCGTTGGAGGTCATCGGACACTATCTTTGGGAGCCATTTTGAACCTCCATGAGAGGTTATCTCGAGCCTCCTACGAAGGACATATGTGACATCCACAAGAGGTCATCTGTGGCTTTCTCAAGAGGCAATCTGGGACATTCTCTCTGTCATCTGGGACCTCCTGTAGAGGTCAACATTGAGAGGTTTGGGACATGTAAGTTAAGTGTCTGTGACTATTGGTCTCTGTGTGTATGCTGATAGTTCTAGCTGTGTCCTGTATGCACCTCAGTTTACTTTTTCTCAGGATGGGAGAACAAGGCCTAAACTTACCATATCCAAAAAAATATTCTGCCCCAGGGTTATAGAGTCCTTCAGAGGAAGATTCGTTGATGTACTCTCTCTCCTGTTCTTTGCCATCAGCACCTCTAATGTTAAATCCTCCCATACCAAATGTGGTTAGTTGTACCAGCCTGAGGTGGTACAATGTGGTAAGTTACCCTTATTACCATTGAGACAAGAGCATGGAGGAGATGTTGGGCAGGCACCCTTTTTAATATATATTCCCTTTACAACTAGAGACCTGTATAACTGGAAACAGAAAACTGCATCGTTTTCAGGAAAAAAAAAAAACAGGGGCTCATTACTTCATTAGAGACAGTAATTTTCACACACACAAGCACATCTGGGATGAGTGTCAGCAAATTTTACAGGTGCTTTTCACCTGGTAGAAAAGGGAGTGAATCCTGCTCGGTGACATGAAAGTTGTCCTTGGACCACACAGTATCCCCACTATTGAACCAGACCATTTGGAGCAAGTCTTTCCACATACTTACAGAGCAGAGACTAACAGTGATTGAGGTATGGAAGTGATTATCTATTATTGACAGGTTCGATTGGCAAGGATAACACAGTGGCTAGGAAGCGAGTCATCAATCTAAGGTGAGTGAGATGGTACAGTTCCCCAGTGAGTACCCAAATGCTTTTCTGAAATTTCTCCCAGAAGTCTATAGGACTTATAAGTCTATAGATCTTGAAGCCCTGGAGAGCAAAAGAGCCCTAAATATGGCCTTTGTTACCCAGTCAGCACCAGATATTAGAAGAAAGCTTCAAAAGTTAGAAGGTTTTGAAAGAAAGGTGTATTCTAAGTTGGAAGTGGTTGCCCAGTAGGTGTTTGATTACAGAAATTCCCTGGAAAAAAAGATTCTAAGAAGGGGGGTTGAGTTTTGATAGGAGCACCAGAATAGGGATAAAGAAACCCTTGGCAAAGACAGTACAATTCATTAGCAAATGGCAGTAGGGAACCTCTAGGACTAGATCAGTGTCCTTATTGCAAGCAAAATGGACATTGGGAAAAGGAATGTCCAAGGAGGAGAAAGATAGAAAATGACAGGTTATGTAATCACATTAACCACCTGAAAAATGTGTTCATATCTCGGGAGTAACATGCAAAGGAGCTTGGAGCTCTGAATTCCAGTTGTATTCAATTTAAAAATCAGCCCTCTGAACTTAAGAAGAAATGAGGCAAAGAAAAATTCATACACTTCTATCTCAAAACACAGGCTTATAAAAGACTGAATCTCCAATATGTGCCCGTCCAAACCCACCAAGAGTTTAAAAGCACTGGACACTGGAGAAAACAGGGAGAATAATTTGACGTGAAGAAAAGATTTGAAGATATAAACTTGTGAGAGTCAAAAATGAGAAGTAAATCCTCAAAAGGAACCTAGAAAACACTCAGAATCAAATGAAATTCAGGTACATTAGCCTGGGTGAGCATGAGGCAAATTATGGGACCACAGGTCAGAGGCCGACAGAAGCACAAGACAGCAATGCTGCCATCCTTGCTAACAACAAGTGAGGACAAGAAGAGACCCTGATGCTGCATTAAGAAATTGTGGCCATGAAAATGGAACCAGACCTAATATAAGGGTGAAGTATATGTCTATTATAAGCTTTGAAGAGTGTCACCAGAAATGCAAAGCAACAGAGAAAGAAGGAAAAAGATGCTAGCAGAGAAGACAAGGAAGTGCTGTGTCATAGAAGATGAGGCCAAGAAAAGTGAACAGGAAAATATCAGGCTCAAGAAAGAAATTGTTACTCTTCAGAAAGAGTTATAGGACCACATACTCTGATAGAGAATGCCAGGCAAAAGGAAAGGACATTAGGAAGAAAAACAGAAAAGCTAAACAAACAGTTGAAAGATCTGTCACAAAAATACACTGAAGTCGAAAACTAGAAAGGGAAACTAATAGAGTAAAAGGCCAAAAAGACTGCTGAGATCTTCACCATAAATGTAATGCAGAAACATCTTGTCCCAATGGAACAGGAAGAGGTGGAAAAAAATACCTCTCAATAGCACCTTTGTGAACTTAAGGGAGGTGCTGTAGAGCAAGCCAAGGTGTTGTGAGAAGGAGCAGCAGTTGGCCAGTCAAAGGAACTCTCCTGTGACCCTGCAAAAACACTTGCAGGTTAAGGAGCTCATTGAGAAGGAGAGTGGGATCATGAAAGCAAGTTTGAGAGAAAAGGAGAATAATATGGGAGAAGTCTTCAAGGTTCAGAGTACTATACAGGAGTTAAACAACCTAGAGACCATAAGATACAGGGAAACATCTCAGCTGATCAGGTAGCTTGGGAGACCACTCTAAAACCAGTGTGGTCTCTAGAGTTACTAGTCGTTAAAATTAAGGAAAGAAACAAAAACAGTGGTAATATGTGGGCAAATGTTGACACTGGACTTGTGAAAAATGTAAAGAGGCTCAAGCTTTCTTTCAGTTTACGTGTAGATATTTGCACACTGGTAAATTGCTCCAGACAACTACCTAAAACTGTTTGAAAACCAGTGGGGCCTCAGGCTGTCAATTCTTTGTAATGTGTGTATGTAATTTCCAAACAGGTAAATGCTGAAAAGCTGGAACATATGGAAATAATTCATATGTGAGGAACCTCAGATGGTGAATTTGGGAAAGTGGACGTCACAGAGGTAAAGCCTGGAAAGTATGGGTATTCATATCTGTTAGTAATAGTGGACACTTTTTCAGGCTGAGCTGAGGCATGTAATAATTTCTTGATTTGGCTTACCCTTATTTGTGGGGTCCAAAGATGGCCCTGTATTCATGGCCCAAGTTCTCAATGATTAACTAATGCTCTAGGAATAAATTGGAATTTAAAATCCATTTATAGAACTCAGAGTTCAAGGCATTTGAAAGAATTTAATTTAGTTTAATTAAATTAAATACAGAGACTAAATTAAATACAGAGACTGTGCATGGCTAGGTGAGCCTCCTCCACTTTTCTCTCCTTCGAGCAAGATGTAGCCCTTATGTTAAAGGATTTAATCCCTTTGAAATACTTTAGGGTAGACCAACCCCTTTGGTTCCCAAATTTGGGAAGGCTATATTAACAGAAATGTCAAACTACAATCTGCAGGGTTTACAACATATTCTTTTATGTACCTATCCTTTGGTAACTAAGGCCCACCGTCCACCTAAGAAAAACTCCACCTGAAGGGGAGAGGCCAAGATGGTGATGGAACAGCAGGTACACACCACAGCTCTCCCCAAACAAATACAGTTTGAATTTCAATGCTCGGTTTCTCCTAGTGACCCACAAAAAAGGAGATTACTCAGAGCGGTACAGTAAGTGAAAAAAAGAAAAGGGAAAAACCTACACAGACAGTAAAGTGGAAATAACCTTCCGCCACCCCTTGTTGGTGATGGGGCTCCACGCTGAGTGGCGGAACTTCTTGCCAGGCTGCTTAAGTGGCCTGGCTCTGGACCCTCGGAAGACAACATACCCACAAGCATTCCAAGACTCTCAGAAGACTCCCACGAGCTGGTGCCACCCCAGAGAATACAAACAAATCTCAGAAGGCAGAGCTGGCATGAAGACTCCTTTCAACCTCCCTGGCATTGTGCCTCTACCTGGCTGGTGCAAGCAGCACCACCCAGTCTGGAGCAGCAACAGCTGTCAGCAGTGGCAAACGACCCTATACTCACAGCGTGGCACCTCTGTCCTGCTGTTGTAAACAGCCTAGCCTAACCTGGAGCAGCAGCAGCAGCAGCTGGCAGTAGTGGCAAATCACTCAGACTCTGGGCACAATGCTTCTTGGCTCTAGCTCACAGGAACATCCCAGACCAGCCCGGGGTGGCAGCGGTAGCTGGGGCAGGGATAGTTGCAGTGAACAAGTCCAGACCCATGGCGCTTTGTGCCTCTCCATACTGGCCCACATAAGCAGCCCAGCCCAGCCTGAGGCAACATCACTGGTTAACACCTGACTCCTGGTGGGGTGGAAGGCCTCTCCATACAGGCTTGCATAAACAGCCCAGCCTAGCCCATGGTGGCAAAGGTGGTGAACTACCCCAGACATGAGGCAGGGTGTGGTGCTGAACAACCCCAGAAAAGCATCATGAATTTTCCTGCCTGGGCTGGCTTTGAACCTGAATACACAGATCTGAGCCTCCTTAGTAGCTAGAATTACAGACATTCACACCAGCAGGGTCTAACTCTTGCCAAACCCCTAACTTTTTCTACAATAGATCATTTCTTAGTTAATACAAGGAATTTAAGCAAATACAAGAGGATCGACTTAATTAATACTCTGTATTCAGTCTGACCATAATGTAATCAAACTAGTTCTCAATAACAAGGCATAAAGTATGAAAAACATAAACACATGGAAATTAAACAGCACTCAGTTGAACAATACATGGGTTACAGAATAAATTAAAGAAGAAATTAAAAAGTTCCTACAATTCAGTGAAAATCTAGAAACATCACAAAGAAACCTATGGGACCCAGCGAAAGCAGTCCTGAGTGGCAAATTTATTGTTCTCAGAGCACATATCAAGAAAATAGAGACCAAGTAAACAACCTTATGAAGCAACCAAAACTGCTAGAGAAACAAGAAAAAAATTAAACCTAAAGTTGCTCAGCAGAAAGAGAAAATCAGAATAAGAGCTGAAATTAATGAAATAGAGACTGAAGAAACTATAAATAGAATTAATTTTAAAAAGCTCTTTTTAAGAAAAAAAATCAATAAACCTGAAAGACCATTGGCAAGAGTAACTAACAAAATAAGAGAGGAGACCCATATCAATAATATCAGAGATACCACAGGAAAAATTACAACAAACATCCAAGACATTCAAACAATCATAAGAAATAATTCCAGACTCTATTCACAAAGGAAGGAAAACCTAGCAGAGATGGATGAATTTCTACAGAAATAGAAATTGCTATCCCCCCTTTCGTTTTCAGCCATGCTTCTCCAACATGTATGGTGGGGGCACAGGTCAGTAAATAAACGACTTTTCCTACCTTAATAGTGTGTGGCATTCTCTTCATAGGCTACCGAATGAAACCTACCTTTTTAATATATCTTACATATGGGACCATGAATTGGATAGGGTTTTTGATTTGGAAATGTTAGAATTTCCTAACCACCCCTTTTCTGTGAACCAAACTGCCTTGAGACACCATGCGACACTTTTCACCAATACCATTGCTGGCCTTCACATCTATGTCCACACCACTTCTCTACTCTGGTGAGTGAAACTACTCTCTATGCCTCTATGTTGCTCAATCTCTGTTCAGATGTGGCACCACACCAGAGAGCTCCTATGGCCTTTAGCCGAAAGGCTGGTAACCTCCAAAGCCCAGGATACTTGGTTTTGTGGGCATGGCCATTAATCTCTAGTGGGCTATGGGAGAAGTGAGACACTGCTTCTGCCTTGTCATCTCTCCTTCACTCACCAGACTGACTATCCTACACATTTATTGGGGTGTTGGGAGTCATGCCTGAGCTGTGAAACCCCTCTGAAATGCCTCTTGTGCTCCTTGGATAGCAGAGCACCTAATATTTTTATGTTGTCAAATTTAGACAATTTTTGCCTCTGCAATGGTACATGGTCAGAAGTCTGCTTACTATCAGGCTCTCCTTGCTCTCTGCTATTCATGTCCAACTTTCTATATCTCTCCCTTTCTTTTCTACAATTATTTGTATTGTGCCCTGAAGAATGTGATATGGGCTAGGTTCAAGGAATCGCCTCTAGGTTCCCTCTAAAAGGCTAGCCAAACTAGGCCTGATTTTTTGTTCATGCTTTCTTTGTATTTTTTTAGAAATTTGCCATCTTGAGTTCGCCATCTTGGCCAAATGGTGGGTTAAGCGTTTGGCCCCCTCCAATCCTGACCCTTCCACCAAGCTTACTTCTCCTCCATCCATCTATTCAAATGTGTCCTGGTAACAAGTTGCTCTTTTCACAGACCCTGGTAACTGAGGCCCAACCATCTGATGTGCTTTGTTAGCAAAGATGTCTAAACATTGTTGTCAAAAATTTTAGGTTTTGAGTTTTGCCCTTTTGGTTTTGTGTTGTGTAATCTAGAACTGACTACATGACTCTTTTGGTGGGAGGAAGGGTCCCGTTGTGGGGCCTGAACTCTGGGCCTAAGCGCTGTCCCTCAACTCTTGAGCTCATGGCTAGTGCTCTACCACTTGAGCCACAGGGCCATTTCTGGCTTTTTTCTTTTTGCTTATGTGATGCTGAGGAATCAAACCCAGGGCCTCATGCATGCAAAGCAATCATATTAGTATATGTGTGCTAAGATTCTCCCATCTAACAATTTTGTCATTGCAGAATATTTGTTGGTCAGTTCTTGATAAGGACCAGGTAAGCTCTACTTATTCTATTTGATCTACTTGTTGCGATAATGGGAAATAACAAAGGGCTTTTATGGCAAAGATTGCAATTCAAAGCCAGCCTGGGCTGAAAAATCCCTAAGAATCCATCTCGCAACTAACCTGCAAAAAGCCAGTCAAGCATGGCTCGAGCCTCTTATCTCTAACCAGAAAACAGTGCAAGTGTTTCTATAACTCAAAATGTTAGAGTGCTAGCCTTCAGCAGAAGTGCTCAGGGACAGTGCCCAGGCCTTGAGTTCAAGCCTCCTTGAATACCAACTGGGACAAACCATCCCAGCAATGAGCACCTAGACTCAGGGAACATGAAGAGGAGTAAGAGGAGATGATATCACATCAGCCATTTTGTGCCTCCCCTTTCAAGACAAACCAGAGCCAGGAGGTCAAGAGAAGAAAGAAGACTGCCCATCTAATGTCCATATCTCTCTACCTTTCAACTGGACAGGAATTTATCTTCTTGCCTTTGTCAGTTAACTTCTTCTCTACCCAGTCGCCGGATGTCAGAAGTAGCTAGGGAAATTTCTACCAACATTTCCAAACCCAAGTCCTTCCTCTTGCCATTTATTTTCTCTCTAGTATATTTTTCAGTCCCTCAATGCCTTATGAGATGTTGCATACTTGGTCCAAGAGACTTGCCTCCTCCAGACTTCATCTAAGGATTCATTGCCCAAGTGACAGCTGTTGCCTGCTGCCTTCTCCCAGAGGGGATCACATCTCAGTCTTTTACACCTACTGTTGACACCCCTTGCAAAGAGGAAGTAGCTGGAGAGAATCTTCGACCTTTTTCATAATTATCAAAAGGCTGGAATGTAAGGTTTGAACAGGGACACCTCCCCACTTCTTGGCTAAGTTTCCACCCAATATCTGTTACATAGGTAACTGGCAGAACTAGAAGCAGTAAGCTTTCCCTCCTGCTAGGTCACATCCTGGACCACCTCTGGTCACCAGAGTCCCATCTGACTTTAGGAGGGTCCCAGACCCTGAAGTCACATTCAGATCCAGTGTGGCCACACCTTTTTCCCACCTGGCCACATCTCTTCCTGTCCCTGGCCTAGATAAGTCCTGGCCCAGAGGTGGGTCACCCCTCTTCCTTTTCAGCCATGTGTCTCCACCATGCATGGTATGGGCAGCAGTTCAGTAAATTAATTTATTTTCCTGCCTGAGAAACAAAGAACTACAAATTGCCTAAACAGAACTAAGAAGAAATAAATCAATTAAACATTTCTATAACATACAATGAGATAGTAGAAATAATCAGAAATCTTCCAACAAGAAAAGCCCAGGATCTTATGGATTCACTACAGAATTGTCAAAGGCCTTTAAAGAGGAACTAATACCCACAACCCTCAAGCTCTTCAGAGAAATAGAAACAGAGGGAGTAATCCCAAACTCATTCTAAGAAGGCAATATCATATTCATCCCCAAACAGGCAAAGACCCAACAAAATAAGAACTACACATCAATCTCTTTGATTAAGACAGATGCTCAATAAAATTGTGGCCAACAGAATCCAGAAATATATCAAAAAAACCATACATTATGACCAAGTAGGGTTCATCACAGAGATACAGGGATGGCTTAACATATGTAAGTCAATAAATGTAATCCCTCACATCAACAAATCCAAGGTCAAGAACCACATGATTATCTCCATTGATGCAGAAAAGGCTTTTGATAAAATTCAGCACTCATTCATGTTAAAAGCTCTAGAAAAAATATGAATAGAAGGAACATTTCATAAGATAATAAAAGCCTTTCATGGCAGATCAAAGACCAATGTTATACTTAATTGGGAAAAACTAAAACCAATTCCCCTAAAAACAAGAACAAGGCAAAGATGCCCACTCTCTCCACTCCTCTTCAATATAGTTCTGGAATTCTTAGCCAGAGCAATAGAAACAAGAAAAAGTAATTAAAGGGATCCACATAGGACAGGAAGAAGATCAACTATCTCTTTTTGTAGATGGCAATATTTTATAAAATAACGATCCCTAAAGCTCCATCCCCAAACTCTTAGACCTTATAAACAAATTTGGCAAAGTAGCAGGATACAAAATTAACACACAAAATTCAGTCACCTTTCTGTACAGCAACAATGTACAAGTAGAAAGGGAAATCAAGAAAACAACTCCAATCGCAATAACCTCAAAAAAAAAAGTATCTAGGAATTAACCTAACCAAAGATGTATAGGGTCTATTTCATGAAAACTATAAAAGCCTAAAAAAAGGAATCATAGAGATTACCAGGAAATGGAAATAAATGGGAAAAAGTATTTACCAGCAAAATATCAGACAAGGGTCTAATATCCATTACATATGGTGAACTCAAGAAACTAACCCTTCACAAACCTAACAAACCAATCTTGAAATGGTCAACGGAGCTAAAGAGAGACTTCTCAGAGGAAGAGATAAAAATGGCAAAGAAGCCATGAGTAAATGCTCATCATCCCTGGCTGTAAAGGAAATGCAAATAAAAACAACTCTGAGATAGCACCTTACCCTAGTCAGAATGGCCCACATCCTAAATTCAGCCAATGACAAATGGTGGAAGGGATACAAAGAAAGAAACATTACTGCATTGCTAGTGGGAATGTATACTAATACAACCACTTTGGAAACCAGTCTGAAGGTATCTACGAAAGCTAAATATCAACTTCTCATATGAACTGGCCATACTACTCCTCGGCATCTACTCTGAACAACAGGAACCAGTATATAAAGACACACACACATCTATGATTATTGCAGCACTGTTCACAATAGCCAAGATTTGGAAACAACCCAGATGAGCCATAAGTGATAAGCAGATCCAAAAATTGTGGGACCAATATAGAATGCAATACCATGAAGTCATTAGAAAGGACAAAATGATGGTATTTGCAGGGAAATGAATAGAACTAGACCAAATTATTTGAGTGAGGTAAGCCAAGAACAACGAGACAAACGGCACAGGTTCTACCTGATGCGTAGATGCTAAAGCCAAAATGTAAGAAGGCATGACAAAGTAAACAGGACTCGAGAAACAAAGGACAGCCACTCATTTTGTTGTATCACCATTAATGACTCCATGTTCTTGACCATGTAGATGGTAGAAATATGCACGCAATGGAGGGAAGCCAGGAGGAGGAACACAATAAGTGGAAAATGGAACAACATACAACAAAGGGGCCCATGATCTGCACTGGACATAGAAGAAAAATAACTAAGCAACCCAAACACAGTGATGGGAAAGGAGGAATGAGAGGGAAACAGGGAAGAGGGAATAGCCTACATTAAGCCAAAGGAAAAAATGTAAGCATCACCTGAGGTGGGAAAAATAATTTGGATTGTCAAAGCTCATAGAATTAACAAATTTTAGACCATGATAACAATAATGTGCCTTGTCAAGGTTAAAATGTGTTTGTGGCTTTAACTAAGTATCACAATTCCAAACTACTGTAAAATATGTGAAATATATGTAATCACCTATCTCAATTTTTACAAAAACGGTGCGAGAAGGGAAAGGTAACGAGGGATGGGTGACAATGTTGTCAGACACCTTCTATTCGTGTACTGTTTTGTAGAATGGGAACTTCTTTGTACAACTACTTAGAGATAATAATAATAAAATGTGTTTAAAAAATAAACAGGATGAAAATAAAATTTCAAATATCAATTAAGAAATTAAATCCAGTTGGAAGGAAAATTTCTTTGGGGAGAGTAATTTAGTTGATTCTATAACAAGTCTCACTTCAGAAATAATTACAAAAACTAAACTCCAGGTAAGTGAAATAAACTAAGAAATGGAGTTGAAAAAAGAAAAAAAATGAAACTGCACCCACTCTTTCTTACCTGGACCGCTGGTGTGGGTAAAAATGCATCTTGGTCCTAAATTGGAACCGAAGTGTCAAGGACCTTACTTGGTGGTGCTCTCTTTACTGTCAGCTATTAAATTAGCAGGAAAACAGCATTGGATCCATCAGTCTCAAGTGGAATAGGTTGTAGAAAAATATACAGAGAAGGCTGCAAGATGGACTGTTCAGAGACAGAGGATCCCTTAAGAATAAGAAATATTAAGTGTTAATTAGCTAACTAGTGTGTTCCTATAATTTACCTTTTTTCTATTAAATTTACATTTTAAGCCTTATCATTGGGTGGAGAGAAGGGAATTTTTAGGATTTGGTAAGAAGGAATCAAGGAATTGATTGGACATGAAAACCAGTGGTTGATGTATAAAGCAGCATGGTCCTAATAATGAGCAGGGCCCACTAATCAATGTGGCCACATGATCTAACCCACTGGAGTGCATGGGGCATGCCACCCAAGTGGGCAGGGCATGCTGTTGGAGGGGGTAGGATGTCATCCTCACATGATGAGCTGTGAAGAAATGATTGGGGAACAGGCAGTTTGTGAAGTGATGGTTCAAAACTGTTAGGCAGGAGAACCACTTGAGTGATGCAGGGGTTCAACCTATATATAGGCTGCATGGTGAGAGCAATGGAATTGAAGAAAATCAAGGGAAGACCTGGAAGGAAGGAAGTGGTGAGACAGCAGGAGGGGAAAGATGTGGGAGAAGAGGAATTTGAGGGAGAGCAGGAGGGGAAGGATGCCGATTGGCCTCCATGACAGAGAAGTGGAGGCCTGTGGATAGGGGAGAAGCCTAAAGAGAAGAAGGGAGTGATGGAAGGAAAAAAGGGAAATGAAGGAAAGATCTATAAAGACGGAGGGGGAAAGGGAAAAGGAAAAAGGCTTACCTATTGAAGTTTGGAGCGTGGAGATGATAATTTGGGGGGTTGGTGGATTGCAAACCAATTAACTATGTGGGGCTGCCCATTGCATGTCTGAGATTTGGTGGTTGGGCTGGCCTGTCACAGAGTGTACAGCCGAGGACAAGGTAAATGCAGGCCAATTTCTGGTGTAAATAAAGTAATCTTCAATGTGCCTCATTGGATTGTCTTGTGTTTTATGCATCATATGTATACAAGTTCACAAGTTAATAGTCAAAAAGGCCACGAGTTTTGTAAAATGTTATAAAGTCATAATAGATTTGAAAAACCCAATGGGACAGTGATATTACAATGGCAATATGACATCACAATATCAAGTTATAATAATATTTTGATGGTATAATTAGGTGGGGATGAGGTCACTATCGGTTTATGATGACACAGTAGGTCACAATTTGTTTATGATGTCAGCCGGAGGCTGGAACACCCTACACCGGCCAAAACAAACAATTGAAATTCAGCAAACATAAACTCCAAGAAAGGATCCAAGCTGGGCTCTGTGAGTGTCTCAGGAGCTAGCTCCTCAGGGAAAAGCTACTGTTTGCTGAAAGGCCTCAACCCTACCCAGAACCTAGCCTCATCACAGCATCTCCATATTAGAGGAAACCGCCATCTCTCTCTTTTGTGATAGTCAAAATAGATCTCCCTCCCACTGAACTAGCCTGGGAGGAGGATCACAAAATCATGCCTAACACAGAGCAGTTTCTGTCTGCCCAAACAGACTTAACAAACCAACAATGAAGTAAAGTTCCCTTCTGTCCACATCCCCTCCAGCTTCTGTTGTTATTAGAGTTCTTGATTCTTGCCATTCTAACTGGGGGGAGGTGGTATCTCAATATTGTTTTGATTTGCATTTCTTTTATGGCTAGGGAGGTTGAGCATTTCTTCATGTGTCTATTGGCCATCCTTCTTTCTTCTTCAGAGAAGTTTCTCTTTAACCCTTTAGCCCACTTATTTATTGGACAGTTGTTTCTTTGAGGATTTGTTGTTGGGGAATTTCATTTAGGAAGCTACTTAAAGATTAATGCAGGAATTGCATAAGGATGTTGAGAAGAGTAAAAGAGAAATACAGGAAATGGGTGAGCAGGCTGAGCACAGTCTAGATAATTACAGGAATTGCGTGAACGTGACGAAGCTAATCAAAGAGTAATACAGGGATTGAGAGAGCGGGATGAGAATAGACAAAGATCAATAGAGGCATTCATGGAATCCATAAATAGACAGCTGAAACAGTTCAGGTAGACCACAAATGGAATGCGGAATGGAGCCTGACAGAAAGAATGGGTGTCCAGGGAAACCATAACCAGTCAACTAAGTGATTTGAGAATAAACACTGAACATCAAATTAAGGAAGTAAAGTTCATACAAAACCGAAATCAAAGCTCCAACAAAGAATTTGAAGCCATCCAAGCCGACCAATTAGAAGAAAAAGAAATAAAAAACAAAGTAGAAAGTCTTGAAAGTAGGTTAGGGCATGCAGAAGATTGAATCTCGGGGACTGCAGACAGCCTAGATATTATAGTGAAAGAACATACAAATATCCAAGACCAATCCAAGAAATATGATAGATCTATTCAACATTTGGAAGACACCATCAGAAATCATAATCTGAGGAAAATGGGTGTAGAGGAGCACCTAGAGAAAGAAGTTAATGGTCTAGGAAATTTATTTAACAGAATCCTAGCAGATAACTTCCCAAACACGCAAAAAGATAGGCCTATTCAGATATAAGAAGCTTATAGAACCCCATATCGACCAGACCAGAGGAGGAAATCCCACCAGTCACATTATAATCTGCACAGCATCAATTCAGACCAAGGACAGGATCCTTAAACTTCTCAAGGAGAAAAGAACAATCACCTACAAAAACAAACCAATTAGAATCACTCCAGATTTCTCAGCAGAGATTATAAAAACAAGAAGAGCCTGGAATGGGAGATGCCATGCGGTAAAGACAAACAATTATCAATCAAGAATACCGAACCCAGCTAAAATCTCCTTCATAACCAAAGGTCAAATAAAAACTGTCCGTAGCAAAGAAAAATTAAAAGAGTATATCTCCACCAACCCAGCCCTATAAAAGACATTAAAGTTATCCTACACATAGAAAACCATCAACAACACAGTAAGAGCCAAGAAACAGCATCCAAGGGAATAAAATTATAATTCAATATTAAAGCCAACAAAGAAAGTCCTGTACAACATGGAGGCTGAAAAACTGTTGAATCACCAGTGGGTCATGGAAGAGATTAGAAAGGAAATGCAAATGTTCATGATATTCAAAAATAATGAACACACAAATTACTAGCTTCTGTGGGACCCAGCAAAGGCAGTACCAAGAGGCAAATTTATAGCTCTGAGGTCCTACAACAACTTATTAGAGCGATCTGAGCTCCTACATCAACAAATTGAAGAAATCTGAATCTAACAATTTAATGACACATCTAAACCTCCTTGAAAAAGAGCAGCAAGATAAACCCCAATCCAGTAGACGGAAAGAAATAATAAAAATTAAATCAGAATTAAATGAATTAGAATCCAAAAAAAAACTATAGAAAGAATCAACAAAACAAAGAGTTGGTTCTTGAAAAAATTAGCAAAATTGACAGACTCTTAGCAAATCATATCAGAAAAAGAAGAGAACACACCCAAATTAATAAGCTCAGAGATGAGAATGGAAACATCACCACGGAAACAACCAAGATTCAGAACATTTTAAGGGAATATTTCTCAAAGCTTTATGGTAATAAGTTTGAGAACTAGACAGAAATGGACCTTTGCCTAGCAAATATTGACATGCCAAAACTAAACCAAGATGAGTTAAACCATCTTAACAGGCCCATATCAAGCACTGAAATAGAAACAGCAATAAGAGACCTCCCATCTAAGAAAAGTCCAGGACCAGATGGTTTTACAGCGGAATTCTACAAGGCCTTCAAAGCAGAGCTCACACCAATACTCCTCCAACTCTTCAAAGAAATTGAAAGAGAAAGCTCACTACCGAACACATTCTATGAAGCCATCATAACCCTCATCCCAAAACCAGGCAGGGACACATCAAAGAAAGAGAACTGTAGACCCATTTATTTGATGAACATTGATGCAAAACTTCTCAACAAAATTTTGGCCAATCGACTTCAACAATTCATCCAAAAAATCATACACCACGAACCAACAGGATTCATTTCAGGGATGCAAAGCTGATTCAATATAAGCAAATCCATTAATATTATTCATCACATCAATAGGAGCAAGAATAAGAACCACATGGTTATTTCAATAGATGCAGAAAAAGCATTCGACAAGATCCAACACCCCTTCATGATGAAAGTTTTGGAAAACTGAAGAATCCATGGAACAGTCCTCAATACAATAAAGGCTGTATATGACAAACCTACAGCCAACATTATACTTAATGGTGAAAAACTAAAGCCATTTCCTCTTAACTCAGGAACAAGGCAGGGAGGTCCACCTTCTCCACTTCTCTTCAATCTAGTATTAGAATGCCTAGCTACAGCAATAAGACAAGATGCAGACATCTAGGGGATCCAAAGAGGGAAAGAAGAAATAGAACTCTCCCTCTTTGCAGATGACATGATCTTGTATTTAAAGAATCCCATAGACTCCACTCCCAAATTACTCAAGCTGATTCAAAACTTTGGCAAAGTAGCAGGTTATAAAATTAACCCCCCAAAATCAATGGCTTTTATGTATGCCAACAATGAGAAATGTGTGGCTGAAATTAGGAAAGCAACTCCATTTGTAATAGCGCCACAAAAAATAAAATACCTAGGAATTAACTTAACCAAAGAATGAAGGACCTCTATGATGAAAGCTTTGAAATGTTGAAAAAGGAAATCAACACAGAACATAAAAAATGGCAAAACCTCCTATGCTCCTGGATTGGAAAGATTGACATCGTGAAAATGTCAATACTTCCCAAGGCTATCTACAAATTCAACGCAATACCTATCAAAATTCCACCCTCATTCTTCAAGCAAATAGAAGAGATAATCCAAAAATTCATATGGAACAACAATAGACCCCGAATAGCAAAAACACTCCTCAACGGAAAGAACACTGCTGGAGGAATATCAGTACCAAATTTCAAACTCTAATATAAAGCCATTGTAATCAAAACAGCCTGGTATTGGCATAAGAACAGACCTCAGGACCAATGGAATAGAACTGAAAACCCAGAAATGAACCCACAGAACTATAGCCATCTAATCTTTGATAAGGGAGCTAAAACAATAGAATGGAAGAAAGACAACCTCTTCAGTAAATGGTGCTGGCAAAATTGATTAACTACATTTAGAAAACTAAAGCTAGATCCTTATATATTACTCTGCACCAGAATCAACTCCAAATGGAGCAAAGAACTCGAAGTCAAAGCAGACACTCTGAAAACATTACAGGATGGAAAAGGAGAAACCCTGGGTCTCCTTGGCTCAGGTGGAAATTTTCTGAATAGAGACCCGGAAACACACCAAATCAAAGAAAGGTTGGACAAACGGGATTGCATAAAGTTGCAAAGCTTCTGCATGGCAAAGGATATAGCTAGCAAGATCAATAGAAAGCCCACGGATTGGGAGAAGATCTTTACTAGCCAAACAATGAACAAGGGTCTCATATCTAATATATACTTGGAACTCAAAGAATTAAATACCCCAACAACAAATCCTCAAAGAAACAACTGCCCAATAAATAAGTGGGATAAAGACTTAAAGAGAAACTTCTCTGAAGAAGAAAGAAGGATGGCCAATAGACACGTGAAGAAATGCTCAACATCCCTAGCCATAAAAGAAATGCAAATCAAAGCAACATTGAGATACCACCTCACTCCAGTTAGAATGGCAAAAATCAAGAACTCTAACAACAACAGATGCTGGAGGGGATGTGGACAGAAGGGAACCTTACTTCATTGGTGGTGGGAATGTAAACTTGTTCAACCACTTTGGAAAGCAGTATGGAGGTTCCTCAAAAGACTTCACATAGAGCTCTGCTATGACCCAGCAATCCCACTTTTGGGCATTTACCCAAATGTTTACAAACAAGACCACACTAAAGCTACCAGCACAACTATGTTTATTGCAGCATTATTTACCATAGCTAAGATCTGGAACCAATCCAGATGCCCATTAGTAGATGAATGGATCAAGAAAATGTGGTATATATACACAATGGAATTCTATGCGTCCATCTGAAAGAATGACATTGCCCCTTTTGTTAGGAAATGGAAAAACTGGAAAAAATTGTATTAAGTGATGTAAGCCAGGAACAAAGAAACACAGGTCCCATGGTTTCCCTTATTTGCAATATCTAGTATATGTATGAGTCAAGCAAAAAAAGTCAGATAATGTGATATTAGGAAAATGAACCCTTACATAGGTATTTTAATGCTTTTTTTTCTTTCTTGCATGTGTTTCTAACGCATTTATAAGATTATTTATCTTTGTTGCTTTTATGTATCTCCCCCATAGTATAACCCCCACTTTCAATATATTTGATGTCAGTATAACTTGTGGAGGAGATGGGGAAAAACATGTCGTTTAAGGATTCAGGTGGACCTGTTGCATCAAGGAGAATTACAAAATGTCATGTCAAAAATGAGCTTTACAATGTCGGTGGGGGGGGAGAGGGGGAAGGATTGGGTGGTGGGTGAGGGGGGAGGCTGAGAAGGGAGGTGAAGGGTAAACAAAGGAGGAGGCTGCAATGCTTGGTAAGAAATGTATGCATTATCCTGCCCATGTAATTGTAACCCCTCTGTACAGTATGTTCACAAATAAAATAAAATAAAATAAAATAAAATAAAATAAAATAAATGGATATAAGGAGTATGTTTTCCAGGTCTGAGGCTTGAATTCAGGCCTAGGGAACAGGCCTGCCTTTCTTTTCTTCAAGCAAGGTCAGATTCCCTTCACTCACGGTGTTGCATATTTACCTAGACCTTGAGTTCAAATCCCAGGCCTGCAGAAAAAATGGCATGAATTTTTTTTTAATTGCAGGCCTTTGGAGAAGCCATAGTCCCTCCCGGCAACATAGGCCTACACTTCTAATACCAGTCATGCCACTTCTGGATGGTGGGAGATCCTAAGAGGCTCTTTCCTATCCACAGGAATAACGATGGAATGTTATCAATGTCACAGTTGAATGAGATGATCATGAATGATACTTGTATAAAATTAGACATCATGATTTCAGTCGGTTGATTGATTTTATTTAATATCTTATGAAGCATTAAAAGAATATTATTTCTCACACTGACACAATAATTTCAGGACACTGATTTACTTAATAGTTTATTAAAGATGAAAATAATAACATAAATTACTTGGAGGCATAATAAATACCCAAGAATTTGTAGGAATGCAGTCTATATAAATGAACAATGGATAGACATATCTTGCACTCCATAAAGATGTATATTTATTAGCATGCTACAATCTGCGTGTCAATCTGTACTTGTTTTGTCAACCCCTTGTTCTCTATCTCAGATTTGGGCAATGCCTATCAGCTCAATTTGCTCCAGGATGGCATGCTGACACACACCCTTTCATGAATTTGTCCCTGTAGGCCGTGAGTTCAGATGCCAGCACGCCCAAACAATGAATCATGGAGTAAGAAACTGATGGTGACACGTTTTCCTTTTCTGTGAAAATCTGTGATGTCAGGTATAAGTGGAATACATATGCAGACCTATATCCTACTTAATCAATGTAATCAATGTTCTATGTGCCATATTAGTGAATTAAATAGTCAATACATGTGGGATCTTCGTCTGCCCTAAGAAAGATGGATGGGGTCCAAGGAAATATAAGTACACTTGCTCGCCGGTTCCCCCCCCCCCCTTAGGCGGGAGACATTCAGACAAAGCGGGGAGTCAAGTCAAGCAAGAACTCGTTTATTACCACACAGAAAGCATCTTTTAAAGGGAAAAACTGCGTGGCATGGAAGGGGAGGGAAAGGAACCAACTAATCACTGGAAAGGTCACACCCTATCATGTGCCTAAGCTTTATCCAATCAGATTTTAAGGTAAACAACTCGGGTTCTGACCACTTAACTTCCTCTCACCGCCATCTTTTCTGCCTATGTGCCCCACAAATACATGAATCAAACAAAAAATAAAATGAATAACTACACTGAATGCAATATGGAGTCAACCTATGAATATAACTATAAATTATATATTTTAAATAAACACAAATAGAATGTATTCTAGTGCTGGGGATCGATTTCAGACCTAAGGAACAGACATGATTTTTTTGACTTTAAGAAGGCTAGCTTCCCCTTTCCACACAGTGCAACAGAGTTACCCAGACCATGAGTTCCCATCCCAGTCTTGGCAGAAAAAATGGCACCCAGCTCCCACCACTTAATCCCAAGGATAGGGAACTCACTGGTCTGTCCAAGAACAGAAAGACCAATGATTATGCAGGCACCAGTGGTTCTCAGCAGTCCTCATTGATACTTACAAGGCTGTGATAGGAGGATCATAGTCAAAGTCACTTTAGGCAGGAAAGTCCTTGAGACCCCTGTCCAACTTCAGGGCCAACAAAGCCAGAAGTAGAGCCATGTGGCTCCAGTGGTAGAGGGCTGGCCTTGATCAAAAGCAGTTCACAGACTGCACAGATTCTGTATTCAAGATCTGGGACTGGCAACAAACAGACATACACAGCAATCTGTGCAGCCACCTTCTTGTCCCCAGGTCACCCTCTTGTCCTCAACTGAATTGGACAGAGTTCCCTGGGAAAAGGGCTAGGGGAGCTGCTGTCATATTGACTCCACCCATTTTGCCTACATCACAGGATTCTGACCACACCCCCATGCTTTCATGGTTCTTTCTGAGCAAGGGGAAACAACAATTGTGGCCATGCCCACATTCCATGCTGTGTAGCACCAGGATTTCCTCTGTTGGTTGACACCACCACCAGCAGTTGAGGAAGGTAGAGGTGACTGAGTGGTGAGCAAGAGCTCTAGTCCACTTTGGAGTAGAGTTGAAATTGACGTCCTAGTCAGTGAGTGGGAGAATAGAGGATTTCCCAGAGCCTGGGAACGTGGCCAGCCCATCTTTCCCATCCCAGAGCTCAGATGTCTGAAATGACAAGACTCCGTCAGAGCTATGGGCAAGAAACTACTGCTAGAATACCTGCAGAAGAATTCTCCCATCAGACCTGCAACATTCAAGAAAACAAAGAACACAAAAAGGGGGGGTCTTCAAGAAACACCAGTGGGGAAGGTGATTCACCAGAGGGTCCAGCCAAAGGTGATGCTGACCGTGGGCCTCCCTTGCCTTTGGACACAGTCACAGTCACCAGGGTCCAGAGTGTCAAGGGTCCCTATACCACCAAGGATCTTTAGAAGTGCTACCTAAACATGGTGCCTGCCCTGGACCACAGCAAAAGAAGAAACCAGGTACACTGTGCCAAGATCCAACCACTGAAGCTGGAAAAGACTGACCTGCAGTATCGACTGGAGAAAGAGAGGGAGAAGGTAGCCCAGGTGCACAAGCACCAAAAACAGAGCTAGACATCCACAAGCCACCCATACAGAGGTTGGTTTCAGCAGAAAGCAATTTACAATTTACACTGGGCTAGTGAAGCAGGAGGCCAATGACAGAGAAATGGAGCAAGAAGATCTCACCAGCTACCTGCAGGCCACAGGGTATAATATGTTGGAGCTGGAGATGGCAGTCGCTGCTGCACAGAAGGAGACTGAAATGTTCTTCGAACAGCTGAATGATGTGACATTTCAGCTCGAGGAAAAGACCAGAAGCTTCAATGACCTGGAGCAATTGAACACAGAGTTGCAGGAGAAGTTGGAAGGGATCTGGACAAAGAAGAGCAACAGGAAAAACAGAATCTGCAAGTTTCAACAAGTGCTGGTGGGGAGTGAGGTAAAGAGACTACTGGAAAACCTGAGCTGGATGGTGACCACAGCAATTCTGGAAAGAGACACCTTGATGGAGAGCCTGAGCATTGACAGGTCCACGTGGAAGGAGGAGGCTCAGTGGCTGACCAAGCAGGTGAACCAACTGACAGAGGAGAAGGAGCAAAGGGCAAGGCAGATGCTGTCCCTAGAGAATGAGCTGGAGGAACTGAAAAGGACGCTGGCAGAGCCTTGACCCTCCACAGGAACATCTTAGGCCGAGTGGCAGTTGCAGGCCCAGGCCTACTGCATGCAGATGGAATTGAAAAACCTGGAGGAACAACTTCACATCCAGGTCCAGGAAAACCAGAGGCTCGGTCTCCAGAATGTGGAGCAGTGGGAGCACCTATGGAGACTGGATGAGAAGGCCAAGTATTGGCAGTAGATCCCTGAGACCCCACGATGTGTATGTGTATGTGACCCATAGATAGAGCTGGCCCTGCTGTGGGATGCTCTCCACAAGGTGAGATATGAGAAGGAGGAGCTCACCAGCATTCTGGAGCTCAGAGCCACCTGTGAGCAACACATTGCCTCTAATGAGCAGCTGAAGTCCAAGAAGGAGGCCCTGCAGCAGCACTTGCAGAGGCAAACCCAGCTGCTAGAGCATCTGCAGCAAGTGCAGGGCTGACCAACTGGGGGGAGCAGGTGGTGCCCCCAAAGTGGCAGGATACTCCCAAATGCCTAGAAGTGACCAGACCACAGGAGTATCGCCTGCAGGCCCAGCTGAGCCTGGCTTTCACTGGGGAGGGGAAGTTGTGAGCACTGGAAAAGCAAAAGTTGAGGAGGTGACTCCTCCACAAAGTGAGCATCACAGAGGATGGAGACATGCCCCAGACCCACAAGGATGTGTCTCTGCAAGCATTCTCAGAGTCTGAGATCCACAGGGGGAAACTCCTGCAGCAGTAGCAGTGACCCCAGTGCAGTTGTATGGCAAACCTGGCAGCTCAGTGTCAGACAGAGCTGGAGGAACAGGCACCCACGCCCTGTGAGCTGCCACCACAGCAGGCTTGGTGATGGGAATTGGGACACGTGGGTGTCTGAGAAGAAAATCTGCTTCGTCCACGACTTGTATGATGAAGTGGACATCCATAGTCCAGCAGATGAGCTCCACAATCGATGCAGCCAGCTGTTGGCACACATCCACAAATGTCAAGGAGTCCATTGTGGCATGTAAGGAGCAAATGTTCGTCCTGGATAAGCTGTGTCAAGAGAAAGCCAAGCGTGTTTGTCTGCTCACCCAGGAGAAGATGTAGAAGAAGAGAGAGCTACAGGAGCTGCTGTTACTCCTCACAGGGGAAGGAGTGGACAGGGGGCTCCAGATGCCAGCACAGGCTGAGCCCCCCACCACTGCTCCAGATGCCTCATGCTCCAGGGTGGGCGAAATGAGTGAGGAGCACAAAGGTTTTGAAGAATTGCAACTTTAAGACAACTTGGACACTGCCAGAGTAGTGGTCGGGGTTCACGACTTCGTAGATGACTCCCCCACGGAGCAGGTTCTACAGCAGGTGACCCACACCCAGAGCAGCCTAGAGCTCATGGACTCGGGCAAGGAGCACTTCCTCCTGTTCTTCTGTAGACTGATGTGGATGATGATGCTCTATGTGAAATACTGACTCTCAAAAGCCAGGGCAGCCACCAGAAGTGGGTGGCCAGGTGGCCTTCTCTCAGGCCTCCATCTGCTGTGTTATGGGAAGGGTAAACTTCGGGTCAGGTAGGGCAGAGGCTGCCGGGAAGCAGCCCAAATCCAAGGGACATCTAATGGCACATTGGTGGCCAGGGAAGAGACCCATGTTATGCTTATCCCAAACAATAAATTGTTTTCAAGGGGAAGAAAAGCCTACAACAAAGATTTGTTCTTCCAGTCCTGGGGCTTGAAATCAGGGCCTGGCTAATCTCCTTGAGCTCTTTTTGATCAAAGCTGTCACTCTATCCATTGAGCCCCACCTCCCCTTCCAGCTTTTTCTGTATGAAATTGAACCCAGGGTGTCAGGCATGCTAGGCGACCCCTCTACCACTGAGCCATATTCTCAGCTAGGATGATTCTCCTCCCTCCCAAACCCATATGGCCATTCCTCAGATAAATAGGAAGTAGAGGCTAGGATGTATATGATGCACAAGTATGGTTCACAGAGAAATACTCCCCTGCCCCCTCTTTGACCCCCTTAGTTGAAAATTCTCCTCTACCATTTAGGGATGAGAGAGGGAGAGGGAGTCCCAAGAGAGGAGTACCAAGAAGAATAGTCCCCTGAGCCCCACAGCCTACCCCACACAAGTGGTCCTCTAGACTCCAATATTACTTGATTCAATGTGGAGTCTACACTGTCTCCCTATCACTTCAATGCTCAGGATGAAATAAAGGTCAGCTTTGTCCTTAGCCTACACACAGGGTAGAAGCTCCTAGTCCAAGACCGACTTCCACCACTGACTGCCCCGAGTTAGGCTGGACCCACCACTCACCACAATGGTGGCAGTGATGACCTCATGCATAGATTCTAGGAAGAAGGTCTATGGCAAAGGGCAAAAGCAGCAGGGTGAGCAGGGGGAAGGAGCTGGGGCAATTGCTCTGGGATCTTCCTCCTTGGAGTGCTCCCATCAAGCCAAAGCCATGCTGACCCAAAGCAGGGCCAAGGCCAGAGTGTGAGACAAGATGGAGGAGCATGGTACTAAATGAGGTACTGCTTTGTATTGGAACACTTGAAAATTCCAATTATATTTGGCCCATGCCAATCCCAAAGCCAACATGCAATGCCTCTCCTTGTTGTTGTTGTCCCTGAATGCTGTCCCTGAGCTCTTTTTCTCAAGGCTGGCACTCTATCACTTGAGCCACAGGGACTCTTCTTGTTTTCTGATGATTCATCGAGGATAAGAGTCTCACATATTGACCGCACTAAAGCTACCAGCACAACTATGTTTATTGCAGCATTGTTTACCATAGCTAAGATATGAAACCAACCCAGATGCCCTTCAGTAGATGAATGGATCAAGAAAATGTGGTATATATACACAATGGAATTCTATGCCTCCATCAGAAAGAATGACATTGCCCCATTTGTTGGGAAATGGAAAAACTTGGAAAAAATTATATTAAGTGACGTAAGCCAGGCCCAAAGAAACACAGGTCCCATGGTTTCCCTTATTTGTAATATCTAGTATTTGTATGTCAAGCGGCAAAGATCAGATAATGTGATGTTAGGAAAATGAACCCTTAGATATGTATTTCAATGTGTCTTTTATTTCATGCATGTGTTTCTAACGCATTTACAAGATTATATTTTTGTTGCTTTGTATGTCCCTCCCCCACAGTATAACCCCCGCTTTCACTATATTTAATGTCAGTATAACTTGTGGAGGAGATGGGGAAAAACAAGACGTTTAAGGATACAGGTGGACCTGTTGCAACAATGAGAAGTACAAATTGTCATGTCAAAAACGAGCTTTACAATGTGGGTTGAGGGGGGAGGATTGGGGAGGGGGGAGGGGGGAGGCTGGGAAGGGAGGTGAAGGGTAAACAAAGGAGGAGGCTGAAATGCTTGGTAAGAAATGTATGCATTATCCTGCCCATGTAATTGTAACCCCTCTACAGTATGTTCACAAATAAAATAAATAAAAAAAAAGAGTCTCAAATATTTTCCTGTCCAGGCTGTCTTGGCACCATGATCCTCCAGATCTCAGCTTCCTGAGTATCTCAGATGACAGGTATGAGCCACCAATGCCCAGCATGTGATGCCTTTTGAAGGCATCTTGGCAAGTCTGTAAAAGGAGCCAAAAATGGCCTGGATAGATCATGACCCAATCAAGGAGCTGGGATGGGGGAAGACTGACCATCTAGCCATCCTGTTCCCCAAAATTAAAGATGCCAGATGGTGTTGGATGCCTCAACACCTAGGCCAACAGCCATCAGGCTTAGTGGGGCAAAGTTAGAGAATATCCAAAGATAGCAGTGTCAAAATCTCTGGTTTTGCATGCATGTGGTGCATGCGTGTGGTGCATGCCTGTGTGTGTGTGTATGTGTGTGTGTGTGTTTGTGTATGTGTGTTTGTGTGTGTGTTTGTGTGTGTGTGTGTGTGTGTGTGTGTGTGTGTGTGTGTGAACTCAGGGCCTAGGCTCTATCCCTGAGTTTTCTTGCTCAAGCTAGTGCTCTGCCACTTGAGCCAGAGCCCCACTTGCTTTTTGATGGTTAATTTAAATAAGAGTCTCAAGGGCTTTCCTGTCCAGGGTGGCTTTGAAGCATGATGGTGGCCCCAGGGAAGCAAGAGTAAACAAAACTCACAGGGACATTCCCTATGGAGCGAGACTCCTGCTCCCTGGTGGCCAGATGGGGGACATGCGGCCCCTTGCCACAATGCTCTAGAGTTCAATTGGGGGAAGTGACCATGGCTAAGCTGACTCTTACTCACACTGAGTGCTGATGCCAGAGGAGATCTTTTCCACCCTAGGCCAAGAGTGGGCATTACCTGGTGTGACATGTTGCAGCTCTTGCCCCTCCTGGCCCAGAACCATGGTCTGAGATGTCGATTTACTACTGCTCAGATCCACATTGCACCCATGACATGCCATTCTGATGTTCTCCATGCCCCAAGACTCGACCTTTCTCTGGTACTGTGGCCCGCTCTGTTGGCAATGGCTTCCAAACAGACTGCTCTCAAGACATATACAACACCTAGACATTGGGATACCCTCAGGGGCCCACTGGAAAGTACTCTGCCTAGAGCCACAGAGTGAGGTCCAAGCAGGCCAGGTGTTGGTCATGGGGCTTGAACTCTGGGCCTGGACGCTGTCCCCCAGCTCTTCAGCTTACCACTTGAGCTACAGAGCCCTTCTGGTTTTCTGGATGTTCCTTGGAGGTCAGAGTCTCCAAGACTTTCCTGCCGGGGCTGGCTTGGAACCACAATCCTCACATCTCAGCCTCCTGAGAAGACAAGCATAAGTCACCAGTTCCCGGCTGATCTGGCCTTTCACCACAGTGTACTAGGAGCTCCTGAAAGCTTTTCTTTATTTTTTCGTGCTACTACTGGGGTTTGAACTCAGAGTCTGGGCTCTGGTCTCTTAACTTTTTCCCTCAAAGTTAGCACTCTACAACTTGACCCACAGCTCCACTTTTGGCTTTTGGTAATCAGCAAGAAGAGTTTCACTAACTTTCCTCCCCTGAGCTGTCTTGACCCATGATGTCTGATTTCAGTTTCCTGAGTAGCTAGGATTTACAGGGGTTGATCCACTGCTGGCATTGGGCTAGAACCTTTTCTTAAGCAAGGGTTCTTCTTTGCCCTGACTCCTCCATGCGAAGGAGGTCTAAGGGTCAGGAGCTGTAAAAAATAGGCTTCCAGCCACAGGAAATGGCTGGGGTCCATGGTGAAAAGTCAAGTTGATCTTCCCGCTGGGCCTAATTCTGGGACCCCACCCTCTGCCCTGTGACTCAAGCACAAATGTTGACCCAGCATTGAACGTCCTGCCAGACTTTCCTGTAGCCACAAAACCTTCATTCCACCCATACCACCTGCTCTACAGCATACCTCAGGACCTTTGCCCATGCTTTAACTTCTGCCTGAGGCTCTCTGTCCTGTATCCACATCTTAGAATTCGTGTGGAATTTTGGCCCTGGTTATATCACCTCCTGGAGCAAGTCTTTCCTTCCCTTCTCCCTCTTTTTAAATATTGAGTTGCTAGAAATGGAACTTGTGCAGGCTGACTGGCAAATGCTCTATCATGGTGTGTGTGTGTGTGTGTGTGTGTGTGTGTGTGTGTGTGTGTGTGTGTGTGTGTGTGTGTGTGTGTGTGTGTGTGTGTGTGTGTGTGTGTGTGTGAGTGAGTGCCAGTCCTGGGGTTTGAATTCATGGCCTGGATGCTATCCTATCCCTGAGCTTTTGTGCTCAAGTCTAGGCTTCTACTACTTGAACCACAGCTCTACTTGTGGCTTCTTTGGTTTTTAATTGGAGAATAGTGTCTCATATAGACTTTCCTGCTTGCAATGGGGATCCTAAGATCTCAGCCTCCTGAGTAGCTTACAAGGGTGAGCCAGCAGCACCTGCCCTCTACCCTACTGCTTCCCTATATCCTCAGCCCTCCTCTGAGTCCCAGAAAAATATGTCTCACCAGGCTCATTTTTTTGACAGTCTTGGGGCTTGAACTCAGGTTCTGTGCATGTTCCTGAGCTTATTTTCTCAAGGCTAGCACTCTATCAATTAAGCCACAGTGCCACTTTTGGCTTTTTCTCTTTCTGTGGTACTGAGGAATCGAACCCAGGACTTAGTGCATACTAGGTAAGGATTCTACAACTAAGCCACATTCGCAGCCCAAATCCCACTTCTATGAGAGTGGGATTTATTGGCATACCTCTTTTTGCATAGAAATAGCTTACTATTTCATATCTTTGCCAAGATTTGGGACCAGCCTATGACTTAGCAATGAGGAATGATTAATTAGTGATAGCCACCAGGCCCCAGAGGTCTAGGCTCACATCCTACAGAGGGATAGAGAATATAGAGCCAGAACCTTCGAAAACTCCTACAATCTAGGAACTGTGGTCTCCTTGGAGGCAGTGACTGTCTGCTATGTGTCCCAATGGGATACCTCAGCCAGACATAAGACTTCAGTTATTAAATGGCAGAGAAGTATATTTGTTCAAGCTGCTGGCTCAGACTTAGTACTCTCTGAGGGCTTTTCCCTGCTTGCCCAGGTTGGGGGGCTGGGCATAGCCAACCTGCTGAATATCCATCATCCATCCTTCATCCTTCCATACACAGAAACATGGAGTTATTGCCACCTTTTTGGGGGGAGGGGGCAGTTCTGGGTTTGTACTATGAGCTTAGGCCCTGTCCCTGAGCTCCTTTTGCTCAAATATAGTGCTCTGCCCTTGAGCCACAGTCCCATTCAAGTTTTCCTTTCCTGTGATCTCTTAGAAATAAGAGTGTGGTGGACTTTTCCTGCCCTGACTGAATTCAAATTGGAATTCTCTACATCTCAGCCCACTGAGGAGCTAGGATTACAGGCAAGAGCCCCTGGCTCCTGGGTTTCATTTCCTCTTGTTCTTTTTTGTAATTGTAACAATCTGAAATCTTCACGGTGTCATTCCAATGGTTTGCATCCGAAGTAAACCACCCAGGCCTGGAGTTCGAATGCTAGGACTGCCACCCACAAATGGAAGGAGATTCTGACAAACTCATTCCTATTCATGTGAATGCTAACGGAATGTTATACAAGTAATAAATAAATTTTCAGTTAATTCATGATACTATTTTAGAATGCTACATAAAAATTATTGGATTTATATCTTCCATTCTAGCTCCATGGTATGATTCCCCTAATGGAAGGATATTGACTAATTTTTAATTAATGCTTTTCTAAGTATTACATGGAGGCATAATTTAATAACTAATAATTGGTATTTTATATATATATATATATATATATATATATATATATATATATATATATATATATACAATTTAATATCCTCACATTTCTTGTTTCTCTATGCATGTATATACTATTGGGAACACCTGTGGATTGATCAAAGGTACTCAGAACTTCCTGGCAGCTCAGTTTGCCGGAGGCTGGTGTGCTAAGATTGTGACCCGATTTTTGGATTGGCAATTGTAGGCCGTGAGTTGAAATCCCAGCATGGCCAAAAATTTATTCCTGGAGTCAGAAGCCAATCTTGACATATTTTTTTTCCTTCTCTGTTAAGGTCCTGGGTCTCAATATGATGTATAATCCATATGCGAATATATCCTATGTGATATGATGTAATAAAAGAAACATATATATGTAATAATACTAAATATATAAGAGTAATAAACAACATATGCAGTATACCTGTGTATGTAAATAGATCTTATATATCAATATTACTTTTTCCAGAGCTGGGGCTTCAATCAAGCCCTGGGAACCGATCCGAATTTCTTGTATTCAAGGACGGTGATCCTTTCCCCTTCACCCACAGTGCCACAGAGTTAACCAGACCCTGAGTTCAAATACAAGGCTTCCTGAAAAATGGTGCAAATTCCAAACCAGGGCCTAATTATTATTATTATTATTATTATTATTATTATTATTATTATTATTATTATTATTATTATTATTATTATTATTAGCTGAGCACAGGGCTTGCACTCAGGTCTTGGCATTTTTGCCACAGCCGACCCTTATATCCCAGGACCCGAGTTCAAATCTTGGGCATGGGAAAAAAATAAAAAGTAGAAGCATAAAACTGAGAAGTTCAAGAAGGTGGTTTTACTTTTATTTTCCTTTGTATTGTGACCTTCCTGAGTGCAAATGTCAAGGCCCAGAAAGTGAATATAATCTAACATTGCTGATGTTTGGTGGGCTATTAAGGAAGCCATAGCCAAAACTGGCAACTTAGGTCTGGAGGTCAAATCCCGGGATTGCCTCTAATGAATGGCGAGATTCTAAGAAACCCATTCCTATATAAATCCATACAAATGGAATGTTATAAATGTAACAATTAAATTAGTAGTGCATGATTTTATTATAAAAATTATACACAACAATTATACTACATTGACTAATTTTCAATTAGTACTTTATTATGTATTCAATCATGATACTTTGAAAAGGAAGGAATAACTTAATTGCCAATAATGGTGAGTAATATGGTATCTGCAATTTCATAGTATACAGACATCTCTCTCTTGTTTTATGCATCTACATCTATCTATCTATCTATCTATCTATCTATCTATCTATCTATCTATCTATCTATCTATCTATCTATCTATCTATCTAATCTATCTGTCTGTCTGTCTGTCTGTCTTTCTGTCTACGAATCTACACATTTATCTATTTATACACTTGTCACTCCTGAGGCTCAGTTATAGAGTGCTCGCCTAGTATGTACAAAGCCCTGGATTCCTCACTACCATGTGTACACAGAAATCCAGAAGTTGTGCTGTCGCTCAAACAGCCGAGCACTAGCTTTGAGCATGAAAGCTTAGGAACTGTGTCTAGTCTCTTGCTCAAGACCCAGGAATGGTACCAAAAAAAGATGGAATGTTCGGACTGCAACTATATAAGGATAGCACTGCAAATATCTCATCAAAGAGCAAGCCTTGAGTCTGGTGCTGACAGCTGCCATCTAACCTGACTTAGCCAGAGGTAAACTGCTGCAACCCAGCTCCACAGAACCAGATGCTGCTGGCTTGCTCACGCCTGTCATCCAATATACTTGGAGGCTAAGATCTGACACTGGTGGGTTTAAAACCCTCCCTGGCAGGAAGTCTGCGAAACTCTGAGCTGTGGCTCAAAGTGATAGAGCTCTAACCTTGAGCAAACTATCTTAGGACAGTACCCCCAACCTTTCAGGGCAATCCCCGTGTCTGACTCCACCTCCCCCCAAAAAAGCCACCCCTTTAAATCATTAGATGTGAACTTTGTGTGGCTTGGGATGTGTTTCTGAAAGAATGATAATACTGATGAAAATACCCTAATTCTAATGACAGTGTGTGGGATACAGCTATGTGATGAGTCCTTTAGGAGGTGTTGTGTGCTGAGTCCTTCACAGGGTGCATTTTTTCATCTGTTTCTTATAGGAGCTCCACAAGTAAGATGATTGTGTAGATGCGAAACTTGAGGCTCAGATATGTCCTCATGTCAGGGCCAAAATTATGTATGTACCTAACTCTAGTGAGTTGTCTCCTGCAGATAATTGTTTTGGTTTATTTTTCTTAGTCATTAAGAACTCAGGGCCTAGCCACTGACCATTCCCTGTTGGGCTCATGGCTAGCACCTTACCACGTGGAGCCAAGAACCGCCTTGCAACAGAGAGTTACAGTCTAGGTATCTGTAGCTGAGGTCTGTCATCCTTCCTACTCAGGAAGCTTAGATATGATGATATCCGTTCCAAACTCTCCCAGACACAAAAGGTCCCATAAGTCTATTGTCTCCTACTCACCACTTAGAAATTTGAAGTGGAAGCTTGGCGCTGGTGACTTGCACCTGTCATCCTAGCCACTCAGTAGCCTGAGAGCTGAGGATCACAGTCCAAAGCCAGGCTGGGAGGAAATTCCTTGAGAGACTTCTCTCCAGCGAACTACTAAAATCCTGCAGGGGTGCTGTAGCTCAAGTGGTAGGGTGCTTGGCTTTAACTGAAGAGCTCAAGGACAGCTCCCAGGCCTAGACTTCAATTCCTCCAACTTTCAAGAAAAGAAAGAAAGAAACTTGAAGTGCAGTGCTGGGACTGTGTCTTAGGGGTAGAGTGCTTTGCAGGTAAGAATCCCTGGGTTTGATTCCTTAGTAAAACATCACTAGAAAAAAGCCTGAAGTAGCTGTTGTGGCTCAAGTGGTAGAGTGCTATCCTTGCACAGGAGAAACTCAGGTACAGTGTTCAGGTCCTGAGTTCAAGCTCCAAGACAAGTGTATGCACACACACACATGCACACAGAGAGAGAGAGAGAGAGAGAGAGAGAGAGAGAGAGAGAGAGAGAGAGAGAGAGAGAGATACCAGAATTGTAGCTGTGATACCAAATGTTAAAATTCTGAGCTCATGGTCAGCACCCAGGCCCCTTGTTCAACTCCAAAACCTAGCCACCCAGGGCCCATTTAGGAGAGGTCAAAGGTTTCAAAACCTGATGAGCTTCAACAGCCCTAAATAACAGGAAGCATTGTGATATTAGATATATGCTTGGATTTAGCAAGCTTCCAGAAATCTAGGAAGGCACTGTTGCCAATAATGAATCATTGTATTAGGTCCAGCTCCCTTCTTGTCTGCCAAAAGGACCATTGAATTAGTTGTAGTAGGTTATTTCCACACTGGAACATAGTATAACAAAGACGGGATAAGTACAGGGAAGTTGGCTTGCCACTGGAGGTGGCACAAATGAAGGCTTCCTGTCAAAACAAAACACTGGGGAGAGTGACAGCTTGGGGTACAAAGAGGCCTTTTTCTCCTAGCCTTCAGAGGCTGCCCACTCTCCTCCTCACTAATTGTCCTGGATGGAGTTGTTGGTTACACAGCTGTAGAGGAGTGAGGCCATTTGTCTGCCTGTTCCAACAATGAAGCAGATTTTCTCCAGCAGCCTGGGGTGTGGAGAAAACCTCAGGCTACTCTGGGAACATTGAGGAGAGCCCCAGAACATGCATTGTCTTGCAAACACTCTCTGTGCTATGAAATCATTCTATTTAAAGAAAATTTCCTAGCTGGGTTACTTTCATCATAGGGACTCTGGACATTCACAGATAGAAATGCATGCAAACATACAAGGATACAAGGGGAGACATGGAGTTACTTGTGTTTTTGTTTTTGGCAGGTCCGGGGGCTGTATTATGAGCCTAAGCACTGCCTCTGAGCTCATTTTGCTCAAGGGTAGCCCTCTGCCCTTTAGCCACAACCCCATTCATGGTGATCTTTTATTCCTGTGATCCCTCAGAAGTAAGAGTGCTGTAGACTTTCCTGTCCTGGCTGAATTCAAACTGGCATTCTCTACCTCTCAGACTCCCGAAGAACTAGGATTACAGGCAGGAACCTCTGACACCTGGCTTTCTTTTCTTTTTGTTATTTTTTTTCAGTATGACAAAATGAAATCTTCACAGTGTCATTCTAATGGTTTGCATTTCGAAGTAAACTACCCAGGCCTGGAGTTCAAATGCCAGGACTCCCACCTACACATGGAGGGAGATCTTGAGAAAAGCTTTCCTATTCATGTGAATGCTTAATGTGATGTTATAAAAATATCAATTAAATTTGCAGTTAGTTCATGTATATTATTTAATTATATATACGATATTACTCTCAATTATTGATAAATTATCCCTTACTTTATTCAAGTATTATGGTTGAATACATAACAAAGTATTAATTGCAAATTAGTTAATGTACTAAAATTATTGTTTATAATTTTATAACGTAATCATACACTACTAATGTAATTGTTACTTTACAACATTCCATTCATATGGCTATATAAAAAAGTAGTGGATTATGTCTTCCATTCTAGCACCATGGTATGATTATCCCAATTAAAGAATACTGACTACTTTTACATTAATGCTTTAATAAATATTCAACCATGATACTTCATTAAGTGGAGGCATAATTTAATAATAATTCACAATATATATAACTTAATATCCTCACATTGTCTCTCTCTTATATATATTGCAAACTACACATCTACCTATCTATTTATCTAAACATCTATATCTATACCTACATCTACATCTATATCTATATATATATCAGTCACAATTATGGCTTGTTCCCAGGTTCTCAGAACTGGCTGGTAGCTATGTTTGCCAAAGGCTTTTGTTCTACTGCTGTCCCGTTCATAAGTTCTGCATTGTGGTCTGTGAATTCAAATACCAGCATGGCCAAAATTTTATATGTGGTGTCAGAAGCCAATTTTGACACATACTTTTTCTTTCTCTGTGAAAGTACTGGGTCTTAGTATGAGGTATAATTCACATGCAAATATATCCATGTGATAATATGTAATAAATATAATAAATGGTATATATGTAATAAACTAAAATAAAACATAGTGGTAATAAATGTCATATGGAGTAACCCCATGGATGTAAATAGATCTCATATATGAATATTATTTTTATCAGTGCTGGAGCTTGAATTTGGGCCCTAGAAACTGGGCTGAAATTCTTGTCTTCAATGACGGTGAGCTTCCTCTGCCCCACAGTGCCACAGAGTTACCTAGACCCTGAATTCAAATCCCAGGCCTGACAGAAAAATGGTGAAAATTCCAAGCAAGGGCCTTAATTTCTTTTGGCCAGTATTAGGGCTTGAACTTGGCTCGTGGCAGCTCTGCCTCAGCTTCAATCATCCTAGGCTGGGGTGCAGCATCTGGACACACAGCCCATCCTGAGATCCTAGGACCCGAGTTCAAATCTTGGGATGGCAAAAAAAACAAAAAACAGAAACGGAGAAGTGCTGGGAAGGTGGCTCAGTTATAGATTGCTTGCCTTGCATGCATAAGAAACTGGGTTCGATTCCTCACTTGGCTCGTGGCAACTCTGCCTCAGCTTCAATCATCCTAGGCTGGGGTGCAGCATCTGGACACACAGCCCATCCTGAGATCCTAGGACCCGAGTTCAAATCTTGGGATGGCAAAAAAAAACAAAAAACAAAAACGGAGAAGTGCTGGGAAGGTGGCTCAGTTATAGATTGCTTGCCTTGCATGCATAAGAAACTGGGTTCGATTCCTCAGCACCACATAAGCAGAAAAAAGCAGGAAGAAGTGTTAAGGCTCAAGTGATAGAGCCATAGCCTTGAGCTGAATAGTTGGGGGACAGCACCCAGACCCAGAGTTCTGGCACCAAACCGAGAACAAAGAAAGAAAAAATAGTGCCAAGAAAACAAAAGGAGAAGGATAAAACTGGGAAGTTCCAGAAGGCGGTTTTACATTGTTTTTTCCTTTACAACCATCCTGGGTCTAAATATCAGGGACCGTAAAGTTTACATGACCTTGCACTGTTGAACTTTGGTGGGCTATCAGGGAAGCCATAGCCAAAACCAGCAACCTAGCTCGGCGTGCGAATCCCAGGACTGCCACCTATCAACGGCGGGAGATCCTCAGAAACACATTCCGATTTACATCCGTATGAATGGAATGCTATAAAGTAACAATTACATTAGTAGTGTATGATTACATTATAAAATTATACACAATAATTATAGTACATTGACTAATTTACAATTAATATTTTGTTATGTATTCAACCATAATACTTAAATAAAGTAAGGGATAATTTATCAATAATTGGTAGTAATATCGTATATATAATTAAATAATATACAGATATCTCTGTCTTGTTTTATACATACATACATACATACATACATACATACATACATACATACATACATACATACATATATACTTATATATATATGTGGGTGTGTATGTAACAATCTACATATATATTTCTACACTTGTCATTCCTGGGGCTCAGTAGTAGAGTGCTCGCCTAGTATGTATGAAGCCCTGGGTTCGATTCCACACTATCACATGCACAGAAAAAGCCAGAAGTAGTGCTGTTACTCAAGCAGTTGGGCACTGGCTTTGAGCATGAAAGCTTTGGGACTGTGTCTAGGCCCTTACTCAAGCCCCAGGACTGGCACCAGAAATAAGTTAGAATGTTCTAACTGCAAGAAAAGAAGGCCAGGATTTCAAATACCTCCTCATAGATCAAGCTGGTAGTCTGATGCTGATGGCTGTCATCTAAATTGACTTAGCTAGAGGTCAACAGCTGCAACCCAGCATCAAGGAACCAGACACTGCTGGCTCACCCTTAGCTGTTCAGAGGGTAAGATCAGACACTGGTGGGTTGAAAACTCAGCCCTGCCAGGAAATCTATGAGACTCTGAGCTGTGCCTCAAAGTGGTAGAGCTCTAGCCTTGAGGAAAAGGTCTTAGGACAGTACCTCCAACCTATGAGCGAAATCTCCTAGGCTGATGGACCTCCCCACAAAATAAAACACCCCTCTAAACTGTTAGATGTGAACTTGTGCAGTTTGTGACCTGTATCTGAAAGAATGGTGTTAAGCACCCTAATTCTAATGACAGTTTGTGGGATACAGCTATGTTATGAGTCTTTCCTGAGGTGTTGGGTGTTGAGTCCTTCACGGGGTACTGGGTTGTTCATGGTGTATTGTGTGCTGAGTCATTCACAGGGTACTATGTGGTGAGTCCTTCATGAGTTTTATTCTTTCATCTGGTCCTTATAAGATATACACAAGTAAGATGATTGTGCAGATGAGAAAGTTGAGGCTCAGATATGTCCCCAAGGCAGGGCCAAATTTATGTATATACTGAGCTCTAGTGACTTGTTTCCTGTAGACAATTGTTTTGTTTAGTTTTCTATATAATGAACTTTGAACTCAGAGCCTAGGTGTTGACTTCATTCTTGGGTTCATGGCTAAGGTTCTACTATGTGGAGCCAAGGACCCCCTTGCAGCAAAGTGTCACGGTTTAGGTCTCTTTAGCTGAGATCTATCATCCTGCCTGCTCAGGAAGCTGAGGATCTTGGTACCTTTTCCCCTTGGTGGTTGAGTGGCTCTGATGCTCCTTTATCTTGAATTAATGATGCCAAAGAGATGTTTGTATCTGGAAATGAGCACATCTCTATCCAAGGACTTTTAAAGTACCTTTTAAAAATACTTTTGAAAGTGATTTTAAAATATTCTAATGAAATTTTCAAAAAGTTTGTTAATTTCTGCTGTCAAAATTAAAGTCACTAAATTATGGAGTTAAAAAAAATTATCCCAGATCACAGACAAAAGCCAGCCTGGGCAGGAAATTCCTTGAGATGGTTATATCCAATAAACCATCAGAAAGCCTAAAGGGGTGCTATAGCTCAAGTTGCAGTGCACTAGACTTGAGCTGAAGAGCTCAGAGACAACACTAAGGCCCAGACTTGAACTCCTCCAACTTACAAGAAAAGAAAGAAACTTGAAGTGGAGAGCTGGGATTGTTTCTTAAGGGTAGACTGCTTTACATGTGTGAAACCCTGGGTTTGATACACATCCCTAGAAAAAAAGCCTGAAGTGGCTGTGTTACTCAAGTGGTAGAGTGCTGTCCTTGGACAGGAGAAACTCAGGTACAGTGGTTAGGTCCTGAGTTCAAGCACACACACACACACACACACACACTCACGCACACACACAGAGGCACCATTGCCAATAATGAATCATTCCATTAGATTCAGCTTCCTAATTATCTGCCAGAAATATTCTTGAGTTAATGTTAGGAGTTTGGTTCAACACTGAAACACAATCTTACAATGACAGGATGAGTGCAGTAACTTGGCCTGCCATTGAGGTTGCACAAATGAAGGCTTCCTGTCAAAACAGAGCACTGGGCTTGGCGCTAGTGGCTCACACTTTTAATCCTAGCTACTCAGGAGGCTGAGATCTGAGGATCATGGTTCAAAGCCACTTTGGGCAGGAAAGACTATGAGACTCCTATCTCCAATAAACCACTAGAAAACCGGAAGTGGCTCTGTAGCTCAAGTGGTAGAGGGCTCGCCTTGAGATGAAGAGTGCAGGGACAGCACCCAAACCCAGAGTTCAAGCCCCATGACCGACCAAAAAACAAAAACAACAACAACAAAAAAACCCAGAGCACTGGGGAGAGAGATAGCTTGGGGTACAAAGAGGCCTTTTTTTCCTGACCTTCAGAGCCTGCCTGCACACATCCTCAATAATTGGCCCGGATGAATTGTTTGTTAAACACCAATACAGGAGTGAGGCTTTTTGTCTGCCTGTTCCAACAATGAGGCAGACTTCCTCCAGCAGCTGGAGTATGGAGAACTCCTCAGGCTACACTGGGAACAGTAAGGGGAGCCCCAGAACATGCACAGTCTTGAACACCCTCGCTGTGCTATGAGATCATTCTATTCAAAGCAAATTTCCTAGCTGGGTACATTTCTTCATAGAGACTGATACAAATACATGCATACATACACAGACACATGGAGTTACTGGCTCTTTTTTTGTGGCATGTCCTGAGACTTGAACTGTGAGCCTAGACATTTTCACTGAGCTCCTTTTGCTCAAGGAAGCATTTTATTGTGTTTTAAACCATGATTACCCTAGGCTGGGGCGCAGCTTTTACACCCACAGATAATCCAGGGATCCTAAGACCGGAGTTCAACTCCCAGCGCTGGCAAAAATACAACAAACCAACAAAAATGGAGAAGGAGACATCAGGAAGTTTTACACAACAGTTTTACCTTTGTTTCCTTAGCACCGTGACCCTCCTGGTTCTCAATGAATCAGCTTGAAAATTGTACATGTGCTTGTATTGATGAAGGCTGAGGGCTCTCAGTGAAGCCTGAGCCCAACCTAGACACCTAGGCCCTGAGTTCAATCTTGGGAGTTCAGTTCTGGGCCTGCCACCTTCACATGGCTGAAGATCCTAGGAAACTTATTCCTATCTATAGGAACACTAATAGAATATTTGAAATGTACTAACTGAATTACTAATTAGCTAGTCATTCCAGTTTAAGATTGTGTTCAATAAATATAGGTCATTGATTAATACTTTATAAGTCTTCTTCTATAATTGATTAATGGAGGCATAATTTTATACTAAATAATTGGTAATAATATAATATGTAGAAATAAGATATAGAGATCACCCTTTATATAGGGTTATACACTAGAGTCTACATAAATGTCTATCTGTCTCTCTCTGTATACATTTATAGATGCATACATATTTGTAAATACACACACACACACACACACACACACACACACACACACACACTCATTCACACACTGCAATCTAAACATCTATCTGTTTTTATATTGGCCATTCCTAGGGCTTGATCTCAGGTCCTCAAATTTTCCCACCAACTTCTCTTGCATCAGACTGGTGTGCTAACATTTACGCATTCATGAAGTGGCCTGCTAGGCCCTGAGTTTAAGTCACAGAACTGCCAAAAACTTAATCCTGGTGGAGAGCCAATTGTCCCACTTGTTTTCCTTATTGGTGAAATTTCTGGGACTCAGCAATGATGTAGAATACATAGGCACATCTATGTCTTATATAATAGTATGCAAAAAATGTTATAAGTGTAGTCATACTCACTAAAGTACGTAAGAAATAAATAAAACACAAAATAAAATGAATACACTAACCGCAATATGCAGTAAACCTGTGTAGATAAATAGAAATCATGTATTCAAAATATATACGAATATTAATTTTTCGAGTGCTAAGACTTGAATTGAGGCCCTAAGAACAGGCCTGAATTTCTTGTCATCCAGAAGGGTGATCTTCCCCATCCCCCACCGTGCTGCAGATTTAACCAGACCCTGAGTTCAATTCCCAGACCTGGCAGAAAAAATGGTGTGAATTCCAAGCCAAGGAGCCTCATAATTTTTAAAATATTTAAATGTATGTATGTATGTGTGTGTGTGTATGTATGTATGTATGTATGTATGTATGTATGTGTGTGTGTGTGTATGTATGTATGTAGGTAGGTAGGTAGGTAGGTAGGTATTTTTATTTTGTCAAGCACAGGGCTTCAACTCATGTTGTGGCAATTCTGCCTCAGCTTTGATCACTCTAGGCTGGGGTGCAGCCACTGGAACCACAGCTGAACCTGGGTTCCTGGGCCCCACAGTCTGACAAGAAAAACAATAATTAATGTGACACAGAAAAAAAAATGGCAACTTCAGATGGCTGCCGGTTCTACATTTGTTTTCTTTGCAAGGTGACCATCCTGTCTGAATGACACTGTTGAAAAATGTTGGTAACCTGCCATTGCTGAAGGCTGGCGGGCTACCAAGGAAGCCATAGGCCAACATGGCAACATAGGCCCTGTGTTTGAAGCCCGGTCACGACCCCTACCAGAGGTGGGAGATCCTAAGAATCTCCTTCCTATTCATAGGAATACTGACGGAAGATTATGAATGGCAAGGTTGAATAGGTTGTTTCTGAATACTACTATATAAATAGAGTGATTTTAGGAGGCCAATGGATTTTAATGAATATTTTTTACATATTCAAAGAATAGTATTAATTACATGGACACAATAGTTTTGGAACAGTGGTTGATTTAATTAATAATTCATTAAGGATGAAAAAATAATATTAATTACATGGAGAGGCAACAGCCCTAGGGTCTATAGCTGAGCTCTCACATCATGCTTTCTCAGGAAGCTGAGATCTGAGGACCTAGGTTCCAAACTATCCCAGACACAAAAGGTCTCATGAGCCTATTATCTCCAATTCACCACTAAGAAACCTGAAGTGGAAGCTAGATGCTTGTCACTCATGTCTGTCATCCAAGCTATTCAGGAGGATGAGATCTGAGGATCATGGTTCAAAGCCAGCATGGGCAGGAAAGTCCTTGAGACACTTAGCTCCAATGGACCACCAGAAAAGCTGAAGTGGCATTTGGCTCAAGTGGTAGAGCACAAGACTTGAGCTGAAGAGCTCAAGGACAGCACCCAGGCCCAGACATCATCTTCTACAACAATAAAAAAAGGAAAGAAAGAAACAAACAAACCTGAAGTAGAGGGCTGGGAATGTGTCTGAGGGATAGAGTGCTTTCCAAATATGAAACCCTGGGTTTGATTTCTCAGGACCACAACCCTAAAAAAAAAGGCTGAAGTGGCTCTATGGCTCAAGTAGGAAAGGGCTATACTTATACAAGAGACACTAAGTACAGTGTTCAGGTCCTGAGTTCAACCTCCAAGAATCGTGTATGTGCCTTTGCGCCCTCTCCCACGTGTGCGTACACACACACACACTCACACATACACAGACAAGAAGTGATGCTGTTACACAAAATGGTAAAGCACCAGGCTTTTGCACTGAGCTCATGGTCAGCACCCAGGCCCTGTGTTCAACCCCAAAACCTAGCCACCCAGGGCCCAACTAGGAGAGGTCATATGTTTCAAAACCTGATGAGGTTCACCAGCCCTAGATGACAGGAAGTTTTGTGATACCAGATATGTGCTTGGATTTTCCAAGCTTCCTGAAACCTAGGAGAGGCATCATAGGCCCATCATCACAGGAAATGAAACATTTCATTAGGTTCAATGCCCTACTTGTCCACCAGAAGATCTCTTGAATTATATTGAGCACTGTATCTGAACACTGGACTATAGTCTCATAAAACCAGGATAAGTGCACAGGACGTGGCCTGTCACAGATGGTGGCACATATGAAGGCTTCCTGTCAAACCAGATTACTGGGGAAAAAGATAGTTTGGGGTACAAAGAGACCTATTTTCCTGAACTTCAGAGCCCATCCACACTCATCCTCACTATCTGACCTGGACGGAGTTGTTTGGTACACATTTGTACAGGACTGAGACCTTTTGTCTGCCTGTCCAGACAATGAGAGAGACTTTTTTCCAGCAGGCCTGGGATGCAGAGAAAACCTCAGGTTACACTGGGAACAGTGAGGGGAGCCCCAGAACATGCACTATCATGAAAACAGTCTCTGTTGTGAAATCATTTTATTGAATATGATGAATGCCATTCATCATAGCTACTCTGGAGCTTCACCTATAGGAATACATCCATATATACCAAAGACATGGAATTACAGGCTCTTTTTGAGGGGGCAGGTCTTGGGGTGGAACCATGAGCCAGGAACTTGTCCCTGAGCTCATTTTGCTCAAGGGTAGTGCATTAAGCTTGAGTCACATCCCACTTCTGGGTTTTTCTGTGATCTCTGAGAAATAAGTTTCATGGACTTTCCTAATCTGGCTGGAATCAAATTCAGATTCTCTACATCTCACCCTTTGAGGAGCTGGGATTACAGTGAGAAGCCACTGGCACCTTCTTTCTTTTCTTCTTCATTTTTAATCGGGACAATCAGACTTCTTAGCAGTCATTCCAATGGTTTGAATTTATAAATTAACTACCCAATGTTCTTTAGAACTGCTTTACCTGAGAAGGATTTTCTCTCCTCATCTTCTCCTCTGGGTCACATGTTTGAAGCCAAAAGTGAGAAATGAGTGTCACAGGATTTGGGAGCAAATGCCCACAGGACATGTCAATTCTGTCACTTAGCATTGAGCTGCAGTGAATTTGCTGTCTCAAGATGAGAAGACCAAAACCTGGAGCTATCATACTGTCTGCATTACTCCTTTTGTCTATAAAATAATCTAGTAATTATGAGTGTTGTGTGTCTACAACTTTAAGTATCTAGAACCCACTAGAAGCATCTTCATGTATCTCTTTTTCTGTAGTGCTTCTCGAGATTTAGACTAAGGGTTTGTGTGGAGGGATTCCTTGGTGTATCCCTGAGGAAAGCCTATTGATTCCCGTTTGGGAGATCTCGGTTCAAATTCAGCCTGTGCAAGAATTCTGTGAAACTCTTATCTCCAATAAACCACCAGAAAACCAGAAGTGGAACAGTGGTCCAGAAGGCAGAGTTCCAGCTTTGAGAGAGAAAGCCGAGAAGGAGACACAGGCCAGACCAGGCAGGAAAGCCTGGGAGGCACTTATGTCCAATTAATGACCAGATGGCTGAAAGTGGAGCTTGGCTGTGGTAAAGCCTCAGCTTTGGGAAAAACAGCTGAGGAATGCATTGGGCCCTGAGGTTAAGCCCTGGGATGTCCACAAAAAATTTTCAAAAAGAGAAGGCCAATTTTATGTATCAGTACCCTACCTACTTATGTCTGTATATTACCTCCCTGAATGCAGACCTTATACAGAGCTTCCCTTTTATTTACTGATTTATATTTCAGATATGCTCCTTTCATATATTGCATCATTCTCTTCATTTCAGGCCCATGGCTTTTCTCTTCCAGGGTTCCAGGCCTGTGTCCTTACATGATACATTGACGCTCTCAGGAGCCTTTATTTACATTTTGTTATGCGGCCAATGCAGGAACCATAACAAACTAGGCAGGGGAAAAGAAGACCAGGTTTCATAGAAGTATCCAGTATTCAGAAAATTAAACTTGGGTAGGTAAAATGGCAACATACTTTCCTAAAAACTACCATTAAGGAAAAGATAGGGAGCTGGGAATGTGGATTAATGAGAGAGTGCTTGTCTAGCATGTAAGAAGCCCTGGGTATGATTCTTCGGTAGTACATACACAGAATAAGCCACAATTGGGGCTGTGGCTCAAGTAGTAGAGTGCTACATACAGTGTCCAGGCCTTGAGTTCAACCCAAGAACTGGCAAAGAGATACCTAGGTAGAATGGTAGGTAGGTAGATAGATAGACATAGGATAGATAGATAGATAGATAGATAGATAGATAGATAGATAGATAGATAGATAGATAGATAGAAAGATGATAGATGAATCTGGTCTTGGATTTCAGGAGGAAAGAAGGGAACAATTCCCAGTCATTACGCCTTCTGCGGGTGCCAGGACACCAGCATTGCCTTCACACAACCAGAGAGCAAGAAGCCTCTCTCTTTCCTACTTCTCAGGCAGCCAAGGGCACCAGAGCCAATTGGTCAGAGCCAGGTTCTAACTCAGATGCTTGGAGAAAGAAGAGAAACAACCCTGACTCTAGTTGGTCTGGGGATTTGAATTAATTATGTGGAGAATGAAGGAAGGAGAAAGGACTGGCAGAGGTATAAGAAGGGCCTTCAAATCTGACAGATGGAGAGTCAAAAACCCACTCCCTAAGACCAGAGAGCAGGGTTTTTCTACTCTGTTCCTCCCCTCTCCCCGACTAAACTGGCTCTATTGGTAACTTAAGATAGCTTGATTCTCCCTTCACTTGTGGGAAGAATGTTAATTAGTCATTGTTTGAAGAGGCTGAGAAAAGCCTGACCTTGGTGTAACTCTAACAAGTGTTTTAGGTTTCCTCCCATTGCTGGCATTGTCTGGAATATATGAAGTGGTTTTGCTGCTCACTTATCTGTTGAATGTGTACATTCTGCCTCCGAATCCTGTAGACCTGATCTCTGCACCTAGCCTGGCTTTTGAAACTGTTTTCTGTCCTTCAATTACAGTGTTACACTGGAGTTCTTTCTGCTAATGGGGCTAGGGTTTGGAGCCTGAGATCTTCATGTGAACCCAAGATGGGTCAATGTTTCTTTCCTGCTTCTATAGCTCAAGAATTCTAAGAACATTTAGAGTGCAAGTACATCTCATCACCAAGGGAAACACAGGAAGCTCTTGAACATCTGAACTTTCAGAAGTGGAAGTCAGAGTCTCATAGACTTTCCTGCCCTGGCTGGCTTCACCTTGTGATCCTCAAACCTCAGTCTCCTGAGCTAGGATGACAGGCCTGAACTACTGGTGCTCTGATAGGCTCAGAGCTGTAATGACCTTGACAGTACAAGTCAACTGCTATCACAATGGGCTTGGGGAGCATATTAAACCTTTCAACATTGGACCTTTCAGAACCCTTTAGGACACAAGATTACAATGCTAGAGTCTGAGAGTCTGGGCATATGGATGTGTTACACTTGAACCTTAAGCTCTGACTCCAATTCTGGTATACATCAGTGTTCATTTTCCAAAGAATGATCTCATAATTAGCAAATAGGAAAAGTACATGGATTAACCCTCACTTTTTCTCAATAATGTGTCTTGAACTCAAGCCTGGGCACTGTCCCTTAGCCCCTCAGGTCAAGACAAACACTCTACCACTTGAGTAATAGCACCACATGGGGTCTTTGGGTGGTTCACTGGAGATAAGAGTCTAACAGGCTTTCCTTGATTGGCTGTCTTTGAACTGTGGTCTTCAGCTCTCAGCCTCCTGAGAAGCTTGAGTTCCATTTGTGAGACACTGGCATCTGGTCTATTGTTTTTGACAGTACTGGGGTTTGATCTTAGGGCCTAGTTACTGTCTCTGAGCTCCTTTTTCTCAAGGCTAGCCACTTGAGCCACTCCACAGTTTCTACCTTTTTCTGAGTATGTGGCACTGAGGATTCAAACCCTGGCATTCATGCATGCTAAGCGAGCTCCTTACCACTAAGCCACATTTCTAGCTCCATGCTTTCAATTTTATCCCTCACTTGCCTATACTCAGGAAAAGGTTCCTGACTATAAATCATCTAAAGAAATCCCAATAGGAAGAAGTCCAAAAATTGGACAAAGCTCATACTTGGAAGAGACTCTAAACATGTGAAGACTGTGACAAATGCATCCATTTAATTATGAATTATGTTTCAACACTTAATAAAATATTAATGAAAAATGAGTCAATGTCCTAAATTGTTGCATAGAATTTTATTATAAGTGTGCAAAATGCAATAAATATTATGTATATAATATGCTAAATACAATAATCAATTAATGAATCAAAGAAAAATAAAATACAAAATCAATAATAAAATCATAATATGAAATTAACATACATAAGTGTATATCATATGTTACACATATATAGAAATATTTTTTCAATTGCAGGGCCTTCATTCAGGCCCTGGGAACTCTAGCCTGAATTTCTTTTCCTCAATGACAGTGAGCTTCGCCTTCACCCATGGTGTAAGTGTTACCTGGATGGTGAGCTCAAATCCTAGCAATGGCAGAAATACTGGCCCCAGTTTCGACAGTGACTTATTTTTTTTTTAATGGAAGCAATCCTGTTTACTCAGTTCCATACTGAACATTAAAAAAAAGCAGTGTAGAATTTTGTACAGCTATTCAGACATACTTTCCTTACCTCTAAAGTGCTTCTCTGAGAACTATATTGTTTCTCTTTTTTGTACTTTTTTATTGCAAAAATGTTTTACAGAGGGGTTACAGTTACAGGAGCAGGTTAATGAGTACGTTTCCAATTGAGCATTGTTGACTCCTCGTTTGTTTTCCCCCTACCATCCCTTGCCTCCCATCTCTACTACCTCACCCTGCCGAGGTCAGTGACTTAGTTTTTCATTTTTGGTTGGCACTGGATTTGAATTTAACTGTGGCAACTCTTCCCTCACATTGTTACAAGTTTACCAAGACACTGAGTTCAAATCCCAAGCTAGGAAAGAAAACTGGGAAAAATTCCAAACCAGGGAGCTTTATTTTTTTTTTAATTTACTTAAATAATGTTTTTTCTTCTTCTTCTTTTTTTTTTTTACAACCATGGGGCTTGAACTCAGTTCGTTTAAACTTTGCCTCAGCTTGGATCTCCCATAGCTGACCCTGAGATCCTAGGCTGAGAGTTCTTGCAGGTAGAAAAAAAACCTGGAAAACACTAAAAGTGGCAAGCTGTAGAGGGCTGGGGTTTTATGATTTTTTCTTTGGACGGTAACCATCTTGGGTCTGAATGACATGGCTGCAAGGTGGACCTGACCTGCCCTTGCTGATGGCTGGTGGGCTACCAGTGAAGCCATAGGCCAACCTGTCAACATATGCCCTGGGTTCAAATCCCAGTCCTGATACCAATGGCAGGGGATCACAAGAGACTCATTCCTATGCATAGGAATACTGATTAAAAGAGTAGTTCATGCATCGGTCTTGTCTAAAATTGGAGTCAATAATCCTAGAATGCTGATTGGTCTTAACGTTATTAAGCATGAAAAAGATAATATTCCTTCAATGGTGGGATAATAAATACCTAAGAATTGGTAGGAACGTAGTAGTTGTCATTCAATCATAGCTAGACGGCTCTGGCACTCTTTACCAATATATATTTATTTGTATACCACCGTCTGCCTATCCATGTATTGCTGTTTTGGCCAAACCTGGGGTTTGATCTCAGTGCTGGGCAAACACCTGACAGCTTCATTGTCTAGAGGCTGCCATGCTGAAACTCACCCATTCATGAATTGGGCCTGTTATACACCGAGTTCAGATCCTCACACTGCCAGACATGATGGAGAACACATCTAAAATCTAGATTTTATGTGATAGGATGTAAGCAATGTAATAAATGGTATAGATGTCATCAGAGTCAATAAAATAAATGGTAAATAAATGAATAAAACAATAAATAAAATGAATAACCACACCAAACACAATATGGACTGAACATCTGTATTGAAGTATAAATCCCATCGTTGAAATGTATATAAAGAGTATCTTTTCCAGTCATGAGGCTTGAATTCAGCCCCCCTACGAAGAGGGAATGGCGGGAGATCCTGAGATACTAATTTCTGGACCTAGGAAGAGTCATGGAATGAAATCGATCTCATCCTTGAATGAGTACTTCGTGCATTATGCAAGTAGGAAATGATAGGCAAGACTCATGGGGTATAGATTATTTGTAAAGGTGAGTTGATGAAGCATGACAATAATACTCACAGTCATGAAATGGAGGCATCAGGAAAGATCCAAGAATCAGTAGTCACACAGATTGGATTCCATCACAAGACACCATCAATCCTACTCTATAAAAATATATACTTATTTGCATACTACCTTCAGCTTATGGATGGGTGACTATTGTGCTCGCCACTCTCCCCCCAGGGTGGCTCAAACTTAGGTACTGGGAAGGTCTAGCTCCTTCGTTGCTAACAAGCTGGTGTGCTCATGTGGAACCATTCACCAATGGTGCCTGCTAGGCCTGAGTTCAGCCCTGCCAAAAGATTCATCTTGATGCCAGAAGCCAATCGTTGCACCTGTTTCATTTCCTGTGCAAATACTGGGTCCCAGCTAGGATGGCGAATGCATGGGCCACCCTGTGGTCATGGAAATAAGTTGTTATCCATGTCAGCCCAGTTATACCTGTCATCGTATACTCAAGAAAATACACAATACATTCATGAAAAGCATACAAAATAAAGACAATAAGTACTCTCAATGCATGACGCAGTCCACACACGGATGTGAATATACATCCCATGTTTCTATGATGCATTGAGGACTATTTGGCCTCCCTAGGGCTCGATCTCAGTTCCGGGTAACAACCCAGCTCCTTACTGGTTCACAGTCTGTTGTGATCACGTGGACCCACTGTGCAATTGGGCCTCTTAAGCCCCGAGTTCGAGTCCCAGCACTGCCAAAAATTCACCCTGATGTGAGAAGATAGTTGTTGCACCTGTTTTCCTGTGCTGCACAAATTCTGGGTCTCTGCTAGATGGAGAAGGTATAGGCAACTCTATACTCATGGGAATAGGTTGTCATCCAATTCATCACATTTATATCTGTCAACCTATACTTAATAACATACACAATACATCAATGAATAAGACACAAAATAAAGAGAATGACTACACCAAACGCAAGATGCCACCAACCCATGTTTGGAAATATAGATCCTCTGTTCAATTATGAATTAATGACTATATTGGCCCCCACCAGGGATCAATCTCAGGTCCCGGGAATGGCCTCGCTCCTTAGAGGCTCACAGGCTGGTATGCTTACCAAGACCCATTCACCAACTGGGCCTTCTAGGCTTTGAGATCAAATTCCAGCACTGCCAAAAGATTCATTCTGATGTGAAAAGCCTAGGGTTGCACATGTTTTCGTGTTCTGTGCATGTCCTGGCTGTCACTGAGGATGGAGAATGCTGTATAGGTAACTCTATATCCATGAGAATAGTTTGTCATCCATGTCAGCACAGTTATATCTGTCACCATACTCAATAAAATGCACAATACATCAATGAATAAGACACAAAATAAAAAGAATAACTACACTGAATGCAAGATGCATACCACACCTGTAGGTAAAGAGAGGTCCTATGTTTTAAAAAGGTGGGCTTGCTATTTTGTCCAGTGCTGGGCTTCAAATCAGGCCCTGGACCAGGTCTGACATTCTAGTTTTCAAGGATGGTGAGCTTCCCCATCCCCAACAGTGCAACAGAGCTACCCACATCTGAGTTCAAATCCTAGCACTGACAAAAGATTCATCCTGATGTCAGAAGCCAGTTGTTGCACACGTTTTCTTCTCCTGTGAAAGTCCTGGGTATCAACCAGGAAGGGGAATTCATAGACAACCCTATAACAATGGGAATCTTTTGTCATCCATTTCAGCACAGTTATACCTGTCACCATACTTAGTAAAATACACAATACCTCCATGATGTAGATACAAAATAAGGAGAAGTTCACTAAACACAATATGCTGTTGACACATGTATGTCAATATAGATTGTATGTTTAAATTATGAATTTATGACTATAGTGGACCACCTTGTGGCTCAATGTCACATCCTGGGACTGGTTTAGCTCCTTAGTTGCTCACAGGTTTGTGTGTTAACCTTGACTTATTGGCCAATTGGTCCTACTAGGCCCTGAGTTTAGATCCCAGCACTACCAACAAGTGGATCGTGGAGTAAGAAGCCAAGTGTGAAACTTGTTTTCCTTTTCTCTGAATATCCTGTGTGATCCTGAGAATCCTGGCATGGTGGAGAACATTTCTACAATTCTGGATGCTCTGTGACAGTATGTCATCAGTGAAAAAAACAGAATGGGTTTCATCTTAGCACAATCAATGGTAAATAAATGAATAAAACAAAAAATACAAGGAACAACCACACCAAACATGTATGGACTGAACATCTACTGGTAAGTATAAATCCTATCTTTACAATGTATATAATTAGTATGTTTTCCAGGGCTTGGGCTTGAATTCAGGACTAGTGAACAGGCCTGACTTTCTTATCTGCAAGTACGGTGTTCTTCCCATTCATCTACATTGCTGCAGATTTACCCACATCCTGAGTTCAAATCCAAAGCCTAGAAGAGTAAATGGCATGAATTGCAAGCGAGGGAGCATTTTTTTTTTAATTTTACTTTTCTCAATATGGGCCTCATGCATGCAAGACAAACGTTCTACCACTGAGCTACCTTCCCAAGCCCATGTAATCAATGTTTTATGTGACATAATAGTCAATAAAATAAATGTTCAATGCATGAATAAAACAAAAAATTAAATAACTGCACTGAATGAAATATAGTCAACATATGTTTATAAATATAAATCATATATGTAAATTGTACATGACTAGGATGTTTTCTAGTGGTGGGTATCTATTTCAGGCCTAAAGAACAGACTTGAATTTCTTGACTTCAAGGAAACCAGCTTTCCCTTCCCACATAGTGCATCAGAGTTACCAAGACCATGAGTTCCAAAACCATCCCTGGCAAAAAATGGCACCTTTATATGTGAGACCCAATTCTTAGTTATTTCATTATGCCTCCATTTTATTAATGTGATTGTTTAAATGCTCAATAAAATATGAACTAACATCAATCAGTGTCCTATAATATAATTGTGTATAATTTTATACTGGAATCATTCAAGAACTGCTCATTCAATCATGACACACATCACATTCCATTGGTAATCATATGGATAGGAATAAGTTTTTTGGATCTCCTGCCATTTGGAGGTGGCAGGACCAGGATATGAACTGTGGGCTACAGCTCATACCACTTAAACCCAAGGATAGGGAACTAACCTGTTTGTCCAAGAACATCAGCAAGACCGATGATTAAGCAGGCACCAGTGGCTCCCAGCAGTCCTCCTTGATACTTACAAGGCTGTGATTGGAGGATCATGGTTGAAGTTATCCTAGGCAGGAAAGTCCTTGAGACCCCTTTCCAACTTCAGTGACAACAAAGCCAGAAGTGCTGTGGCTCCACTTTGGACGGCCAGCCTTAAGCAAAAGTAGCTCACAGACTGTGCCCAGATCCTGAGTTCAAGGTCCAGGACTAGCAACAAACAGACATACACAATAATCTGTGCAACCATCTGGTTAAAGCTGGTCACCCTCTTGTCTCCAACTGAATTGACATTCTTCCCTGGGAAAAGGGCTGGGGAGATGCTAACTTCTTGACTCTGCCCATGCTGTTTGCATCACAGGATTCCAGCCACACCCCCATTCTTTCATTGTTCTTTCTGACCAATGGGATACAAGAATTGTGGCCACCCCAACATTCCATGCTGCTTGGTAGAACAGGGATTCTCACTGTTAGTTTACACCACTACCAGCAGTTGAGGAAGGTGAGGTGTTTGAGTGTTGAGGATGAGACTCAAGGTGACTTCGGAGTATAGTAGGAAATTGAGAAGCCTGCCTGCACCCAAGCCGCTTTCCCCCTTTCCCAAGTTTCGAGATTTCAAATATCAGGCAATGTCCCCCTGCCAGCCGGATTAAAGCCCCAACCTGATACCTGGACCTGGTTCTCTACTTTGGGCCCATTTGTCCACAATACCACTGCCATCACTGCTCGCCCCAACTGGAGCAGCCTCCAGAAGCTTCTCCCAGCAGCACACGTGAGTGGCTGCCCCCAAACCACCCCTACCGAGGTCAGACCCCCCCTGGGAGCACCATAACCCCTGCTTGTTTCCTCTCCCTGGCTCTGAGGAAACAACATTTTGTCTTGGGCATTTCTGAAACAGAGACTCAATATATGCTCTGGATGGGCTGGATCGAGGTTCTCGTATTTGTGACAGGTATGCTCTTCCAGGCCTGGTCCTCTGTAGTTGGGATGGTAGACATGTAGCAACATGCGCAGTCATCAATTTAGATGGCTTATCCCCAACTTTTAGTCCACAGTAGCCGATTCTTGACCATAGGTGAAGCTCTGGGTAGGGCGGCAACCATCAGACCTCATTTTCCTCACAGGACAGTTGTTAGGAAACAAGGGATTTATGCAGAGGGATCTCGGGAACACAGCTAGGCACAGAGGGAGCAGCCTTCAGATAAGGTTCTCTGCAGTTCTATGAGCAAATGACAAGAAGATACCTGGAAAGGGCTCAGATGGGGCCTTTTATTAATCGTGGAACAGATGTGGGATTATGAAGCAAAACATGGCTCTCTTTCATCATTACCCTATCCCCATATGGAAGGGGATCCTTCATTCTGTGGAGTTTTGCAGCTGGTGAAACCGAGGCACAGAGAAGCCAGGTGACCTACTTATGACTTCAACTTCAAAGGAAGCTCAGCCTGACTTTGCTACCGTGCTCCCTAAGACAATGGTTGTTATTCAGTAGACTTCTGGTGGTAGGAAGTCCACTTCTTGTCAGTCGTGGGGCTTGAACTCTGTGTCTAGGCACTGTTCCCGAGCTCCTCAGCAAAAGGCTAGCACACTACCACTTGATCACACAGCACCATTTCTGGTTTTCTGGTGGTTCTTTGGATATAAGAGTCTCACAGACGTTCCTGCCGGGGCTGGCTATGAACCATGATCCTCGTATCTCAGCCTCCTGTGTAGTTAGGATTAGAGCTCTAAGCCACCAGCAACCTCCTTAATTGTAATTGTGACTTTTTTTCTCTCCCTCTTTCACAAGAACTGGTTGAATGGGTGCTGGAGGAAGGGGTTGGGCATCCGCATGTGGCTAGAACCCAAGGTGACCCTCTCATTCTGGAGGTGGGCTGTAGTTCAGGTGCTGTCTTGCTCAGCCTGTTGAAACAGCTCCATGAGATAAGCCCCTCTGTGCCCTGGCTAGACCATGACAGTTCTTCATTGTCCATCCAGCCTTACTGGATTTATTGTATTGTATTGCTTTTGACATCATTTCTAGCAACTGGCCAAAATTATGATACATCGTTACTGAATAAAAATGTAATGCCATCTTAAGAAAGTCATTTAGGGCTCTGGGAATGTGGCTTCATGGTACAGTGATTGCCTATCATGCATGAAGCCCTGGGTTCAATTCCTCAGTAACACATAAAAAGAAAAATTCTGGAAGTGGTTCTGTGCCTCAAGTGGTAGAGTGCTAGTTTGAGCAAAAAAAAAAAAAAAATCTCAGGAATAATTCCCTATCCCTGAGTTTAAGCCCCTGGACTGGCAAAACAATAACAAAAACAAAAAAACAAAACAAAACAATACAAAACAATACAAAAACATTTAATTAGTAAAAGCAAAATAAAGAACCCATACTTGTAGTATGTAATTGCTCCTTCCATATTGACACTTGACAATAGTCCCTAATTCATGTACTTATATTAGGATACTGTGTTGAAAAAAGTTTTGTTCATTGTCACAGCTATTAATGCCAGGAATGTGCTTAGATGTCAGGTGAAGATTAATTCTGGAAATTCAACCATTCCAGGATTTTGTGTCATCACTGCTAATCACGAAGAGAAGGGTAGTCTAAGTGTGACTTTTAAACCTTTTGGTCAGTTATGGCACCAAAAAGGCAGGGCTAATTAAATGTTGTGAGAGAAGATAAAGAATAACTCCAGATGTAAGGAATAAATGATAGTAACTAAGGTATAACAGAAACTGTTCTAAAGAACCATTTTTGGTTATTGAAGAACTTGTTGTCAACTAGGCTTTTCCTCATTGTCTTTAGCATTCTAAATCTCTTAGTCTCGTTCTTAATCTCTGTGTGATAAATCTCCTTCTTTGCTGTTCTTTCATAGGTGATCTCCTTTGCTTTCTAAAAATCACAGTCTTTCTATATTTCTCTATGAACATTTCCTGATACTAAATTCACCCACACAGATGTCAGAGGATGCTAGTGTAAGGGTCCCTTAGCTCATGAGTCATTAATGTAACAAAATGGAAATGGAGGACATATTTATTGCTATCTCAATTTTAGAAAAGCTGCAATGTCATCATTTGGTTAAAATTTCCATTTATTGTCAACACAGTGTCATTCAGTGCACATAAATGCAAATATGAGCCAGGTGCTGGTTGTTTACACCTGTAATCCTAACCACTCAGGAGGTTGAGACCAGAGGATTGTGGTTCAAAGTCAGCCTGCTCAGAAAAGTCCATGAGACACTAATCTTCAGTTTACCACCAGAAATCCAGAAGTGGTGCTGTAACTAAAGTGGTAGTGCACTCAAGTTGAACTGAAGAGCTGAGGAACATTGCCCAGGATCAGAGTTCAAGCCCTAAAACCAATAAAAAAGGTGAAATATGACTTTAAGTTTCCCCAAAAGGAACGAAAATATCAATAATCTTCCCAAGCAATACAAATAATTTCAAAATGATTCAGTGCACCTAATTTTGCTGAGTAATGTTATGGATTATTTGTTGGACATATTCTCTAAAAACAAATCGTTTAACTAGGGATACAGGTGGACTCATTGAAACAATGAGATGTACAAGTCGTAACGTTGAAAAAAGAACTTTACAACTTTGGTGGGAGGGGGAAGACCAAGAGGGGGGAGGGGATAGTACAGGAAGGGATGAGATGGGGAAACAAAGAGGAGGAAACAATGCTTGATTAAAAAAGTACTTGTTCTCTTGCCAATGTAATTGTAACTCCTCTGAACGGTATGCTCACAATAAAAAAAGAAAAAATTGTCAAATATTAGCTTTAAAATAAACTTCATCTAATATTTCATGTTTGAAAAGAGAAATCTATACAGTTGATGTCACTTGGCTTTCTTATTATCTTAATTCAAAGCCAACCCTGGCAGGAGAGTCTGTCAAACTCTTATCTGTGATTACACAGCAAAAAGCCAGAAGTGGAGTTTTGGTTCAAGCAGTAGAATACTAGATTTGGGGGCTGGTGGGCAGGAAAGAAAACTGTTCAGAGACAGGGTCCAGCCTCTGGGTTCAAGCCCCAGAACCAACACAAACTTAACAAACAAGCAAACAAAAAAAACGCAGATATTTCATTGAAACCCTCCTTAAAGGAGTAGTGATCTGAGAAGAGGCTCCTTTTCCTGATCATACTCACTAGATGCTTCTTTGGAATCCTTCTTGTTTTGGAGAACTCAGGACTGAATTAAAGGAATTGATAAATGACTCCTGAAACAAGAAAATCATCTCAGGGGTGAAATATACATCGATAAGTCTTTAAAACCTCCATGTATTTGTTTCTGTGAAGTAGAGCTTTTATTTTGGGGGGGAGGTTCAGTCATGGGCCTGAATTCTGGGCCTGGGCACTCTCCCTCACCTCTTCAACTCAAGGCTAGCCCTCTAACAATAGAGCCACAGAACCACTTCTGGCTTATTTTTGCTTATGTGGTGCTGAGGAACCGAACCCAGGCCTCATGCATGCAAGGCAATCGCTCGACCACTGAGCCACCTTCCCAGTCCCTGGAGTGAAACATGTTTAAAACAACGTTATTTCCTTTTGTTCTATGCTAGCCTTCAAATGGCTCATTATTTCTTTTTTTAAATTTATTTTTTATTGTGCAAATATTGTACAGAGGGGTTAAAATTACATGGGCAAGATAATGACTACATTTCTTATCAAACATTGTAGCCTCCTCCTTTGATTCCCCTTCCCATCACTTCCCAGCCTCCGCCACCCCCTACCTAATCCTCCCCCATCCTCGAACCAAAGTTGTAGAGTTCGCTTTCGACATGACAACTTGTATTTCTCGTTGTTGAAATGGGTCCACATTTATCCTTATTTAAACGATTTTTTCCCTTTCCCCTCCACAAATTATACCAACATCAAATACAGTGAAAGCAGGATTTATACTGTAGGGGAAGGACATACAAACAACAATGAAATAATCTTATAAATACCTTAGAAACAAATGCATGAAAGAAAAAAAACATTTATATAAATATCTTACGGTTCATTTTCCTAACATCATATTATCTGACCTTTTCTGCTTGACTTTTCTTCTTGCTTTGATTGTCTCTGTTGAGAAATCTAAGTTTATTCTAATTGGTTTCCCTTTATGGGTGATTAATCTTTTCTCCTTGACATCTTTAAGCATCTTTTCCTGGGTCTGAGTTGATCCTGTATGGATTATAATGTGACAGTGGGATGTCCTATTCTGGTCTGGTCTATTTGGAATTCTAAAAGCTTCTTGTATCTGAAGAGCCCTATTTTTTTGCATGTTTGGGAAGTGCTCTGCTAGGATCCTGTTAACAAATTTCCTAGACCATTAACTTCTGTTTCTAGGTGCTCCTCTACACCCATTATCCTTAGTTTAGGCCTTCTGATGGTGTCTTCCAAGTGTTGGATAGATCTATCATATTTCTTGGACTTGTCTTGGATTGTTGTATGTTCTTTCTCTATAATATCTAGGCTGTCTTCAATCCCCGAGATTCGATCTTCTGCATAGTTTAACCTGCTGTCACGACTTTCTACTTTGTTTTTTATTTCTTTTCCTTCTAATTGGTCAGATTTGATGGCTTCAAATTCTTTGTTGAAACTTTCTTTTAGATCTTGAATGAATTTCTTTACTTCCTTAATTTGGTGTTCAGTTTTTATTCTCAAATCACTTAGTTGATTGATTATGGTTTCCTAGGACTGCCATTCATTCTGTTGGATTCCTTTCAGCATTCCCTTTTTGGTCTCCCTGACTTCTTTCAGCTCTTTGTTAATGGATCCCATGAACGCTTTTAGTGATCTTCGTGTATTTTCATCCTGCCCTCTCAATTCCTGTATTACTCTTGGCTTGGCTTCCTCATGTTCTTGCCAGTGCTGTAATTTTCTTTGAGTGTTCTCATCCTGCTCACGCCATTCTTGCCTTTGTCTTTGAGTATTCTCAAGCTGCTCATGCAAAACTTGTATCAGTTTTTTAGTAGCTCCCTCACGCTCATGATTTTCCTGTATAAGCGTTTGGATTGCCTCCTCTCTCTCCCTATCAGGCTCATACAGAGTCCTTTGTGGGTTTTCAATCTTTTCTTGCATTGACCTTTTGTTTGCCTCCATTGACCTTTTGTTTGCCTCCTGTCTCTCCCTATCACATTCATACAGAGTCCTTTGTATGTTTTCAATCTTTTCCTTTATTATGTTTTCCAGCAGTGTTTGTAGAACTATTTGGGAACTCTCCTCTGGATTTTTCATTATCTGTTCTGTCCCTGATTATCATGAGTGGCAGTGGAGATACCGGGACTTGCCATTTTTCTTGTGGTTTTCCGGCTTACTCTGCCCATTTGGGATGAAAATAACACCATTTGTGTGCTAGAACACTAATTTAAGGCAAGCATCAACCAAAGTCTTTATTTGCACAGTCAATACTCTGCAGATACAATCTAGTTCAACAGATACATCTATTCAACATCAAACAACTATATATTAATGGGCTACGAATCGCAAAGAAGAATTTGGTAAGCTAGAAATTATTAGGGTTAGGGAGAGATGTGGGTAAAAAATAGGAATAGAGTGATGTGTGAAGGCACAGGGAGAGTTAACGTAAGTCCTAATCTCAAAGCAGGAAATAGGTTGGATAGGATGAAAGTAGAGAGAGAGTAAAAGAAGGAGAAAGAGAAATGAAAAAAAAGAGACCAGAAAAAATAGAAAAGTAAAAATTAAAAATATTATGCAGAAATGAAAACAATCTATTTAGAGAAAAACATGAATATGAGAGAGAGGAGGGAAATAAAGGAGATGTGAAAATTTTTAAAATAAAATTACTTAAAATATTATATAGGTATAAAGAGGTAGTACTGCTATTAAGGAATTTAAGTCTAAGAGGTTTTGAATTGAGTAATAAATTTGTGGATTAAGTGTGTACAAAACAACGTAGGATAAGGTCTAATAATCGACTACAGGTTTGCCTTAGGATGTGCAGAACAACAATAAAGTCACATAAAGAAGAACGAAACAGAAGAAAATGTGAAAAGGATAAGAAAGAAAGAAAAAAGATCAGAAGTTCAGTAGAGCTAAAAAAAACCAAAAAGTAATTAAAAAAAGAAAAAATAGAAAGAGAGAAAAACGCACACACACGCATACACCGAAAATAAAAATTATAAGAGAAAAAAACTTACTAGAAAACATTTTTTTGAAAAAAGCTAAAAATTAAATATTAAAAAAAGTTTTAGAAAAAAAATTGGGGGGGGAACATATTGTACAGTGGGGTTACAATTACATGGGCAAGATAATGGGTATATTTCTTATCAAGCATTGCACTCTCTTCCTTTCTTTAGCCTTCACATCCCTTCCCAGCCTGCCCTCGCCCACCCTATCCTTCCCACCCCACCAAAGTTGTAAAGTTCGTTTTTGACATGACTACTTGTACTGTTCATTGTTGCAACGGGACCACTTGTATACTTAAACGACTTGTTTTTCACTTTCTCCTCCACAAAGTATACCGACATCAAATATAGTGAAAGTAGGGGTTATATTGTGAGGGAAGGACATACAAATCAACAAATAATTATCATATAAATGCGTTAGAAACAAATGCTTTAAAGAAAAAAAAACTTTTAAATACATAGCTAAGGGTTCATTTTCCTAACATCACATTATCTGACCTTTTCTGCTTGACTCATACATATACTAGATATTGCAAATAAGGGAAACCATGGGACCTATGTTTCTTTGGCTTGGCTTACTTCACTTAATATAAATTTTTCCAAGACTTTCCATTTCCTACCAAATGGGGCAATGTCATTCTTTCTGATGGAGGCATAGAATTCCACTGTGTATATATACCATAGTTTCTTGATCCATTCATCTACTGAGGGGCATCTGGTTTGGTTCCATATCTTAGCTATGGTAAATAATGCTGCAATAAACAAAGTTGTGCTGGTAGATTTAGTGTGGTCTTGTTTGTAAATATTTGGGTAAATGCCCAAAAGTGGGATTGATGGGTGATAGGAGAGCTCTATGTGAAGTCCTTTGAGGAACCTCCATATTGCTTTCCAAAGTGGTTGAACAAGTTTACACTACCATCAACAATGAAGTAAGGTTCCCTTCTGTTCACATCCCCTCCAGCATCTGTTGTTATTAGAGTTCTTGATTTTTGCCATTCTAAATGGGGTGAGGTGGTATTTCAATATTATTTGATTTGCATTTCTTTTATGTGTAGGGAGGTTGAGCATTTCTTCATGTGTCTATTGGCCATCCTTCTATCTTCTTCAGAGAAGTTTCTCTTTAAACTTTTGGCCCACTTTTTTATAAGGCAGTTGTTTCTTTGAGGATTTGTTGTTGGCAGATTTAATTTTTTGAGTTCCAAGTATATTTTAGAAGGAGACCCTTGTCCATTTTATGGCTAGTGAATATCTTCTCCCAATCTGTGTGCTTCCTATTGATCTTGCTAGCTATGTCCTTTGCCATGCAGAAGTTCTGCAACTTCATGAAATCCCATTTGTCCAACCTTTCTTTGATTCATTGTCTTTCTATTAAGAAAATTTCAGCCTGAGCCAAGGAGACTTAGGGTTTCTCCTATTCCATCCTGTAATGTTTTCAGAGTGTCTGCTTTGACTCCGAGGTCTTTGATCCATTTGTAGTTGATTCTGGTGCAGGGTGATATATAAGGATCTTTCTGTAGTTTTCTAGAAGTAGTTAACCAATTTTGCCAGCACCATTTAGTGAAGAGGCTGTCTTTCTTCCATTCTCTTTTTTAGCTCCCTTATCGAAGATTAGATGGCTATAGGTCTGTAGGTTCACTTCTGGGTTTTCAATTCTATTCCATTGGTTCTGAGGTCTGTTCTTGTGCCAGTACCAAGCTGTTTTGATTACTATGGCTTTATAGTAGAGTTTGAAATTTGGTATTGATGTTCTTCCAGCAGCGTTCTTACCATTGAGGAGCATTTTTGCTATTCGGGGTCTTTTATTGTTCCATATGAATTTTTGGATTGCCTCTTCTATTTACTTGAAGAATGACATTGGAATTTTGATAGGTATGGCATTGAATTTGTAAATAGCCTTGGAAAGTATTGCCATTTTCACGATGTTAATCTTTCCATCTAGGAGCATGGGAGGTTTTGCCATTTTCTATGTTCTGTTTTGATTTCCTTTTTCAAGGTTTTAAAGTTTTCATCATAGTGGTCCTTCACTTCTTTGGTTATGTTAATTCCTAGGTATGTTATTTTTTGTGGGGCTATTACAATTGGAGTTGCTTTCCTAATTTCAGCCACACATTTCTAATTGTTGGCATACAGAATAGCCATTGATTTGCGGGCATTAATTTTATACCTTGTTACTTTGCCAAAGTTTTCAATCAGCTTGAGTAAATTGGGAGTGAAGTCTATGGGATTCTTTAGCTACAAGATCATGCCATCTGCAAAGAGGGAGAGTTTTATTTCTTCTTTCCCTATTTGGATCCCCTTAATGTCTGCATCTTGTCTTATTGCTGTAGCTAGGCATTGCAATACTAGATTGAGGAGAAGTGGAGAGAGTGGACATCCTTGTCTTGTTCCTGAGTTAAGAGGAAATGGCTTTAGTTTTTCACCTTTAAGTATAATGCTGGCTGTAGGTTTGTCATATACAGCCTTTACTGTATTGAGAATTGTTCCATGGATTCCTAATTTTTCCAAAACCTTCATCATAAATGGTTGTTGGATCTTGTCGAATGCTTTTCTGCATCTATTTAGATAACCATGTGGTTCTTATTCTTGCTCCTGTTGATGTGATGAATAATATTAATTGATTTTCGTATATTGAACCAGCTTTGCATCCCTGAAATGAATCCTGTTTGATCGTGGTGTATGATTTTTTGAATGAATTGTTGAAGTTGATTGTCCAAAATTGTGTTGAGAAGTTTTGCATCAATGTTCATCAAGGAAATGGGTTCATAGTTTTCTTTCTTTTATGAGTCCCTGTCTGGTTTGGTGATGAAGGTTATGATGGCTTCATAAAATGTGTTCTGTAATGAATTTTCTCTTTGAATTTCATTGAAGAGTTGGAGGAGCATTGGTGTGAGCTTTACTATGAAGGAGGAAAAAAAAATTATAAAAGGTGCAAAAATACTGAATTTTTTTTTTTTGGGGGGGAGAGGTGGGAAAAATCCTGTATCTCCCTTTTGTTCATAACCAGCCTCTTGTTGCATTCTTTGGTCTCCTTGTGGTGTTTGAATTTCCTGTGGCTTCGTTGGTTCATTAAGTCTGTTTTTTTGAACCGGCAGATAAATGCTCACCTTAACCCAGGTTTTTGTGATCCTCTTCCCAGGCTAGTTCAATGAGAGGGAGATCTACTTTGAGTTTCACAAAAGAGGGAGATGGCTTTTTCCTGAAGTTTGGAGATGCTGTGATGAGGCTAGGTTCTGGGTAGAGTTGAGGCCTTTCAGCAAACAGTAGCTTTTCCCGGGGGTTAGTTTGTGAGAAACTCACAGAGCCCAGACAGGAGCCACTCTGAGGGTTTATGTTTAATAAATTTCAATTGATTGTCAAGGCTGCTAAAGGGAGGGGCAGCCTCTGGCTCTGATTATCCAGCAAAGAAAGCCATTCCTGAGGCTGGCGCCTGAGCTGGGTGACTTTTCCCTGGGTGGAGCCGAGTCTGTCAGGTCACTTTAGTCTCTAGTTTTCATCCAATGCCTGAGTTTGAGCTAGCAGCTACGCCGAGCTTTTTCAGTATCGAAAATGGAGATCTCCGGTACTGGGGGGTGTGGCCTTCCCTCCTCTGCTCCCCGAGAAGGAGTGAGGATGTTAGGCCTCTACTCACACAGCGTCTTGGTTCCTGGGTCGTCTCTGGTCCGTGAATTACAGGATGAAGATGTCTGTTCCTTGTCAGTTCTTGCTGGTGTTGAGTAGAATCTGCTTGCCCACCATGTCTGGCTCCTTCGTACTGGACTTTCTCTGTTATAGGTATGGTGGGTATGGCCGCCGCTGCCACAGCTCCTGCAGCAGTGGCATCTCCTGGCAAGTGCTCCGATCTGTCTCCTTGCCTGGATTTTTCCTCTCTGGTCTAACACTTTTTCCTGTGATGGAACACTTGGTGTGATTCTCTGGCTTAGGACTGTTCACTGGAACTCTAAATCTGTGTTCTATGTGAGAGCTTGTTTAGCCTTCAGCTTCTACTCCACCATCTTCCCGGAACTTCCCAGGAAATTATTTCTTTCTGTAGTACGCTCAACTAGAAATTTACAGAAAACTTATGTATGAGTAAAAACACACTCGAAAAAGTCAGGGACAGAGTTTTCTTCAAGCCTTCAGATTCTTTTCTTTTTTTAATTTTTTTTTTTATTGTAAAGACACTATACAGATGGTTACAGTTACAAGAGCAAGGTAATGAGTACACTTCCTATTGAGTATTGTTACCCCTTCCATTGTTTTCCCCCTACCATCCCTTCACTCCCTACCTTCCCTGAAGTTCTTTTTTTTTAAATTGTGGTTAAGTGATTACATAATTTCCTAAATTTCACAGAATTGTGGAATATTAATGCTCATATAAAGTCACAAGTTCATTCTAACTTTCCTGGAGCAAATTGTCTATTACAATCTATAACATAAAACAGTGTACACTATCCACCATACATGTGATCAGCAGCATCGGGACTTTTAGTAGTGGTTCGACCAGATGAGTGGGAGTTCCTTGTTTCTTAAGTCTTGTTAATTTTGTAATATCACCAAACATTTTGGATTTAGCATCCACTTATCAGGGAGACCATATATCGTTTGTCTTTGCTCTTGGCTTACCTCGCTCAACATGATTCCTTCTAGCTCCATCCATTTCCCTGCAAATGCCATTATTTTGTCATTTTCTAATGGCTGCATAATATTCCATTGTTTATAGATACCACAATTTTTGGATCCATTCATCTGTGGTGGGGCATCTGGGTGGTTTCTATATCCTAGCTATTGAGAAGAGTGCTGCAATGAACATGGAGGTGCATGTGTCCTTGTATATTGGTTCCTGTTGTTCAGGGTAGATGCCTAGAAGTGGTATGACTAGGTCATAAGGGAGGTCCAATTTTAGTTTTCTAAGTACCCTCCAGCCTGCTTTCCAAAGTGGTGGTATAACTGTACATTCCCAAGAGCAGTGTAGTAGGGTTCCTCTTCCTCCACATCCCCTACATCATTTGTTGTTCGCTGATTTGTGGATGTGAGACATTCTGACTGGGGTAAGGTGGTATCTCAGGGTTGTCTTTATTTGCATTTCCTTCACCACCAGGGATGATGAACATTTCGTCATGTGTTTCTTTGCAATTTTTATTTCTTGATCTGAAAAGTCTCTCTTTAGTTCCCTTGCCCATTTAGTAATTGGTTTGTTAGGCTTGGGAGGGATTAGTTTCTTGAGTTCCCTGTATATACTGGATGTTAACCCCTTGTCTGATATATTGCTGGTAAATATTTTTTCCCAATTAATTGGTTGTCTTTCTAGCTTGGTTGTGATAAATTTAGCTGTGCAGAAGCTTTTTATTTTAAGGTAGTCCCATTTGTCGAGTCTCTCTCCAATTTGTTGTGTCCCTGGGACTCTGTTCAGGAAAGTCCTTCCTGTGCCTATTAGTTCAAGTGTCTATCCTACTCTGTCCTGCAGTGGTTTTAGAGATTCAAGATTAATGTTAAGGTCTTTAATACATTTTGAGTTGATGTTGGTGCATGGTAATCATCTGGGGTCCACTTTTAGCTTTCTGCATGTGTCCACCCAGTTCTCCCAGCACCAATGGTTGAAGAGGCTGTGTTTCTTCCATTGTATGTCTTTGGTTCCTTTGTCAAATGTCAGCTGACTGTAGGCATGTGAATTTATTTCTGGATCTTCTATTCCATTCTATTGGTCTTCAGGTTTGTTTTTGTGCCAGTACCATGCTGTCTTTGTTATTATGGCTCTATAGTAGAGTTTGAAGGAAGGCATGGACATCCCTCCCATGTTGTCTTTATTCCCTAGAATTGTTTTGGCTACTCTAGGTGTTTTGTGGTTCCATATGAATTTTTGGACTGTTTTCTGTATTTCAGAGATGTACATCATTGGGATTTTAATAGGAATTGCATTGAATTTGTATATTAATTTGGGCAGTATTGCCATTTTCACTATATTGTCGGCCTATCAAAGAGCATGGGAGGTCTTTCCATTTCCTAGAGTCTTCTGCAATTTTGTTCTTTTACTTTTTATAGTTTTCATTAAATAGTTCTTTTACATCTTTGGTTAGGTTAATTCCTAAATATTTTATTTTTTCGGCGGTCATTGTGAATGTGATTGCTCCCTTTATTTCCCTCTCTTCTTTACATTGTCAGTGTACAGGAAGGCAACTGATTATTGTGGGTTTATTTTTTATCCTGCTACTTTGCCGAAGTGATTTATGATTTAAAGAGTTTGGGGATGGAATTTTTGGGATCCTGAAGGTATAGTATCATGTCGTCTGAAAAAAGCGATAGTTTAACTTCTTCTTTCCCTATGCGGATACCTTTAATGTCTTTTTCTTGCCTTATTGCCCTGGCTAAGAGTTCCAGGACTATATTGAAGAGGAGTAGAGACAGTGGGCATTCTTGCATTGTTCCTGATTTTAGAAGAATTGATTGTAGCTTTTCCCCATTCAGTATAATATTGGTTATTGGTCTGTCATAAATGGCTTTTATTGTTTTAAGAAATGTTTCTTCTATTACTATTTTCTCCAGAGCTTTTAGCATGAATGAATGTTGAATTTTATCAAAGACCTTTTCTACATCTGTGGCGATAATCATGTGGCTCTGTTGATGTGTTGGATTACATTTATTGACACGTATTTTTAACCATCCCTCCATCTCTGGGATGAGGCCTACCTGGTCATAGTGTATGATTTTTTATGTGTTTCTGGATTCTGTTATCTAGAATCTTGTTAAGAATCTTTGTGTCAGTGTTCATCAAGGAAATTGGCCTGTAATTCTCCTTTTTGGTTGGGTCTTTGCCTGGTTTGGGGATGAGTTTGGGACAGCTCCCTCCTTCTCTGTTTCTCTGAAGAGCTTGAGGAATATGGCTATTAGTTCTTCTTTAAAGGTCTTATAGAATTCTGCTGAGTCCATCTGGTCCTGGGTTTTTATTTTTATTTTTTAATATTATTTTATTTTATTTTAGAACATACTGTACAGAGGGGCTACAATTACATGGGCAGGATAATGCATATATTTCTTACCAAGCATTGCAGCCTCCTCCTTTGTTTACCCTTCACTTCCCTTCCCAGCCTCCCCCTCCCCCCACCCAATTATACCCACCTCCCCCCCCCACACCGACATTGTAAAGATGGTTTTGACATGACATTTTGTACTTCTCATTGTTGCAACAGGTCCACCTGAATCCTTAAACGACTTATTTGTCCCCATCTCCTCCACATGTTATACTGACATCAAATATAGTGAAAGCGGGGGTTACACTGTGGGGGAGGGACATACAAAGCAACAAGGAAATAATCTTATAAATGCATTAGAAACACATGCATGAAAGAAACGGAAACATTAAAATACATATTTAAGGGTTCATTTTCCTAACATCACATTATCTGACCTTATCCGCTTGACTCATACCTATACTAGATATTGCAAATAAGGGAAACCATGGGACCTACGCTTCTTTGGGCCTGGCTTACTTCACTTAATATAATTTTTTCCAAACCTTTCCATTTCCTAACGAATGGGGAAATGTCATTCTTTCTGATGGAGGCATAGAATTCCATTGTGTATATATACCACGTTTTCTTGATCCATTCATCTAATGAGGGGCATCTGGGTTGGTTCCATATCTTAGCTATGGTAAATAATGCTGCAATAAACATAGTTGTGCTGGTAGCTTTAGTGTGGTCTTCTTTGTAAACATTTGGGTAAATGCCCAAAAGTGGGATTGCTGGATCATAGGGGAGATCTATGTGAAGTCTTTTGAGGAACCTCCATACTGCTTTCCAAAGTGGTTGAACAAGTTAACATTCCCACCAACAATGAAGTAAGGTTCCTTTCTGTCCACATCCCCTCCAGCATCTGTTGTTGTTAGAGTTCTTGATTTTTGCTGTTCTAACTGGAGTGAGGTGATATCTCAATGTTGTTTTCATGTCCATTTCTTTTATGGCTAGGGATGTTGAACATTTCCTCATGTGTCTATTGGCCATCCTTCTTTCTTCTTCAGAGAAGCTTCTCTTTAAGCCTTTCGCCCACTTATTTATTGGGCAGTTGTTTCTTTGAGGATTTGTTGTTGGGTGGTTTAATTTTTTGAGTTCCAAGTACATTTTAGATATGAGACCCTTGTCTGTTGTATGGCTAGTAAAGATCTTCTCCCAATCGGTGGGCTTTCTATTGATCTTGCTAGCTATGTCATTTGCCCTGCAGAAGCTCTGCAACCGTATGCAATCCCAAAAAGCATTTGACAAGATCCAACACCCCTTTATGATGAAGGTTCTGGAAAAATTAGGAATCCATGGAACATTCCTCAATACAATAAAGGCTGTATATGACAAACCTACAGCCAGCATTATACTCAATGGTGAAAAACTAAAGCCATTTCCTCTTAACTCAGGAACAAGTCAAGGATGCCCACTCTCTCCACTTCTCTTCAATCTAGTATTAGAATGCCTAGCTACAGCAATAAGACAAGATGCAGACATTAAGGGGATCCAAATAGGGAAAGAAGAAATAAAACTCTCCCTCTTTGCAGATGACATGATCTTGTATTTAAAGAATCCCATAGACTCCACTCCCAAATTACTCAAGCTGATTCAAAACTTTGGCAAAGTAGCAGGTTATAAAATTAACCCCCAAAAATCAATAGCTTTTCTATATGCCAACAATGAGAAAAGTGGGGCTGAAATTAGGAAAGCAACTCCATATGTAATAGCCCCACAAAAAATAAAATACCTAGGAATTAACTTAACCAAAGAAGTGAAGGACCTCTATGATGAAAACTTTAAAATCTTGAAAAAGGAAATCAACACAGAACTTAAAAAATGGCAAAACCTCCCATGCTCCTGGATTGGCAAGATTAACATCATGAAAATGGCAATACTTCCCAAGGCTATCTACAAATTCAACGCGATACCTATCAAAATTCCACCCTCATTCTTCAAGGAAATAGAAGAGGCAATCCAAAAATTCATATGGAACAATAAAAGACCCCGAATAGCAAAAACGCTCCTCAACGGAAAGAACACTGCTGGAGGAATATCAATACCAAATTTCAAACTCTTCTATAAAGTTATAATAATCAAAAGAGCTTGGTATTGGCATAAGAACAGATCTCAGGACCAATGGAATAGAATTGAAAACCCAGAAATGTACCTACAGACCTATAGCCATCTAATCTTCGATAAGGAAGCTAAAACAATAGAATGGAAGCAAGACAGCCTCTTCAGTAAATGGTGCTGGCAAAATTGGTTAACTACATGTAGAAAACTAAAGCTAGATCCTTATATATCACCCTGCACCAGAATCAAATCCAAATGGATCAAAGACCTTGAACTCAAAGCAGACACTCTGAAAACATTACCGGATGGAATAGGAGAAACCTTAGGTCTCCTTGGCTCAGGCCGAACTTTTCTGAATAGAGACCCGGAGGCTTTTTTTGTTGTTGTTGTTGGAAGACTTTTGATAGCTTTCTGTATCTTGTTGTAGGATATTGGCTTATTTAATTGGTTTATTTCTTCTTTGCTCAGTTTGGGCAACTTGTATTTCTCTAAAAATGCTTCCATTTCTGCCAGGTTTTCTTCCATTAAAGATTATAAATTTTGAAAGTAAGTAGTCCATTAGGATTGTTTGGATATCTTGTTTACATATTGTGATTTTTTTCCTGTGGCATCTCTAATCCCGTTAATATGTGTTTCCTCTCTTCTTTTTTAAATTAATCTTGCCAATGGTCCATCAATTTTCTTTATTTTTTCAAAGAACCAGCTTTTTGTTTGGTTAATTTTGGCTATAATTTTCTGATTTTGTAATTGGTTAATCTCTGCTCTTAATTTGGTTATCTGGCTCCGTCTATTAACTTTAGTTTCCATTTTTTCTTGTTTTTCTAGCTGTTTTAAATGCAACATGAGATTATTTACTTGGTCTGTCTCCATTCTCTTGATGTGGGCACTGAGGGCAATAAATTTGCCCCTCAGGACTGCTTTTGTTGTGTCCCACAAGTTTCTTTGCGAAGTGTTTTCATTTTCATTGAGTTGTAGGAAATATTTTATTTCTTCTCTGATCTCTTCCGTTACCCAGGCATTGATAAGGAGTGTGCTGTTCAATATCCATTTATTAGAGAAATTTCTGCAGTATGCTTTGTTATTGAGAACTAGCTTGATTCCAATGTGGTCTGATAGGGTACAGGGGATTTTTGTATTTTCTTAAGTTCCTTGCATGAACTATGATATGTTCTATTTTGGAGAAAGTTCCATGAGCTGCTGAGAAGAATGTGTACTGTGTTGTTTTAGGGTGAAATACTCGGTAGATGTCAGTTAATTCCGCTTGAAGTATGTCCTCAATTAATTCGGTAGCTTATTTGCCAATCCTCTGGTTGATAGACCTGTCCTTTGGTGAGAGTGGTTTGTTAAATTCTCCTAGTATTTTCATATTGGGATCTATTTTATTCTGTAAGTTTGAGAGTATTTGTTTAACATATCTGGGTGCACCAATATTTGGGGCATATAAGTTGATGATGGTAATACATCCTCTTGGATTGTTCCTGGTATTAATATGGAGTGTCCGTCCTTGTCTTTTTGTACTGATTTTAATGAAAATTCTATTTTGTCATATATCAGGATAGCTACACCTGCTTTCTCACTGGGGGCATTTGATTGGTAGATCCTTTTCCAACCCTTTTCTCTGAATTTGTTTGTATGTTTGGCTGAGAAGTGGGTCTCCTGAAGGCAATTCTGATCCAGTCTGCAGTTCTTTTTCTTTTGATTGGTGAATTAAGCCCATTAATATTAAGAGAAAGTATAAAGAGATGCATTGTTGTCCCTGTCATTCCCTGTTTTCCTGAGTTTTTCTTCTTTCCTTTACTCCTGTGCTTGCTCAGTTAGAAGTTGATTAATGTCTGTCTGGGTGCAGGTCCCAGTTCCTGGTTTCTTTCTTCAGGTTGTGTCCCACCTCTTAGTATTCTTTGTAATGCTGGCTTAACGTTTATATATTCATTTAGTTTTTCTTTGCTATTAAAATTTTTCAGTTCTCCATTGAATGTGAATGATAGCTTTGCCAGGTATATCAGTATGGGTTGCCAGTTATTGGCTCTCAGGGTTCGTATGGTACTTTCCCAGCCCTTTCTTGCATTCAGTGTTTGTGTGGAGAGATCTGCAATGATTCTAATTTCTTCCCATTGTTGTATAGCTACTTCTTGATTTTTGCTGCATGCAAGATTGTTTCCTTATTATTCAGATCTATCATTTTTACTATAATGTGTCTAGAAATATTTCTCCTGGGATCTTGCTTGTTGGGTGTTCTATATGCTTCTGTTATGTAGGTAAGATGTTCTTTTTTGAGGTGGAGAAATTTTTCACCGATTATCTTGATGATTAGCTTTTGCCTTCCCTTGTTCTGAAATTCCTCACCTTCATCCACTCCAATTATATGAAGGTAAAATTTCTTTGCATTATCTTCTTTCTCTTGAATTTCCCTTTTGCTTAATTTGAGTGATTTTTCCATATCTGTCACTTTTTGGTCCAGTTGGTGTATTCTGTCTTCTGTATCTGACACTCTACAGTCCATTTCGTTCACTCTGTTGACCATGGATTCTATTGTGGTTTGTATGGAGGAAACGGATTCCTTTATAGATTCGATGTTGGTTCTCAAACTATTGATCTCACCTCTTAATGAGGTATGTACTACCTCTAATTTGGCATTCATCTCACTTCTTACTGAGGTTTGTGCAGACTCTATTTTTGCAAGCATCTCCTGTTTGATATCTTGTATCTCTTTTGATAGCTCATCCTTGTGCTCTTTCAATTTCTGGTCTATTTCTCACTTTATTTCTTGAGTCATTGCCTCCAGCATCCCTTGGATGTAGCTTTTGTCTTCCATTCCTGCTTTGCTCCCACTGGGGCTCTCCCCTGCGTGGCTGCTGGCTATTGAGGATAGCTTGCTATCCTGGGTAGTGATAAACCTTGTAATTTTTCTCTGTGATTTTCTCATGGGGGTTCAGGTATTATTGGAGACTAATCTGCAATTTTGTTTTGGTGTGTCTGTCTTTGCTTGGTTGCTGATTCTGTATTGGTAGAGAGAGTCTGTGCCTGATCTGGGTTCTGTTGGGGGCGTACCTCCAGCTGCTGGTCTGATCTATATAGGATTCTCAGCTCTCTGCTGTAGATTGCTGGTAATTTCCGCCTTTAGAAGGGTTGTGCACCCTAGACTGCTCATGTTTGCTCCTATGGGTGCTCTTGGCAAGATCAGATGCTCTGGATGCACTCTCCCAGATGCTTGAGTCGGCTATGGGCTCCTGATGTTTTTGTTTGTTTGTTTGGTTGGTTTTGGGGGGGGCCAGTTGTGGGCTTGAACTCTAGGTTTGGGTGCTGTCCTTCAGCTCTTCAGCTCAAGGCTGGCACCCTACCATTTGAACCACAGTACCACTTCTGACCCTTTCTGCTCATGTAATGCTGAGGAATCAGATCCAGGGTCTCATGCATCCAAGACTATCACTCTACTGCTGAGCCACCTTACCAGCCTGAGCTCCTGCCTACTAACAGGTGCAGGTGGCCTGTGTTGCCCAATCCCAGCCTAGAATTTATGGGTCGGGTTTTGGTGGGTTTTTGGATTCTCTTGTACTGAGCCTCCAGGTCTTTTGTTGTCACAGGTGTGCTTCCCACGGGGTGCAGTTCCCTGTTTTTCATCTCTCTGCTGAGGCTTATGCTCAGTTGGGAGGAATTGGTTGTGTTGTTCAGGCACCGGATTGCCAGGCCTGGTTCTGGCCCCCCACCTGGGGCATGCTGGTTAGGCCTGTGCTGCTGTGTATACCACCTAGGTTATGCAGCCTGGGGTACACAGTTTACATTTCTTCTACTGTTGGTTGTCTGGACCCAGCGGCACTGTTCCTGGCTTGGGTGTTTAAGCTCCCTTCCAGGGGTGCTCTTGCTCTAGCCTGCCCAGCAGAGTGTGCTCCAAGGGCCGGTGGAGTTCTCGAGCAGTTCCCAGTTTCAGTGGGTCCTGTGGTCCGGGTGTTGGGGTGGGGAGTCTGGGTCAGGGTCTCAAGATTCCCTCAAGCTCTGGTCTCCCTTGAGGGATACACTGTCCCCTGTGGGGTATTCACCCTGGAGCTAGTTCTTTCTGTATGGTGTAGGTTGTCAGTTGCTTTTGCAATCCGAGTTCAGTTGGGGTGGTTGCGGGCTAGGCTGGGCAGTGGTGGCTCTGTGTGATTCTCTTCTGTGTCTGCTTCTGTCGAAGCTGTCTGGTCCACAGTGTCCATGCTCAGGCGGCTTCTGCACGAGTTATGTGCATGCAGCTCCTTGTGTCTCTGGGACCCTGGCAGCTCCCGCCAGGTTGTCACAATCGGCAGGTCTGACACCGGTACCTCAGGCATCTTCTGCATGAGTGATCTGCAGGCAGCCCTCTGTGTCTCTGGGACCCCAGTGGCCCCCACCATGTCGTCACAATTGGCAGGGCTGACACCAGTACCTCAGGTCACTTCTGTGCTATCTGCAGACAGCTCCCTTTGATGTGCTGCTGGTGCTGGGTGGCTTTGGCGGGATGGAGCCTCTCTGCTTGGGTGGAAAGTGAGGGGTGGGTGTGGGATCATCGTGGAGACTCACAGCTGGTAGGTTTCTCTATTTGTGGCGATCAGCGGGTCTGTAAACTGGTACCTCAGGCGGCTTCTGAGCGGGTGATATGCAGGCAGTCCCCTGTGTCTCTTGGATATGGGAAGCCCCCGCAGCGCCGGCTGGCCATGGCTTGGCACACTGCCGTGTGGCTAGTGAATGTTGGGGGAGGGGTATTCGCTCTTCTCTGTTATGAAATTCTTCTTTTCCTCTCTTTCTTTTTTGTTATTTTCCACCTCCTGTTTTTCTCTGAGTGTTCATCTTTTTGTTATTGTTGGTCTCTTGGGGAGATTAAGCATTGGAACTCAAACTCTCTTTTTGGTTGGGGAGAGCTTTGGTATTTCCCTACTGCCTTGTTACCATCTTTGTCCTTTTCTTATACAGTAAAAAGGAAAACACAAGTTAACTTGAACTTTGTCAATCCTCTGTGTTCCATTCTTCTCCTAGGATCAGTTTCCACATCCAGTAACAGTTACTTCCAGGAACAATCGATGGTGATGCTTGAGGTATAATGAATGTTTTCTAGCTTCACCAAAATAACCCAAGGACACCTTTGGACCTGAGGTAACACATGTTTCAGAGAAACATAGTAAAGAGAAAATACCATTTATATTGCTTATAAATACATTATTCATGAGTATATTGAGTTCAAACTTTTTAAGTCCTCTGTAAATAAGGCGAATTTTAAATGGGAAGAAGGTTCTCAGATCATTTTTTAAGGAGTGTATGTGCTGCACATTATTTCCCAAGTTTACACGAGTTAACAGTAAGGGAAACAAGAGCAATAATAGGAGAAAGAGAAGTTCTGTGTTTAAGTTTAAGGGTTCATTACACTATAGAAGACTCTACAAATAAGACAACATTGAAACAATAAAGCCAAGTCCAGTATGTAGATTTATGAGAGTGATATAGGGAATGCATTAATCCTACGTGGAACACGAAGTATGAGGCCACTCTCTTTCTAAATCATGCTTGTTAATCATGCAAATTTGTAGAAAGTAGAATGGAAGAATAATTCTGTTTACAATGCAATTCAGATATAAGAGCATGGAATTAACTGGAAAAAAAGTCTATCTTGAGAGAGCAGGGATTATACTAGCCATGAACTGGTGGATAAGATCACATTTTTTTTCTTTCCTTTACTTATATATATATTTTTTGATGGTGGTCTTGGCACTTGAACTCTGGTCCTTGGCGCTGTCCCTCTGCTATTCAGCTCAGGTTAGCATCCAGCCTGGGCAGAACAGTCTTTGAGACACTATTTATAATTAACCAGCCAAAAGCTGTATTAGAAGAATGGTTCAAGTGATGGAATACCAGTCATGAGCAAGATGGCTGAATAAGAGCTTGAGGCTTTTGCATATATACATACAAACTTACACATAAACACAGAGGCACTTATATGTGCACACACAAATACACAAATGAAGCAATTCTCAGAAGATATAGAAAAGTTAGGACACAATAGATAATATGTCCTCAGTAAGACTAGAATCAAGTGATAATTTTTAATGTTAGAAAGTCCTCAAGTGAAGTTTCTTCAAAAAAGTTTAAGAATATTACATAGATATGGACCAGAGATAGTAAGAGAGACAAGTAATCATTATGAAAGGGATCGGATCCATGTAGGAATGAATCAGAGACCCCACAGGTGTATCTGAAAATGATCATATCCTCTGTGAAATGTTAGAACATCTTTTAATATAGTCCATGAACAGTCTGAGCAGTCTAGTGGATGATATCACTGGAGAAGTTCAGAATTGCTAGTCTGTATCTAGATTAAATAAACCAAGAAACTCTGGCAGGTCAATGTGATACAAGCCTAGAATTCTAGCACTCAGACTGACAGGAGATTAGAAACTGGAATTACATAGTGATACCTTCCCTGGACCAGGTAGTATAATTTTGTCTTAATAAAAGTAACCAAACAAGAAAGGAATACGCAGTTGGAAGTTTGGGCTAATTTTGTCATTATGTTTTGAGAAGTAATTTCCTATTGAAATGCAACTCATATATAATCCTCAGTTGTGCTTTTAAATGCTCTCTTCATTAGAAACATTCTTAGATGCAAAAATGGCTCATGATTCCCATCCAAAATTTGAAAAATTAAGTAATCTTCATTCTGTTAGATTCCAAGGAAAGGATGAAGGATTGCAAAAGCTTAAGCCTAGACATATAACAAACTTGGTCTAATGTAGGACTTTATAGACCTTGTTAAATTAGAGTTTAGATTTAAAATATATATTTTGGTTTTGTTTGTAATTTCATATTCTATAGGATACTACAAAATTCTTTTTAAGTAGAGGGTTTAATTAACAAATTTACAAATGTTTCTTGCATTCTATTTGCCTAGAATATACTTTCAAGGGAGTTATAATTAGAACTCCGTTAATAGATATTAAAAAACAGTTTATGTATAAAATGATAATGTGAATAATGTAGACAGAGTTGCCAACAAATGATGATATTAATTTATAAATTTAGAAAAAGAGCAATTATTTGAGGCTTTGGTATAACATTGTATGAAGAGAATAATTGTGTGACTTCTTCTTTCTTCGACCTGTATGTAACACAGGAAGCAATTTCCTTAATGACATGTCTCTGTATACAATGAGAAAAATGCTAGGTTTTGGGATTGTTTTTGTTTTTGTTTTATTGGTTTGTCCTAGGTGTTGAACTCTGGGCCTGGACACTGTCTCTGAGGCTGTTTATGCTCAAGGCTCATGCCCTACCACTTCAACATCAGTACCACTTGTGTCTGGTTTTGCTGAGAAGTTTATTGGAGATAAGAATCTAGGGAACCTTCCTGCCTGGGTGGGCTTTGAAATGTAATCTTCTGATATTAGCATCCTGTTTATCTATGATAGTTAAAAAGTATAAATATAAATAATATTTGCAAGAATACCAGTGGAGGAAAAATGATGCAACCCAGTTTATTGTGGTGCTTTTTCCAGAACACGGAGGGCATCACATTAGCAAAGGTGTAGTATTTTTTCACTATGGAGATAAGCTATTCGTGATGTGAATTAAGGGAATTTTGAAGTGCACCCTACAAGTTGGAAACTGTTGGTCTAGGATGACTTTATTGCATAAACCTTGGGATTGATGGTCATAGAAATAATAGCTTAATCTGTTAAACAATTGCTTACTCTTGAAGAATTAATTTTTGCCGCGGACCGGGTTCTGTCGGGACGACGGAGGATACCTAGTGGAGGAACCTGGAATAGGACGGGGAGATGGCAAACAGACAACTCACACACATTAGGAGTGGATGCTGAGTGCTGAGTGCTGAGTGCGATTTAATGCAGAGGATAACAAACTTTTATAGCAAAAAGTCTCCATAAGAAAGGGCAAAAGGTTACATAATCTTGCTGCAGGGCTTCATTCTTGGGCGGTCACCAGCTGGTCGCCTGATAGGCACTTGTTTCCGGCTTTACCTCTATTTTTAAGAAATACAATTGGTTTCGATGATTGTCACCAATTAACCACTACTTTATTCTATAGAGGCCTTAACTGTCCCATTAAGATCTTTCCTGTTCCTTCTTTAATAGTAAGCACCAAGGAGACTTAGATTTAGCAAGTCTCTTAGTAAATGAGGAAGTTCTTTCTCCTAAGTAGTTATCTCAGCAATTGCCATACATTCTTTCTGTTCTAGCCGCGCCTACAACTTTTTGTAAATCTCTTACAAACAATTCCTTCTGCTGAAGTGACTTTGTGAAACCCCCAATACTTTTATATTTACTTATAACTTGTCTACTAGCCTCCATAAGAGGGGTTTCAGGGTAGCACTTAACTCTGGTGAGTTAGTCATATTTTTAAGACACTCATCAGATATTGGAGTCGTCAACACTCTTAAGAAAGAGCTTTGAATAAGGGAACGTTGACAATGAGTAAGTACAAAGAGCAGTAGAAGCAGTAAAAGATTAATAGGCACTCTTATGAGGAAAAGATAGGCAGAAACACATCTTTTCCAGGGGCTTTGCCAGCCTTTTCCCAGGAGTAGGCCTCTTAGAAGCCCTATTCTCCGAGGTAGACTTCGGTGAAGTCCCAAAACTTGGAGATAGGTTTCTGTAAAGCCCCATTCTCTGAGGTAGACTTCGGTGAAGTCCCAAAACTCAGAGATAGGTCTCGAAGCCCCTATCATGGTCTGATAGATGGTTTCCCATGCTAAGCAGACTCTACTGGGGTCGGCGTGGCAAATTTTAACTGACGTTTCATAGTTTTATACTATACCAGAATGTGGATATTTTTCTGTTCATTTCTCTATCTGTAACACCCCATTGGAAAATGCATCTAATGCAGAATTTCGTAACATGCACACAAATACTATTTTGAATCTCTCAGGTATGGAATGTTCATTATTTCAAAATGAGTAGTTATTATTCATATGAATGTTGAAGAACACATATATTCTGTTCTCTTAACAACTTATTTACTTTCAAAAGTTCTGGGTTTCCGTAGAATTAAAGTGTTTTCTGTTTTAGTACGAGAAAGTACTAAATTTATTCTTTTTTCAAAATATTGGCAAGTATATTGTGAAAATATTGCCTAGTTGGATAACATTCAAGTTGATGGCCCTTTGATTAAAAATGGGTAATTAATTCAAATTAGATGTCAAATAGTACTGATTTTTAAAAAGTTACTACATAAAGAATAATATTTACTATACCAATACAGTGAAATTTTATTTCATGCAGCTTATTTTTTAAATTTAATTATAATGTCAAAGTTATGTGCAGTGGTAAGCACAATTGTAAGCTAGTAAATACACAACTTTTCAAACTTGTTACCCCCTCTCTCATTTTTCTCATAGTTTTAATTCACCCCAATACGCCTCACAAGTTGTAATGTACATTTCCAATTTATTTTCTTGTGAGTATTGCTATTGCATTGGTTTGCCCTTTGTCCTTTGTCTTGCCATTTTGTTGTTCATGTTCCCTTCCCTAATTAAGGTAAATGTATGCACAATACACAGGGTACCAAAATCAAATACAGCAGGGGATAAACCATAGAGGAAATAGAAATCGCATTGTACATTAGAAACAACAACTGTAAATAAATATGTCTGTTTCCATAGCTTGGAGTTCATTTTGCTCAGCATCCGCTCATATGACCATATACATGCATAACACAGCCACTGGAAAATAATAGTTTCATGGAGAGCATATCAGGAAAAAACATATTAACTGTTTTTATGGTAAAGTTGGAATTAGGATTGGTGAATTTGCGATTCTGATAAAGGAATTTCAAAAAAGTTTAAAAATTTATGACAGGTAAATTTTAATTGGTCAAATTTTTCACAACTTAGCCTATTAAGAAAGTTTAAAATTACTTGGAAAAATAGGCTTTCATGTAAAGAAATCCATAGAGACTTAGCTGAGAGGGAGCAATGTGGGTGAAGATGGCTGTTTTTCACACCAAACCAACAAACCTCACAAACCTTGCTGTAAATCATGTAAGTTCCCTTGAGAATTGTCCTTAACCAGGAAAAATACTCTTACTGGGTAAAAACAAGGTTGTAGTGGTATTTAAACTCAATGTTTTTTAAAAAAAATAAGAAATGAAAATTTGTGAATTGACTTCAATTACCAAACAGTAATTTTCTGAAAAATATAATTTGGTTCAAATTATTTAGGGAGAGAGTGTCCTCCACAATGAAAGAAGGTATTGGGTTTACACTTTTCTGTTTGTAATACTTTCCACAATGTCTTTCCTCATGAAGCAGTGAAACACAGAAAAAAATCTGATTGGATACTTCAAACCAATGATTTCACATTTCTAAGTAGCTCAAGAATATTATCCTTATTAACATGAGATAGTGAAGACTTCTCTTATTACATAAGCCAAAAACTTTTGGGATCAGAAAAGAATTGGGAAAATTGAAAAGGTAAGCAAACGCGTTCTTAGAAGCCCTAGCTAAGCGTATTGTCTTCTGCAGTGGTGGGAGGCCAAAACTTATTGATATAGATTGTCTTAATGTTTTTGCAACCTAAAGTGATTTTAGAGTCTATTTGGCTCAGTGTATTGCAGAACAAATTGAAGACATGAAAATAAATTCCATATCCAAATAAAAGAGTTTTGAAAGAGAAACCATGAAGATATAGCAGTGCGGGAGGCCTTATAGTCCTTCAGCTTTACTAGACCTGAAGCCAAGAAGCTGTGATTAATTGGAAATCAGTCAAGAGCTAAGAGGAGAACAGAGAAGTAGGACATAGAAGTATTGCCTTTTAACAGACACTGTAATCCAAGGAATGGGTGATTTAACTCTATGCTCCATACATCTTGTTGAGCAAATGCAAGACCATGAGAAAAATAATCTATTGAAATAATTCTGCAAAGAATAACTTCACTGTTCTTGATATGGTATCTAAGGAGAGTCTTAAGAAAGAAGATAAAAGTGGAGTATTCTTCGGTTTCTTCTAAGCATCTTGTTAGCAAATATATCTTTGAGGTTAGAAGTGATTGAAGCAAAAAGTGGTGGAGTATTTATTTATTTTTGTTTTATTTTTAATATTTAATGCCCTAAATTTATTCTAATCTACTGACATTCAAGAACTGGGTTACATTATCAAGTAAAGCTAAACAAACAAATGAAGAGTTCTCGGGTGTTCCTCAACCCCAGATGATTCACCTTTGAAACTGGATGTCTCCTTTCTTAGGTCTGTTCCCTGTCCAGACACCTAGGGGTGGGTGCCAATGCGCTCAAGGTAGAGTATTTATTTTTGAGGAAACTTTAGACACGAGAAGATTTGCAAGGTAAAAGAAAAAGGAAAAAAAAATTATAGCTAAATATTTGTGATTACAGGTTCTTGGACTGGTTTTTTGGAGACAAAGTTTTGCATTACAGTTTATCCTCATTAACATAAATGTTGAGTTTTCCTGGCAACCAAATGCAAAGGGGAAGTTTAATGGACTCACTCGGACAAGTAAACACTATGATAGAAAATAATGGGAAATAAAATTTAGTGAAATATTTTGAACAATTACTTTGCCAGAACAAAGAAGGAAAGATATAATTCAAAATCACTTGAGTTTATTAAAAGTATGAAAAAAGAGTAATGAAGACAGAGGAGAGAAAACATAGAGAAATGTTTTCTCTCCAGTGGAGTAATGCGTTCTTGATCTTGTTTCTTCCATTCTATCTTCACAAGCTATCAAGTGTGCCTCATGCCTGGAGTGTCCAGTTCAGACAAAGAGCACTTGCAGATGAAAATATTTGCAGTAGATGTAGGTCATTTATAACCTTTGACAATGTACTTAATCTGTTCTAAATTCTCCCCTACCCCAAACTGCCCTCTTTGAACAGCTTTGTTTGCTTTTCCCAAGACTGCCCTTCATTAACTGTCTAAAATTTTGATAGGTCATATTCATACTGTCTAGAGATTGCTGTTTGGTTGTGATTTTTGTTTTTTGTTTGTTTTGTTTTTTAACTGAATTTCAAAGGTTGTGCAAATTTGTTACAATTAAATATGTCCATCTAATTGTCAAATGCTCCAGGATCAGAGTCACTCCTTCTAGCATTCTCAACCAATCCCTTCTCCAAGATTCATTTCAGATTTACCACTTCATGCGTATATTGAGTTTTCTAGATATACTTGTCCCTTGTTCCATTTTTCATTCATTCTATGTCGTTACCATTATTCCTCTCGGGTTTCAATTTCTTGATAGTCATTCTGTTAAACTGTCTGTTAATATTTTGAAAGGTTTATATACATCCCATGCAGTTTCAATCCCACATATACATGAACTGATGTCAGCTTATATTTCCATAATTCATTTGCAAGACTGGAGATGTGAAGCACCTACACATGATTTTATTCTCATCCATTTGGAAAATTAATCTTTAGTCAACAAGAAAATTTAAAAATGGCTTAGAATTTATTCCTACCAGTTTTTATAAATGGCTTTGTAAAATGGTGTGATTATTTTATTTTACATGGGTTAATATTTTCTACTACCTATAAGTTTTGGAAAAAGAAGAAAACTAAGATTTACTACTATAGAGGAATATAATAGAAATAGAAGACAGATTTTATATTTGTCACATCTCTGATGAGTACCCATATTCAATACTTAAAGTCATATTTCTTACTATGTTAGACAGGGAAAACATAAAACAACACATGATAAGGCAACTATTAGTGACTTTTTAAAATGTACCTTCTTATGTGATGAAGTTTACTTTATTAGCTAGTATTTGGGTTTGAAATTATGGGATGCTGTTCTGTTTAACACATTTCTGGAAGACACCTACTGAACAACGCCAATGGTGTGGGGGAGTAATATTTCTACACTTTAATGAATGGTTGAATTTGTTTGGGATTAGTGCTGGCTAAATAAATCAATTGTACTGTAACTTACCCTTACATTGAAAAACTTGTAATGTCACTATCATCTACTTGTCAAGAGTTATTCTGGCGAATGCGATTTTTAAAGGTTTATTTGAAAAGGAATATACTTTCAGAAGATTAAATGTAGGTTATCATTGGTTTGAGAATGACAATATTTTTGTACTAGAGAACCAAGTTTTACTGAAGTAACAGGATTTTGCAGCACTAAGGATCTTCTCAATTAAAGTTTTTCTAAATTATATTTCACCTCTAAGTCAAGATTTCCTAGCTTTGGTAGAACAAATATGGATCGACCATTCCAGGAAGTATTTTTTGACCTACTTATGCTGGGCTAAAATCTTTCATTAATCATTAGGAGAGGGGTATTAAAAATAATCTTGTGATATTTGTGATTTTGTTCACTCAAATGGGCTTGTCATCTGTAATTTGAAATTTGTATTACAGTACATTCTCTCATATTTTATGATCTCATCTTCATTTTAAGTAGACTTGCATTTCACAATAGCTTACTGCTAAATCCTCCAAGGAATTAAGGACCTGAAATATTACAGGAAATGAGAAATTGAGACGGGTCTTCAATTACTTTCTATTGGCATGTTGCATGGGCCTAAGTGAGAAATTTTGCTCTCGTTATCTGATGATGCAGATAACTGGGATCTGGTATCCTATGACCCGTGGGTCCTGCAGAAGAATAATAGCTTTTAGACATCATATCAGCAAAATTTTGGTATAATCAGTAAGAATGTTTCAGAAATATGGAGAAAAAAAGTTTGGGACCAGCGACTTAAAACAATAAACAGAGCAGCAGATTAAAATCCTTTATAGATTAGAGGAAAACAATACTGTGTTTTTACCATGTGAATTCAGAAGACCAAGAACACTTAGAAGGTATCACAAGTTTATACCTAAGACATTGCATTGATACTTTTTATATTCTAATATTCTAAACCTAATTATTTATATTCAAATCTATTTATGGGAATAAATATCAATTTAGTTGTCAAATTATCATCTAATTCTAGTAAGTTTCACTGTGTGAAATTTAAGATCAGCACACATAAATAAAAATATATAAGTGTATATAATATAAGAAATTATTTTCCATTGTTCTGTTGTGGTTAGGGTATCAAAGTCAACTCCGTTTTAAAGTATTGTTCCATTATCTCTACCTCAGTTTTTGGTAGAGTTAGATCTAAAGATTTACCATTTTGAGATTTACAGCCTAGAGGCAAGAGGAAACACAGTGATTAAAACATTACCAATTTAAGGCCTAATATCGAGGAGAAACATAAGGACTTGTCCAGGAGCTATGGAAATATTTGTTGGTAGAAAGTCAGTAGTGTAAGTTACTGCCTAGTTGGATTGTAGACAGGCTAAGACATTAGGTAATCATGCATATGAACAATATTTTCACTTTCTTGGCTTTAGTTACTTTTGAAATGTAACAATATGAACAATATTTTCACTTTCTTGGCTTTAGTTACTTTTGAAATGTTTGGTATAATAAACAAAGGTATTTAAAAAATACTTTGAATATCTGCCTTTAGCTACCAACTCATGGACAAAATCTAAGTGTCCACTGTAGGCTTCCCCATGAAGAGGGGTATATTCATCCTCATGCCTTTTTTTATAAAATACCTTCTTTTCTGAACAATTCGTTCTCAACTGTTCATCTCTCTATGATCCCTTGTAACTAAGATTAGTTTTGTTCCAGTAAGACAATCTATGCTGCTACGGTAAGATATTCTGGTTGGTCTCTTCCTACATGGAAGAAGGGTAAAGGGTCAGGTAGACAATTGTACCAATGAGACCTCATTTGGGAAATTTTAAGCTGCAGAAGTTTAGAAGTAGCTTTTAAGAAGGCTTACTTTGAATCCATTAGCTCCACAAAGCTAACTCAGTTGATAAGTAAATACTTGAAAAGCCATCACCTTTGGACTTAGCTATAAAGGCTTCAAAATTTAAAATGAAAAAGACAAAATAGTCATTGACAGAAAAATTTCAAATATAAGCAATCCACCAAACAATGTAAGTTTTTTTCCACTATACACAGAAATTTAGAGAAATATGATCAATAACATTTTTAGGAACAATAAGGGTTCATTGTTACAAATAGGCAACCAAGGATATATGCCTGTATAAAGATTGCATCATTAACTACTTAAATTTAGAGGATACTACGTGCTTCAGCAGCTGGTCTAACCAAATGACAACAACACAGAGATTAACATGGCTCTTGCACGAGGATCATATAAAAATTTGTGAAGTATTCCATATTTTTCATTTTTCAGATGCAAGAAATGAAAAACAGTTATTAAAAAGTTGATTACAAGAATACAATGGTAACAACATATATAATTCATAGAATTAAAGGTTAGTTTGAAATCAGTGTTTAAATCTTCACCTTAGAAAGACCTTTACATAGCATAATCTTTACAAAACTTGAAATTAGATAACATTGTCATCTTATCCCAAAGAAATAAAATACTATAAGGACCTAGGAAAAAAATCTTAAATTTTTTCGATATGGAATGCAATTTGAATGGACACATTTATTAATTAACCTATATATTATAAAACAACGTAGAATTCAAAATATTATATCTAGGAGAGAAGGAAATAGATTATGGGCATTATACAAACATAAATATACTTTTTTCAGACAAGCATCAGGAATAACTTTAGTTTCTGTACTATTCATTTCCACAGATAAGTTAAAATTATTTCTGATTTAAAAAAATCACAAACTCTGCAGAAAACATTATAGATGTATACAAACAACTCTTGAATACATTTTGACATCAATGTCAGGCAATTCACTTGGAAGAATAACATGGAATCCATGACTTTTTAAAGTAAGATATTGCTGTTGCTTTGCATTGTGAAAATATTTTGTAGGGACATGAAGGATGAACGAGCAGTTTTGAAATTTAAGAAACTTAACCAGAGTTCCGTAAAGATGGCGGAGGAGAAGCTGGAGTCTAAAGAAGCTCTTGCATAGAAAGCAGGTTTGGTGTTCCAGTAAACAGTCCTAAGCCAGAGAATCACACCATGTGTGCCATCACAGGACAGAGAGTCAGGCCAGAGAGGGAAAATCCAGGAAAGTAGAAAGATCTGAGCTCTTGCCAGCAGCCGCTGTGGCGGTGGCAGTGGTGGCGGCGGTGGTGATCGCAGGCACCATACCTGAGCCACAGAGAGTCAGGGACGAAGGAACCAGATGTAGCATGCGAGTGGATTCCACTCAACACCAGCAAGAACCGACAAGGAACAGACATCTTCATCCTGCAGTTTGCAGACCAGAGACGACCCAGGAATCAAGACTCAGCATGAGTAGAAGCCCGACATCCTCACTCCTTCTCAGGGAGCAGAGGAGGGAAGGCCACCCCGCCTCTGGCCGCCCCACCGTACTGGAGATCTCCATCTTGGAAACCGAAAAAGCTCAGTGGAGCTGCTAGCTCCAACTCAGGCCTTGGAATAAAACGAGTCATTTAGCAGGTCACAAGAACTTAACGGCGGCGTGACTTGCCAGACTCAGCTCCACCCAGGGAAAAGTCACCCAGCTTGGGTGCCAGCCCTAGGAGTGGTATTCTTCACTGGGTAATCAGAGCCAGAGGCTGCCCCTCCCTCTAGCAGCCTCGACAATTAATTTAAATTCAGTAAACAGAAACCCTGAGAATGACTCCAGGCTGGGCTCCGTGAGTTTTTCACAAACAAATCCCCGGGAAAAGCTACTGTTTGTTGAAAGGCCTCAAGTCTACCCAGAAACTAGCCTCATCATTACATCCTCCTCTTTTGTGATTCTCAAAGAAGATCTGCCTCCTATTGAACTAGCCTGTGAGGAGGATCACAAAATCATTGGTAAAGCAAAGCATTTTTCTGCCTGCTCGAACAAACTGACTTAAGAAACCCACCAAGCCACAGGACCACAAGCAGACCAGAGAATCCAACAAGAGGTTGGTTACAGACACAAGGGAGATACAGGATTTTCCCCACCTCTCCCAAAAAAATCAAAGAACTTTTCTTCTCTTCTTCTTCTTCTTCTTCTTCTTCTTCTTCTTCTTCTTCTTCTTCTTCTTCTTCTTCTTCTTCTTCTTCTTCTTCTTCTTCTTCTTCTTCTTCTTCTTCTTCTTCTTCTTCTTCTTCGTCTTCTTCTTCTTCTTCTTCTTCTTCTTCTTCTTCTTCTTCTTCTTCTTCTTCTTCTTCTTCTTCTTCTTCTTCTTCTTCTTCTTCTTCTTTCTTCTTCTTCTTCTTCTTCTTCTTCGTACCTTATATAAATTGTTTTTTGTCTTTTCTAAAACTTTTTTAATCTTTAAGTTTTGCCTTTTCTGAAAAAAAATTGTTTTCCAGTAACTTTTTTTCCTCATAATTTTTATTTTAGTGATATGTGAGTGTGCGTTTTTCTTTCTTTTTTTTGTTTTCTTTCTCTTTTTTCTTTTTTAATTATATTTTTGTTTTTTGTTTAGCTCTACTAAACTTCTGATCTTCTTTTCTTCCTTTCTTATCCTTTTCACCTTTTCCTTTCTTTCGTTCTTCTTCATGTGACTTAACTCTTGTCTTGAACATCCTCAGATAAACCAGTAGTTGACTATTACACCCTATCCCCCTTTGTGTACACACTTAATCTACAACTTTATTACTCAATTCAAAACCTCTGAGACTTAAATTCCTTAATAGAAGTACTACCTCTTTAAACCTATACAATATTTTAAACATTTTTATTTTTAAGTTTTTCATATCTCCTTTATATCACTCCCCTTCTCCCACTATATTCACATTTTTCTCTAAATAGATTGATTTCGGATCTGCATAATATTTTTAATTTTTACTTTTCTATTCTTTCTGGTCTATTTTCTTTTCACTTTCCCTTTCTTCTTTTTCTCTCTCTCTCTACTTTCATCCTACCCAATCTATTTCATGCTTTGAGATTAGGACTTAGTTAATTGTCCTTGTGCCTCCCCACATCAATCTATTCAGATTTTTTACCCACATCTCTCCCTAACCCTAATAATTTCTGGTTTTCCAAATTCTTCTTTACGGTTCGTAGCCCATTAACATATATTGTTTGATGTTGAATCGATGTATCTGTTGAACTAGATTGTATCTGTAGACTATAGACTGTGCAAATTCAGACATTGGTTGATGCTGGCCTTAAAAGAGTGTTCTAGCACAAAACTGGTGCTATTTTCATCTCATATGGGCAGAGAAAGCCAGAAAAACATAAGAAAAATGGCAAGTCCGGGTATCTCAATTCCCAATCTTGATAATCAGGGGACAGAACAGATAATGAATAATCCAGAGGAGAGTTCCCAAATAGCTCTACAAACACTGCTGGTAATTGGGATAAATGAAAAGATTGAAAACATACAAAGGACTCTTCATGAGCGTGATATGGAAAGAGAGGAGGCAAACAAAAGGTCAATGCAGGAAAAGATTGAAAACCTAAAAAGGACTCTGTATGAGCATGATAAGGAGAGAGAGGAGACAATCCAAAAGTTTACACAGGAATATCATAAGCGTGAGGAAGCTACTCAAAAATTGATACAGGATTTGCGAGAGCTGCTTGATAATACTCAAAGAGAAAGGCAGGAATGGCATGAGCAGGCTGAGAACACTCAAAGAGAACTATAGGAATTCCACGAACGGGAGGAAGCTAATCAAAGAGTAATACAGGAATTGAGAAAGCAGGAAGAGAATACAGAAATATCACTAAAGGCATTAGTGAAATCCATTAACAAAGAGCTGAAGGAAGTCAGGGGGACCACAAAGGGAATCCTGAATGGAACCCAACAGAAGGAATGGGAGTCCAAGGAAACCATAACCAATCTACTAAGTGATTTTAGAATAAACACTGAACACCAAATTAAGGAAGTAAAGAAGTTCATACAAGATCTAAAACAAAGCTTCAACAAAGAATTTGAAGCCATCAATGCTGACCAACTAGAAGGAAAAGAGATAAAAAACAAAGTAGAAAGTCTTAACAGCAGGTTAGAGCATGCAGAAGATTGAATCTCAGGGATTGATGACAGCCTAGATATTATAGAGTAAGAGCATATATCCATCCAAGACAAGTCCAAGAAATATGATAGATCTATCCAACACTTGGAAGACACCATGAGAAAGCCTAATCTAAGGATATTGGGTGTAGAGGAGCACCTAGAAACAGAAATTAATGGCCTAGGAAATTTGTTTAACAGGATCCTAGCAGAGAACTTCCCAAACATGGACAAAGATAGGCCTATTCAGATACAAGTAGCTTTTAGATCCCCAAATAGACCAGACGAGTATAGGACATTCCACTGTCACATTATAATCCACACAGGATCAACTCAGACCCAGGAAAAGATGCTTAAAGCTGTCAAGGAGAAAAGGATAATCACCTATAAAGGGAAACCAATTAGAATCACCTCAGATTTCTCAGCAGAGACAATCAAAGTAAGAAGAGCCTGGAATGATGTATGCCATGCCCTAAATATAAACAACTATCAACCAAGAATACTGTACCCAGCTAAACTCTCCTTCATAACTGAAGGCCAAAGAAAAACCTTCCATAGCAAAGAAAAATTCAAACAATATTTCTCCACCAATCCAGCCCTACAAAAGATTCTTAAAAATGTCCTACACGTATTAAACCAACAAGAACACAATAAAGGCCAAGAAACTGCACCGAAACTGAGATTCCTAGAACCATAGGAAGAAGCCAGTTTTCGCACCCCCTAAAAAGGTGGATAACATGGCAAGAATTCCCAAATACATCTGATTCCTTTCTCTTAACTTTAATGGACTTAACTCTCCAATTAAGCCACATAGACTGTCTAGTTGGATTAAAAAACAAGACCCTTCTATCGCTGCCTTCACTACCGAACATATTTTATGAAGCCATCATAACCCTCTTCCCAAAACCAGACAGGGACTCATCAAAGAAAGAAAACTATGAACCCATTTCTTTGATGAACATTGATGCAAAACTTCTCAACACAATTTTGGACAATCAACATAAACAATTCATTGAAAAAATCAAACACCACGATCAAACAGGATTCATTTCAGGGATGCAAAGCTGGATCAATATACGCAAATCAATTAATATTTTTCATCACATCAACAGAAGCAAGAATAAGAACCACATGGTTATCTCAATAGATGCAGAAAAAGCATTCGACAAGATCCAACACCCCTTTATGATGAAGGTTTTGGGAAAATTAGGAATCCATGGAACATTCCTCAATACAATAAAGGCTGTATATGACAAACCTACAGCCAACATTATACTTAATGGTGAAAAACTAAAGCCATTTTCTCTTAACTCAGGAACAAGACAAGGATGTCCACTCTCTCCACTTCTCCTCAAACTAGTATTAGAATGCCTAGCTACAGCATTAAGACAAGATGCAGACATAAAGGGGATCCAAATAGGGAAAGAAGAAATAAAACTCTCCTTGTTTGCGGACGACATGATCTTGTATTTAAAGAATTCAACAGACTCCACTCCCAAATTACTCAAGCTGATTCAAAACTTTGGGAAAGTAGTAGGGAATAAAATTAACCCTCCAAAATGAATGGCTTTTCTGTATGCCAGCAATTAGAAATGTGTGGCTGAAATTAGGAAAGCAATTCCATTTGTAATAGCCCCACAAAAAATAAAATACCTAGGAATTAACTTACCCATAGAAGTGAAAGACCTCTATAATGAAAACTTTAAAATCTTGAAAAAGGAAATTAACAGAGAACTTAGAAAATGGTTAAACCTACCATGCTCCTGGATTGGAAAGATTAACATCGTGAAAATGGCAACACTTCCCAAGGCTATCTACAAATTCAATAAGATACCTACCAAAATTCCAACCTCATTTTTCAAGTACGTAGAAGAGGCAATCCAAAATTCATATGGAACGATAAAAGACCCCGAATAGCAAAAACGCTCCTCAACGGAAAGAACACTGCTGGAGGAATATCAGTACCAAATTTCAAACTCTACTTTAAAGCCATAGTAATCAAAAGAGCTTGGTATTGGCATCAGAATAGACTTCAAGTCCAATGGAATAGAATTGAAAACTCAGAAATGAACCTACAGACCTATAGCCATCTAAGCTTCGATAAGGGAGCTAAAAAAAGAGAATGGAAGAAAGACAGCCTCTTTACTAAATAGTGCTGGCAAAATCGGTTAACTACTTGTAGAAAAGTAAAGCTAGATCATTATATATCACCCTGCACCAGAATCAACTCCAAATGGATCAAAAACCTCAGAGTCAAAGCAGACACTCTGAAAACATTACAGGATGGTATAGGTGAAACCCTAGCTCTCCTTGGCTCAGGACGAAATTTTCTGAATAGAGACCTGGAAACATAACCAATCAAAGAAAGGTTAGACTAATTGGATTGCATGAAGTTGTAGAGCTTCTGCATGGCAAAGGTCATAGCGAGCATAATCAATAGAAAGCCCATAGATTAGGAGAAGATCTTCACTAGCCATAAAATGGACAAGGGACTCAATCTAAAATATACTTGGAACTCCAAAAAATTAAATCTGCCAGCAACAAATCCTCAAAGAAACAACTGCCCAATAAATAAGTGGGCTAAATACTTGAAGAGAAACTTCTCTGAGGAAGAAATAAGGATGGCCAATAGACACATGAACAAATGCTCAACATCCCTAGCCATAAAAGAAATGCAAATCAAAACAAAATTGGGATACCACCTCACTCCAGTTAAAATGGCAAAAATGAAGAACTCTAATAACAACAGATGCTGGAGGAAATGTGGACAGAAGGGAACCTTCCTTCATTGTTGGTGGGAATGTAAACTTGTTCATCCACTTTGTTTCCTCAAAGAATTCACATAGAGCTCCCCTATGACCCAATAATCCCACTTTTGGGCATTTACTCAAATGTTTACAAACCAGACCACACTAAAGCTACCAGCATAACTATGTTAATTGCAACATTATTTACCGTAGCTAAGATATTTTACCAACCCACATGCCCCTCAGTAGATGAATGGATCAAGAAAATGTGTTATATATACACAATGGAATTCTATGCCTCCATCAGAAAGAATGACATTGCCCCATTTGTTAGGAAATGGAAAAACTTGGAAAAAATTATATTAAGTGAAGCAAGCCAGGCCCAAAGAAACATTGGTCCCACTGTTTCCCTTATTTGAAATATCTAGTATGTGTATGAGTCAAGCGGAAAAGGTCAGATAATGTGATGTTAGGAAAATGAACCGTTAGATATATATTTTAATGTTACTCTCCTTCATGCATTTGTTTCTAACGCATTTATAAGATTACCTCTTTGTTGCTTTGTATGTCCCTCCCCCACAGTTCAACCCCTGCTTTCACTATTTTTGATGTCAGTATAACTTGTGGAGGATATGGGGAAAAACAAGTCGTTTAAGTGTACAGGTGGACCTGTTGCAACAATGAGAAGTATAAGTTGTCATGTCGAAAACGAGCTTTACAACATTGGTGCGGGGGGGGGGGTGGGAAGAGGGGGCGAGGATTAGTTGGGGGTTGGGGGGGAGGGGGGAGGCTGGGAAGTGATGTGAAGGGTAAACAAAGGAGGAGGTTGCAATGCTTGATAAGAAATGTGCACATTATCCTCCCCATATATTTGTAACCCCTCTGTACAGTATGTTCACAAAAAATAAATAAATAAAATAAAATTTAAAAAAAGAAATTTAACCAAACCATTATGACTTTTCTAGGGACACAAAGTATGAACTGGCATTTTTGAAATTTAAGGAACTTAACCAAACCATTTCGATTTAGGAGAACAATTTGTAAAGACTTTCACAACTTCAAAGTGGTAGTGATACATACTTATCCTTTTGGCAATATCAAAGGCAGTTTCTTCCAAGCTGTTCTTCAGACCTGGTTTGATATAATGGTTCAACAGAAGTAGGTACAGCATATCTTTGCTATTTCTATTCCCAGCAGCAAGATGCAATGTGGTCAAGAGGACTTTAGTTTGGGCATTTGTATCTGCATGATCATGAAGTAAGAAAGAATCCACTCTGGTATTATTCCAAATATAAGCACTGTGCAGGGGTGTCCAGCTATTCACAGTTATTGCATGGCTACCTGCCTTGAGCTACCAACTCATGGACAATATCTAACTGTCCACTGTAGGCTTCTCGATGAATAGGGTTATACTCATCCTCATCCCTAGTATTCATATGAGTGGCCTTTTTGGAAAGTAGTCTCCGCACTGTAGTAAGCCGATTAATTTCGACATCCCAAAGAAGAAATTTACTTGGATAATTCTCCATTTTTGTCTTGTAATTGATACCATTTCTCAATTTTTCATCTTGTTCCTTGTCTTCATCAGAATTGCCTAACCAGAGACTTTGAGTACCAGCTGGAATGAGGTGTCAATGAGTTTCCCGTATAGTTCACGTCGGTTGAACTGGTCAGAAAAATCCGGTGAATTTTCGGTATATATTTTTTCACCATGATTTATTTTCTCTTTTTCCATTTTTACTATTCTAAATTATTCTACTTGGAGAGTAGGGATTGATAGAGAGCAGAGAAAGATTTTCCTCCATATTCAAAGTACAGACTGAAAATGAGGACCAGTGGTATCTTCATGTACAGCTTATTCTTAGGAATGAGAAAATAGGAAACAATACCTTCTATGTAAATGATTTGGGAAATACCATGATATTCTGTAAGAGAACTCACTATTCAACATATGAGCTTTAAGAGCTTTCTAATAGATCCATAATTTATTGGTATTCAAATGAGAAATACATGTATAATTCAGTAGTACAATACAAGTCCTTTGCATAAGTACTTAAATTCCTTGTTTTTTAAAAAGACACTTGTTTTCATCTAAAAACGTAGTCCTGTTTATTATCTTTAGGTGATTTTGATTATTGAAGATGCTTAATGAGAAGTCAAAATGTATTAGTAGTCCTTTGCTATCAATTAAATTTCACTTTTCTTCTTGGAGAATATAATGATCGCAACAATAGTTCAGAATCAGCAAGCAATAGTTCAGAATCATGCTTCCAGCACAAGCGGATCACCAGTAAGTAATACTCGATACCATTTTCCAAAAAGATTTGTCACAGATACAATCAGCCTGCCTGCTCTAGTTGCTTTCCTAGCCTGGACCTATTCCTTCATTGTACAGGAAAAGTGTGATTCCACTGATTTCAGTCAGATCTGGTAGTAGAATTATAAAGGATTTACATTTTTTTAAAAATTAGTTGTGGGGCCTGAACTCTGGGCCTGGGCACTGTCCTTGAGCTCTTCAAATCAAGGCAAGTGCTCTACCTCTTGAGACACAGCACCACTTCCATATTTTTCTGTTTATGTGGTGCTGATTTGGGAAATGGCAGGACAGAAAGTGAAATGATATCACTGAAAATATAAAAGCAATACAAATTAGGATAATTATGGAGCAATCATATTATTTATGAGAAACATGAAAGAGAGAGAAGAAGAAAGATACAGATGTGCAATGATCTATCTAGCCACAAAATCCATGCTTCTGATCAATTTACAGAACAATTTTTTAAAGAGATGGAAATAGAATTTATGTATTGACTTTAAATTAGTAAACACATTTTTAGTAGCCTACATAAAGAGACATACCTTTGATAAAATTACAGACAAGAATCTTAATCCTTGGACTGGAAAGGTGGCTCATGGTATAGTACTTGCCTTGCAGCTTACTAAAGTGCGGAGACTACTTTCCAAAATGACACTCATATGAATGCTAGGGATGAGGATGAGTATATACCTCTTCATAGGGACACCTAGAGTGGATTCTTAGACATTGTCCATGTGTTGGTAGTCAAGGCAGATATTCATGCAATAACTGTGAATGGCTGGACACCTTGCACAGTGCTTATATGTGGAACATATTGCAACAGCACACACACACACATATACACACACATCATCAGATTTCTTCTTAAGTATTTTTTGTGTATATTCTTAAGAAGAAATTTACATTACTAACTTGAATTTCTGACAGGACAATATCATCACTGTACATCTTGCTTCTATTCTCTCAGTTTTAAATTACTATATAAGTATGTGCATAGATTAATATAGGAAATAGTAGGATCCACACTGGTGGCTCATGTCTTTAATCTTAGCTAATCAGAAAGATGAAATCTGATGATTGTGGTTTGAAATCAGACCAAGAAAAAAAAGTCTATTAGATTTTGATTTAAAAGTAACCAGCAAAAGCTAGAAATGGAGCTGTGGTACAAGCAGTAAAATTCTAGCATTGAGAAAACTAAAACAAAAAAAAATAACAATTCTGGGACAGAGCCAGATCCTGAGTTCAAGCTCTAGTATTATCAACAAACTAATGAATGAATGAATTAATTAATTAACTAAAAATAAATTAAGTGGTCACATGTGGAGTGGAAGGTAAAATGTAACATCCATGGTGACTGGTTTATGTATTATTTTATAATAAGGCAAATTATCATTTGTCCTAATCACTAACATTTTATTTGAACTTTTTTGTAAAATAAACCCTGAATTTGGCATGTGGGTATATGTGTGTGTGGATGTGCACAACTGTGTGTATGTGTATATGTGTGCTTTGTGCTGTTGCAATGTTGCTTGCCAATGTGTACAGGGTGAGGCTGAAAAGAGCTGTGTTGTTATGTTTTTTTTTTAATCAGGTTCCATTCTGTCATTTCAGTGGAACCACACTTCTGTACATTTTATTTGTCAAATGATAACAATATCATTATCAAAGCATTTACACCATTAAGTTAGATAAAAGAGATCACTTTCAGCTCTTAGTATATGTTAGGTAAGAATATACATATATAATTAGGTAGTAAGTTATTGCTGTAAGATGACGGTCAGTACAAAATATGTGTTTGACCTCTTAAATTGGTTATACTTTTAAGATATACTCATGGAGTGATTTAGATTGACTTGACCAAACAGGTATTACTTTCTGGTTATTCCTGTGAAACACAAGGTGGATAAACTCCTTATGGATTTCTGTTGAAAATAACGTTTTTTGTAAGATTGTATCTATTCACACTAATATACTAAACCCCATATTTTTTAGATTTTAATATTCCATCATATTGAATGAAAATCAATATTGTGGATATGCTTGTTAGATATACATTTCAAAAATAAAGAAACAAAAAGCATGTGTCAAATGACGCTGTAGCTCAAGTGGTACGGCGCTTGCCTTGAGCTGAAGAGCCCAAGGACAGCGCCCAGGCCTAGAGTTCAAGCCCCACGACTGACAGAAAAAAAAAAAAAAAAGCATGTGTCATCTCCAGATTGTGGATGCATTTGAAGTTGTTTTGTACATACAAAGATTTCTTCATTAATAGTTCTTTTGTGGGAGTAATGATAACAAATTTAACAAATAAGGTTTTTTGATTATTTTTGTATATAAATAACATCTCAGGGCTAGTCTTGCAATTTCTGAAAACCCTTTGAATATTTTAGTATTATTTCAGTTAATTGACTATAGAGCTAAAGACATTTCTACAATAAACATTGTTAAAATCTGAAAAAGTAAGTGGGTATATAGGCTTTTATGCATCATTTTATGGAAAGCCAGTTTTTATGAAACTAAAAGAAATAGAATAAAAGAATATGTGAATTGGGTAAGCTAATTATTAGTATAACTTTGTTTTCTATTAACATAGTCCTTTGAATGTAGCTGATGCCGTTAAATTATGTCCTTTGTGTCACTGTGCTTTAGTTATTTTTAGAATCTTTGTAGTTATAAGAGTGAATTTGTAGTATAAATAACGGTCTTTGAAAATGATTTGGAATAATCTTGTCTTTTGTGTCCTACTCCCAAGAAAATGAGTTATTTTCAAGTGTTAATAGTTTATGAGTGAATCTTCAGTATCATAAGAAATTTTGAAAAAATGTAGTAGTATTGATGTCTTTTTTTTGGGTGTGGGTCCGGTAGCGGGGCCTGAACTCTGGGCCTAGGCGCTGTTCCTCAGCTCTTCAGCTCAAGGGTAGAGCTCTACAACTTAAGCCACAGCACCATTTGCAGGTTTTTTTTCTTTTTTCTTATGTGGTGCTGAGGAATCAAACCCAGGGCCTCATGCATGCAACACAAGCGCTCTACCACTGAGCCCCTTCCCAGCCCTTTATGTCTTTTTAAACAAATTGTATTCTTTAATTGTATTCTTTAATTCTTGCTTAAGTTTTGTTATCTATGATTTTTAAACTCTCGTTCCTAACATTAATGATAGGTGAGACGGCATTTTTGGGTATATGAAAGGTAAAATATTTTACTGAGGTCAAAGGTGATTTTTATATCAGTCTTGCTTTAATGACATTTTAAAGTATTACTTTTCTCTCAAAATATTGGGTATAAAAAACAATCAAAATACTTCTAATGGTAAACAACTTAGGTGAGCTACAATGTAGAAATGATTGGTCCATAAGACCTGCAGTCTGTTTCCATCAGGAATTGGGGAGGTCATTCTTTCAGTAAGACTTTGTTAAACAGTGATAGGGTTCCTAGACAGTGTAGTGTTGAGTGAAGGGATACAATATGATTTCTACTATTTTCAGCTAGAGATCAAGAATGTTATACTTTAGCAGTTCCTTTCATCAGGGAGGTATGCACTGATTATGAATTTTGAGTTTTCATATTACCGTTACCTCTTTTCTAACAAAGGTAAAGTGAAATATTATGAGTGTACACAATAATTCTGATAATTTCTCCTAGAATTTGTAGACTAAGTGCTGGTATTTTAGTCATAAAATAGAATGAGGTTAATTGTTGCAGTGGGAGATGGATCTCAGGATAACACTTACCATGTGTGCAATGTGGTACTAGTAATTCCAACTCTGAAGACTTCAGTATCATCATCTGAGAATTAATAATGTAAATAGTTCCACTTTATGGAATTATTTTGAGGATTAAATTAGATACCCTAGTTAAAGTACGTGGAAAAACAATCAATTAGCATTTGGCACATTCTACCTGTTATTTTATCATTTGATGAATTCTAACATTTTTATCGTGATTCTATATTGTGTCCCTTTATGATGTGCAATGTGATTTATTAATATTCATTGCATTGATCACTTTTCTGTCACTATGACGAAAATACCTGCAAAGAAAATTTCTTTTTTTTTTCTTTTTGTGTCCGGTCGTGGGCCTGAACTGTGGGCCTGGGCGCTGTCCCTCAGCTCTTCAGCTCAAGGCTAGCGCTCTACCACTTGAGCCACAGCAGCACTTCTGGCTTTTTTTCTGCTTATGTGGGGCTGTGGAATCGAACCCAGCGCCTCATACATGCAAGCCAAGCGCTCCACCACTGAGCCACCTTCCCAGTCCTGCAAAGAAAATTACTGAGGCGAAAACTATTATATTGACTCATGGTTTAAAAGAACGCAGTTTAAGATATCTCCATTGTTTTTAAGTATATTTTTATTATCTTAGCTAATTGTACAAGAAATTTCCATTCAATAAATCATTTTTTAAGTATAATGGATCTTTATATAACTTGTCCCTACCCTTCCAAACTTCACCCAACCTTCATTTTTACTAGTTTAATACTATCTGCATTGAATATACTGTCTTCACTCTCTTCCTCCATAACTCTGTTTATTGCTTCCCTTTGATTTCCCCTCATATCTTCCATGTGATAATTTCGTGGTATTCATTTTGTTGGATTAAAATTTCAATTTTATAAAAAATTACACCTTTTAAATACTCCTTTGCAAATAGCATGCTTTGGTTAATATTCTTGTGTAAACTTGTATAAAGTTCTAGCTTCCAAATATGAGACAGAACAGCGGTCCTTTGTGTGTCTGGTTCTGACCTAGTTTACTTAACATATTTTTAGATCTATCTATTTCTTTGCAAATTATGTAACAATCTTCATAATTGATAGGTGCAATCCAATTTTGTATATATGACACACTTTCTCCAACCATCCTTCCGCCAAAGGGCATCTGGGCTGTTCCCATAACGTGGCTATGGTGAATAGTGCAGTAGTGAATATGGTTGTGAAAGTGTTTTTACTGTTACATTTTGGAAGAATTCATCACTATCTTTCTGATAGCAATCCTCTAACCTGTTTTCCAGAATAAGCACATCCTTCCCTTCATCTCCATCACAACGTATTGCAAGTCCTCAAAAACACACTACCCCATACAGGTCTCAATAAGCTAAAACCACACTGTGCCCATATTCTTTCAATACATTTTTAATAATTGTACATATAATTTAGTGAGAACTTTCTATGTACTTTCCTAATGTGGTAATGAGGGACATCACAACAGAGCAAAAGTAAGGTATATGCAATTTAATTAGCTATTATCATATTTAAAATCTTGTTAAGCTCTAACTCATAGCCTCACTTACTGTTATTTTAATCTTTATTTGATTATCTCCTAAATTATAACAGGTGAGTTAAATACAAAGGCAAAAAGTGTGGTTTGATTGTGACATTCATGTTTGAGGATGCACAATATGGGCAAATAGATGGATTGAAATTAATAGCAATTATCCATTTTGGTAAAGTAGAGATGATTTTCCCAAACTGATTCTCACAATTCATATTCCAGTCAACAAAAAGAAACAATTCCCTTTGTTTTGCACTTTATTAACTTTTGTTTCCATTTTATTTTATAATGAAGGATGATTTCATAAATCTACTGTAGATACAAAAATATATTAAAATAGTTCTATTCAAATGCATTGATACATACATACACATATTTATTACACAGGTTACAATGATAATTTATAACTTCTGTAACTGTAAAATTTACTAAATTATTAAAAACATGGATGGCTCATGCCTGGAATCCTGGTTACTCGGGAGGCTGAGATCTGACGATCATGGTTTAAATCCAAACTAGGCAGGAAAGTCCATGAGCCTCTTATCTCCAAAGAACCAACAGAAAATAAGAATTGGAACTGTGGCTCAAAGTAGTAGAGTTGTAGCCTTGAGAGAAAAAGCTCAGAACATCACCGAGGCTCTTAGTTCAAGACCTACAATCTACCAAAGAAAATCTATTTAACTTACACCTGTGTAAGTAGAGTATTTCCATCACCCAAATGCACATCCATGCTCATTTTCAAGGTAACTCTGCTTTGTCTGAAGTACCAATAAATATTATTACTTAAGTAGAAAGCATTGGAACGTGGGTTCATTCTATCTCTCTCATGGATTTTTCTCCACTCAAATACTCATGTGCTACAATTATTCCATGTATTTAAAATCATAGCTTTTTTTCTTTAATACTCCTAATATTAGAGTTTGAATTCAGTGTCTTGTGCTCCCTAAATGGGTGTTCTTACCACTTTTTCATGTGCCCAGCCCTAAATTATCTTGATTATTTTTGAGATAAAAACTGGCTTCCTACTTGTGTATGATCTTGGCCTCAGTTCACTTCATGCTATTAATCCTGGAATTCAGAAAAACAGGTGCATGGCATTGTGTACAGATCTTTCTGTCCAGTCTGGGCTTTAGCCTCTGTCCTCACAACAGTGCACTCCCATGTAGTCAGGATTTTCATAAGCTTGTCATAGCTGATTATTTTTAAATCTTTGCATTTCCTACAGGTTCTTGAGTTTATTTGTGTTTTCTTTGGTTGTTTTGTTTCATTTGAATCTATGTGTTGAATTGCTCACTTTTCCTTTTGTTTCTTTCCCTCAAGTTCTTATCTAAAATGCTTGGAAACCAATTCTTTCTCAAGATAGTCAGGGTGAACATTATTTATTTCAATGCAATTTCAGTAACACTTAAACACTTTCATATCTATAAATGATATACAAATGCTAAGCTCTGAGAAGTGTGTTTTTATTTTGACGGCAGCCTTTGGCATACACTGACAGATTATGAAATATATGAAGATAATAAAACTACAGATGCATGCCAGGAGGAGAAAAACCTATAATTAATTGTTTGACAGTGGCTTCCCTTCTAGTGAAAGAAGTATATGGCTTGATGCAGGATTTCACAAAATCATATTGCTAGGAAGAAACTAAACAATGATCTAATAATACAGACTTGAGAGTGATGGATTGACTTCCTGAATAATTTACTTTTGGGTCAAATAAAAGCAGGCTTCCAAAAAGAGAGTAGATTTTAGAGAAACATGAATTTTATGCAAATAGGTCCTTAGCTGATTTTGTTAATTTGTGAAATAATACAGGGGAATAAATTACAGCAAGGAAAAAAATTAAAGAATTTCACATGGAAATACTCATTTGTGTCTGTGTTCATGCACGTGTGAATACGCACACACACATGTGCATGTGCTCATGCATGCATTCATCATTCTTGAGGCTTAATAGTGTCTGGGAACTATTCCTAAACTTCTGTGCCAAAGGATAGTGGTCTACCACTTCAGCCACTGCTACACTTATGGATTTCTTTTAGATAATTGTTGTATTTTCATGATTGGACTGGCTTGGAACAGTGATCTTCAGATCTCAGACTTTCTAGTAGCTAGCTAAACTTATTCAGCCTCTGAGTAGCTATTTAAAATTCTGCCTGTCCTCTATGCTTCACTGCTCTTTTATTCTTTTCTTGAGGTATTCACAAGCCTAAGTCATATATATATATATATGTCTAGTTGCTTAAAAAAATACTCTTACTGCTTGGCATCAGGGGCTCCCATGTGTACTCCTAACTACTTAGGAGGCTTTAGAACAGAACCCAAGCAGAAAGTTTAGTGAACTTCCTTCTCAGTCTATAGCTGGGTGCATTGTATCATTTCCACCATCCTGCACAATCTAGAGACTAAGTTTGGAAAGGCTGGGAATCCAGACCAGTCAAGGTAGCAAGCTAGACATGTTGGTGTGCAACTCTGATGCCTTGATGAAGGGAAGGTTAAAAGGACAGATCAGGTGCATGTTCTTTTGGAAAGGGAACCCCTCTCCTAAAATTCACCAATGATAAGACTCCAGCCTAGCAAGAACAATATACCCAAGTTGAAATCCCCACAATTTCCCACAACCAAAATAAGTATATTCAATAACACCCCAAAACTTAGTAAAATCTGTTCTTTGCTATAATATCAGCTTTATCTGATTATCATATGATGTAATCGTATAGTTTCTTCATTAAACTTATGATAATTTAAAAAGACCTAGAAAATTCTTTCTCACTTATTAAGTGCAAACGAATGGCAAATTGCCTCATTTCTTACATATTTGACTACCACTATAAATTCATCTTATGATTATTATTAATAGTAATATATTCTCATTTATTGCTTAACTTTGTAACAGTTTTTAAACTTTTTGCTTCTCTGCTGAAGTTGAAATATTTAAATAGTATCATCAAAGTATATTCCTTGAGTACCTAGGGCAGTTTTTTTTTTACAAAGTTTTTAACCAATGGCTTCTAAGAATTCTTAATTGGTATATTATTTGGTTTATTTTTAATTTAAATTTAATTTTATTGTAATAAAAATGTACACAGGGGTTACAGTTACATAAATATGGTAATGAGTACATTTCTTAGGGAAGAAACATTGTTATCTCTTCCATCGATTTTTTTTGTACACGCAAAACAAAAACTACTGATGCTTTTGCTGTTGCTATTGATCAATGGGTACTTGTGTTTTCTTTGTTCATGCATTTTTATTATAAAATTGATATACAGGTCTTTTACACTTAATTAAGTCAACTAAAGAGTACACTTCGGGCTGGGAAGGTGGCTCAGTGGTAGAGCGCTTGCCTTGCATGCCTGGGGCCCTGGGTTCAATTCCTCAGCACCACATAAGCAAAAAGCCAGAAGTGGCTGTGGCCCAAGTGGTAGAGTGCTAGCCTTGAGCTGAAGAGCTGAGGGACAGCGCCCAGGCCCAGATTTCAGGCCCCACGACCGGACCCCCCCCCAAAAAAAAAGAGTACACTTCATTTTATTTTTTAAATTTCAAATTTGAGCTTAAATGTTTTGTTTCTTTAGGGTAATTCTTTTTGAAGAGTTGTAGGATTAGTTAATTTAATTTTGCATGATTTTTACGCATGCAAATTATTCAGATACATATATTTTGCTCTTAAAATATTTAACATGTGACTATTTAAAAATTATTTTCTTAATTTTTATATGGTTAGTGGTTTTAAATAAATTTATTTTCTTATAGTTATGAACATATTTGTACAGGTAGCAAATACTTACTGTATTTTCAAGAAGCACATACTTTATTAAGAAACGCTTCATTACCTGGTCTCTTTTTGGAAATATTTGTACTTGTGTTAAAAAGAAATTTTTGAGCTCAGCATGGTGATTTGTGGCATCCATTTTGTAGCTATGGTGGGAGGTGTAAATAGGGTTTGTAATTCAGGAGAGACAGAAACTACAAGACCTTATTATAAAACTATTCAGAGTGAAATGATTAGAGATAAGCCATCCATAGCGTTATATAAAGCACCTCGCTATCATATTCTAAATCTTTAGTTAAAAAACACCAGTAACATCAATCTTTTGTCAAAGTAAAAGGACACATGATTCAAAATGTTTATTATTTAAAACTTATTTGCAAAGATTCTCATGTCTTCTATTAATTTCAATTTTCTTAATCTATTAAAATCCAAGTATATTGTGACTATTTTGTTTCTACTAAACATTTAAATAGTACGAGCAATATAATGATTTCATATATTAACATACCTTTACTATTTGTGATACTTTCCTCCGTTTAATATGATAATATCAACATTCCAAATGTGTGTATGTGGTGTGTGTATGCGCATGTTTATGTGGTTTCTGTGTGTGTGTGCTTTGTGTGTCCTTTGTAATGCGTGCAAGATCACACCATTGCTTCACATATGCTAGACCAATGTTTGACCACTGAGCTATAATGTCTAGTTATAATCCAAATAATATTTTAAATCATGACTTTTAAACTTTCATTCCTAGTATGCTTTTTCAAAATTATATATAATAAAATGTGATCCATGGTCTATCCACACTAGCAAGTTTTATTGCTATTTTGAATATTTCCACTGCCTTTCCACTTCCAAAGTCTTGTGTTTGTTATTTGATAAAGGTTTTACTTTGCTTCTTTTCTCTATTCTTTCTTTTGCCCTTTTGTGATTACCTGTTCTTTCTCTTATATCTTTGGAAATTAATTATCATATTCCTATTACAATTTCTTTACATTGTAACAGGTATATAAAATGCTTTGTTTTCTATTTTATTTTTTTCCATTTTCACTGACTTTTATTCCAAACTGTTAGATGGGCTAAAAAGAAACTTGACTCAGGACACTTTATTTTTCTCCTTCTCTTCTCTGAAGTCTTTCTGTTTTTTGAAACACAAGAGCAACGACATATAGTTCCTATAAGGTCCATCATTTTTTCCACTCTCATTCTCCTCTGTTTTACAGCTCAAGTTGTTATCATTCAGCTTTATTATGCTACAGCATTATCTAAATCTTAACTCATTCCTAAATTAATTTTAGTTGTTTCAAGTATTCTCTAAAGGCATATCCCTATATATATTCTATATATAATATCTGAGGTCTTGTATTTTCACAAGGTACAAAATATGAGTGACTATCAAATATCTAGATATCTCTGCAGAATATTGGTTCACCTGCTCAATAAAATCGTATGTAAATTCAAGGAATACAGGTCAGTCAGAACAACCTTGTAAATGGTGTAGCTTGAGCCTTCATACTAGCTTTGAATCTTATTACCATGTTTAGTAGTGAAGGAAACATAGTTCTACAATAAGAGCAGACACATAGAAGAATGTAACAGATTTGTCAAAAATAAATTCTTAGTTTTATGGTGAATAGATTTTGAAAACTATCCCATGACTTTATGAAATAAAAATAGAATCTTAAATGGGTGTATTGGCACTATTTTCTCTCGAGATTTAAAGAATGATCTTAGACTACTACCTCAATCTTTTTGTTTTGTTTTGTTTTGTTTTGTTTTTTGTCACTCATGGGGCTTGAACTGTGGGCTTAGGCGTTGTACGTGTGCTCTTCAGCTCAATGCCAGAGCCCTACCACTTGAGCCACCGTACCACTACTGGTTTTCTAGTGGTTTACAGGAGATAAGAGTTTCATGGACGTTCCTGCCCAGGCTGGCTTTAAACCACAACCCTCAGATCTCTGACTCCTGAGTAGCTAGGATTACAGGAATAAGCCACAGGCACCTGGCCTACCTCAATCCTTATACAAAAATTTAAAATAAAAAATGATTATCAACCTATAAATGTGAGATGTAAAAGCCTATAAAACATAAATGTAAAAATTCATGACATTGGATCCGTAAAGGTTTCTAAAAATTTGTCCTGGAAAGCATTAGTGGCTAAAGAAAAGCAAGAATAAACTGGATTATATCAAGTGATAACCTTTCATAATTCAAAGGACACTATAATCCAAGTGAAATCATCCAACAGATGGACGGAACATATTTGTTAATGCTATAATGTTAATGCTACCATGATTCTGAACCTTAAGCATTTTTATATCTTCTAATTCTATATAAAGTTTTGCCTGAATAGGATATTTCTTTAAAGAACATATGTAAATTAATAGTCAAGAGGAGGAGCATATGAAATAAGCTCCTCTTTAGTATCTAAGAAAAAGAAAACTCACTAGTATGACCCTAATATAAAAAGATGACACAAAATATAGTAATGCATTTGTGGAGAAACTGATATACTCCTCATAGTGATTTTATTTGTATAATACTGCAATCATTTTAGTAAGCAAGTTTTCAAGACTTCAAAAGGTCAAAGAGAATTGTATAGGATCCAATCATTATACTTCTATGAATGTATTAAAGAGAAATAAGAAACGTGTTTGGACAGAGATTTGTAGTTCATTGACAGTCCAGTTGAATAGTATGTATGAGACCCGGGAAATAATCCCCAAAAACAAATTTTGAAAAGACACACTATAGAGGATGCATGCTGGACAAATTCCTGTAACAGAATTTTATATCTATTTTAATGTCTGTTCTAAAATATATAGCATTTCTATTTGAAAAAATGCAAGTTTGTGAAAATTAGGCTTTGAAACCTATGAAGGTACAATTCACTTCCAAGCACTAAACTGTATACAATAAAAGGAGATAATATATTGTATGTTAATTACATGTCAGCAAAAAAACTATTGTTAAAAATTCTTCACACAAAATCCACAATATTTAAAAAGATATTTTTGGTGTTGGCTAAAAACTCTGTAAACTACAGCGTTTAAAACAAAGATGTGATTTCTGTTTATTTTGAGGTTTTTTGTCTGTTATTTTGAGTTTATACAGAGATAAATCAATCAAAAATCTATGTTATAACTGGAATACCTAGGAATTATGCATCACTTATAAGTAATTGATAACCTTTTCTGGAAGAAACTTTTATCAAATGACAGAAGACACAAATTTATGCATCTGCAATTTATGAAAGCCATACATTACTTGCTCAATCAAATTGCTTTTCTCTACTTTGCTAGGAAATCAAATTATTCTCAAGACAAGAGCCAAAAGCAGTGAAAAGAAACAAAATACACAATCATCTTGATTTATTTGTGAAAATAACAAATGAAATAAAACAATTCCACAGAAGGGGCTCCAATATTAGTATCAATGAAGCAGTTCCTGAATGCCAACATCTATTGAATTTTTGGAATTTTTTCAAACATAAAAACTAGAACAAGAAAACAAATATACTCTTAGAGTGAGCCAGTCTTGCAATCATTTTCTTAATTGTTTTGAAATTACAAAAATTGATACTCCTTTGCATTCTAAATCATTTAAAAACATTTATCACTTATTATAATTCAAGTAACAAGCAAGAGTAATTTTATATAATCATTAAAAATACCATTTTATTACTATCGTAAAATAGAATAAAAGACCAGTCCCAATATTTTCCCTACTCATCATTATTCTTAATTCCTAATCATTACCTAAATATCTTAATCTAAATAGTCATGTCTTTAACATAGACATAAATATTGTATACATTTTAACTTAACATTTTCCAAGGGCATGTATTCATGTTTCTAAGAAATGTTCACAGCAGTTAAAAGATGCTTTTGTGAAATTAATGTGATACATTTTCTTGTTGTGGTTGTTGTTTGCAAGGCCTGGGCCTTGTCCCTAAGCCTTTTTATGCTCAAGGAAAGCACTCTACAACTTGAGGCACAGAGCTAATTTCTGTTTTTATTGGTTAATTGGAGATAAGAATCTAACAAATAATTTTCTGTCTGGACTAGTTTCGATTATAATTCTAAGATTTCAGCACAAGAATAGCTTGAATTATAAGCATGAGTTACCGACACTTGGTTTGATGAATTAAAAAAATTGATTATGTTTTTTTCACTGTAATGTATATCATTCTACACATAAATTTAGATATATGTATATATTTCTTACAAATAATCTCTAAAAATGTATCTTTCTACACATAACATATATATATGGAGAGAGAGAGAAAGAGAGAGAGACAGAGAAGACAGACAACCTCTAAAACTTTTATGCTACTATTTTGACCTTTTTCATTTCAAAGATATATAGTCTATTTTTCTAAAAGTTCCTTAGAATAAAATAACAAATATTTCAATAGAAAGTAGAGTTTATTACTTTCAAGGAAATTTTAAATATGCATTTGATATTTTAGTAACACTTAAAGTATATCACTTGAAAAATTTCTGTTGAAACTCTTAAATATTTGTGTATAGTGATGGGGAGAGAAGAAGTTAATTCATATTGGTTAGGAATTTGCAATGTTTCAAAAATCTATTCCATAATTTGTTATAAGCACAGAGTCAAGCTATCTGATATGGTTTAGTTTTTGTTTCTATATTTGTTCAAAATTTTAATATGGGTGCATTCCCTGTGGTGACATTAAACTTATTAATAAAAAGACAAATAATAACAAAATCATAGACACAAAAAAGACTTTCATTAATTAGCACTTCTGATGCTAATAATTTTGATGAATATGATGATGATGACCACAGTGTATCATGATAATGACAACAATGTTCTGATTGAAAAGGAAGATACTTTAGACATCTTTAAAGCTAGATTGTCACATTGAATTCATGGTAATAAATGGCATTGGATTACATACAATAAGAATAACAAGAGAGTTCCGGGAAGATGGCAGAGGAGAAGCTGGAGGCTAAACAAGCTGTCACATAGAAAGCAATTTTAGAGTTCCAGTGAACAGTCCTAAGCCAGAGAATCACACCAAGTGTGCCATCACAGGACAGAGAGTTAGGCCAGAGAGGGAAAATCCAGCCAAGGAGACAGATCTGAGCTCTTGCCAGCAGCCGCCGTGGCAGCAGCAGTGGTGTTGGTGGCGACTGCAGCTGCCATACCTGAATCACAGAGAGTCCGGGACAAAGGAGCCAGAGGTGGCAGGCAAGCGGATTGTACTCAACACCAGCCAGAACCGACAAGTAGTGGATATCTTCATCCTGTAGTTCCCAGACCAGAGATGACCCAGGAACCAAGACTCGGTGTGAGTAGAAGCCTGACTTCCTCACTCCTTCTCAGGGAGCAGAAGAGAGAAGGCCACCCCTCGACTCCCTGTACTGGAGATCTCCATCTTGGATACCGACAAAGCTCGGTGGAGCTGCTAACTCCAACTCAGGCCTTGGGATAAATCTGGAGTCATCTAGCAGGTCACAAGAGCCTAACCTGACCTGCCAGACTCAGCTCTACCCAGGAAAAAGTCACCGATCTCGGGCACCAGCCCCAGGAGTGGGTTTCTTCACTGGGTAGTCAGAGCAAGAGGCTGCCCCTCCCTTTAGCAGCCTTGACAATCAATTGAAATCCAGTAAACAGAAACCCTGAGAGTGGCTATAGGCTGGGCTCTGTGAGTTTCTCACAAACCGGCCCCCGGGAAAAGCTACTGTTTGCTGAAAGGCCTCAATTCTACCCAGAACCTAGCCTCATCACAGCATCTCCAAACTGGAGGAAAAAGCCATCTCCCTCTTTTGTGATACTCAAAGCAGATCTCCCTCCCATTGAACTAATCTGGGAGGAGGATTGCAGAGCATTTTTCTGCCTGTTCAAAGAAACTGACTAAAGTAACCAACCAAGCCACAGAAACACAAGCAGAACAGACTCCAACAAGAGTCTGGTTACAGACTCAGGGGAGACACAGGATTTTTCCTTCCCCTCCCAAAAAAATCACAGAATATTTTTTTTGTTGTACCTTTTAAAAAAAATTTTTTTTTCAAAAAAAAATTTTAATTTTTAATTTTTACCTCTTTTGAAAAAAAAACTTGTTTTCTAGTAATTTTTTTTCCTCTTAGAATTTTATTTTCGGGGTATAAGATTGTGTGTGCGTTATTCTATCTTTCCTTTTTTTCTTGTTTTTGTTTGTTTTTTTTTTTTTGTTTAGCTCTACTGAACTTCTGATCTTTTTTCTTTCTTTCTTATCCTTTTTACATTTTCTTCTCTTTCGTTCTTCTTTATGTGACTTAATTGCTGTTCTGCACATCCTCAGATAAACCCAGAGTCGATTATTAGACTTTATCCCCCATTGTGTACACACTTAATCCACAAATTTGTTACTCAATTCAAAACCCCTTAGACTTAAATTCCTTAATAGCAGTACTACCTCTTTATACCTATATAATATTTTAAGTATTTTTTATTTTTAAGTTACCTCTCCTTTATATCCCTCCCCTTCTCTCATTATATTCATGTTTTTCTCTGAATAGTTTGTTTTAGATCAGTATTATATTTTTCATTTTAACCTTTCTATTGTTTCTGGTTTCTTTTTGTTCCCTTTCTCTTTCTTCTTTTCTCTCTCTCTATCTACTTTCATCCTATGCAACCTATTTCCTGCTTTGAGATTAGGACTTAGTTAACACTCCCTGTGCCTTCCCACATCACTCTATTCCTATTTCTTACCCACATCTCCTCCTAAAACTAATAATTTCTGGTTTACCAAATTTTTCTTTGCGGTTCGGAGCCCATTAATATATAATTGTTTGATGTTAAATAGATGTATCTGTTGAACTAGATTGTATCTGCAGACTATTGTCTGTGGAAATACAGACAGTAGTTGATGCTTGCCTTAAGACAGTGTTGTAGCACAAAACGGGTGTTAATTTCATCGCAAATGGGCAGAGTAAGCCGGAAAAACACAAGAAAAATGGCAAGTCCGGCTATCTCAACTCCCACTCATGATAATCAAGGGACAGAACAGATAATGAATAATCCAGAGGAGAGTTCCCAAATAGCTCTACAAACACTGCTGGCAATTGGGATAGATGAAAACACAGAAAGGATTCTGTATCAGCGTGATAGGGAGAGAGAGGAGGCAATCTAAAAGTTTATACAGGAATATCATAAGCATGAGGAAGCTACTCAAAAACTGATACAGGATTTGCGAAAGCAGCATGAGAATACTTAAAGAGAAAGGCAGGGATGACATGAGCAGGCTGAGAAGACTCAAAGAGAACTACAGGATTCACATGAATGGGAGGAAGATAATCAAAGAGTAATACAGGATTTGAGAGGGCAGGATGAGAATACACAAAGATTACTAAAGGCATTCATGGAATCCATTAACAAAGAGCTGAAGGAAGTCAGGGCGACCACAAAGAGAATGCTGAATGGAAACCAATGTAAAGAATGAGAATCCAAGGAAACCATAACCAATCAACTAAGTGATTTGAGAGTAAACACTGAACACCAAATTAAGGAAGTAAAGAAGTTCTTACGAGATCTAAAACAAAGCTTCAACAAAGAATTTGAAGACATCAAAGCTGACCAACTAGAAGAAAAAGAAATAAAAAAAAAAAAAAACAAAGTAGAAGGCTCGACACCAGGTTAGATCATGCAGAAGATCGAATCTCGGGGATTGAAGACAGCCTAGACATTATTGAGAAGAATATACAACCATCCTAGACAAATCCAAGAAATATGAGAGATCTAGCCAATATATGGAAGAAACCATCAGAAGGCCTAATCTAAGGAAAATGGGTGTAGAGGAGCACCTAGAAACAGAAGTTAATGGTCTAGGAAATTTGTGTAACAGAATCCTAGCATAGAACTTCCCAAACATGAAAAATATAGGCCTATTCAAATACAAGAAACTTTTAGAACTCCAAATAGACGAGACCAGAATAGGACATCCTACTGTCACATTATAATCCACACAGGATCAATTCAGACCAAAAAAAAAAAAGATCCTTAATGCTGTCAAAGAGAAAAGATTAATCACCTATAAAGGGAAACCAATTAGAATGAACTCAGATTTCTCAGCAGAGACAAAGCAAGAAGAGCCTGGAATGATGTATGCCATGTCCAAAAAGAAACAACTATCAACCAAGACTACTGTACCCATCTAAACTCTCCTACATAACTGAAGGCCAAAGAAAAACCTTCCATAGCAAAGAAAAATTGAAACAATACATCTGCATCAAACAGCCCTACAAAAGATTCTTAAAAATATCCTAAACCTAGAAAACCAACAAGACCACAAAAAAGGCCAAGAAACTACACCCAAACTGAGAATCTAAGAAATATAGGAAGAACCCAGTTTCGCAGCTCCCAAGAAGGTGGATTACTTGGCAGGAACTCCCAAATACCTCTCTGTCCTATCTCTTAACATTAACGGACTTAACTCTCTAATTAAGCGACATAGACTGTCTAGTTCAATTAAAAAACAAGATCCTTCTATCTGCTTCCTTCAGGAATCACATCTTGCCCATAAAAACAAACACATTTTCAATGTTAAAGGCTGGAACAAAATCTACCAAGCAAATGGTCAAATAAATAGGCGGAAGTTACAATCCAAATATCAGATAAAATAGACTTCAAATTAAAATTTGTGAGAAGAGATAAAGAAGGTCTCTACATACTAATTAAGGGATCTCCCCTTCAGGAGGATATTACAATTCGAAATATCTATTGGCCAAACAATGGCACACACAAATTTATCCAAGAAACACTACTTTACCTCATTCCACATACATCCAAAGACATTAATTGTTGGAGATTTTAAAACACCACTCTCCCCACTAGAGAGATCAACTCGGCAAAAACTCAACAGAGAAACTGCAGATCTAAACAACTGCATCGATCACCTAGATTTAACAGACATCTACCGATATTTTACCCAACAGCATCAGAATACACGTTTTTCTCAGCAGCACATGGAACATTTTCTAAAATACACCACATTTTAGGCCACAAAGACAACTTGTCCAAGTTCAGAAACACTGAAATTATACTTTGCATTCTCTCTGACCACAATGGAATAAAAGCCACCAAAGAAAGTCCGGTAACACATCTAGACTGAACAATACACTGCTGAATCACGAGAGGGTCAAAGAAGAGATTAGAAAGGAAATTCCAATGTTCATGCTATTCAACAAAAATGAGCAAACAAATTACCAGTTCCTCTGAGACACAGGAAAGGCAGTATTCAGAGGCAAGTTTATAGCTCTCAGTTCCTACATCAACAAATTGGAGAGATCTGAAACCAACAATTTAATGAGACATCTGAACCTCCTTGAAAAAGAGCAGCACGGTAAACCCCAATCCAGTTGATGGAAAGAAATAATTAAAATTAAATCAGAATTAAATGAATTAGAATACAAAAAAAAGAGAAAGAATCAACAAAACAAAGACTTCGTTCATCCAAAAAATTACCAAAATTGACAGACCCTTAGAAAATCTTTTCATGAAAAGAAGAGAACACAGCCAAATAAATAAACTCACAGATGAGAATGGAAACATCACCACGGAAACAACCAAGATTCAGAAGATTTTAAGGGAATACTTCTCAAAACTTTATTCTAATAAGTTTGAGAAGTTGGCAGAAACGGACCTTTTAAACCAAGATGAGTTAAACCATCTTAACAGGCCCATATCAAGCATTGAAATAGAAACAGCAATAAGAGACCTCCCAGCTAAGAATAGTGTAGGACCAGATGGTTTTACAGCGGAATTCTACAAGGCCTTCAAAGCAGAGCTCACACCAATACTCCTCCAACTCTTCAATGAAATTGAAAGAGAAAGTTCACTACAGAACACATGCTATGAAGCCATCATAACCCTCATCCCAAAACCAGGCAGGGACTCATCAAAAAAGAGAACTATAGACCCATTTCTTTGATGAAATTTGATGCAAAACTTCTCAACAAAATTTTGGCCCATCGACTTCAACAATTCATCTAAAAAATCATACACCATGATCAAACAGAATTCATTTCAGGAATGCAAAACTGGTTCAATATATGCAAATCAATTCATATTATTCATCACATCAACAGGAGCAAGAATAAGAGCCACATGGTTATCTTAATAGATGCAGAAAAAGTATTCGACAAGATCCAACACCCCTTTATGATGAAGGTTTTGGGAAAATTAGGAATCCATGGAACATTCCTCAATACAATAAAGACTGTATATGACAAACCTACAGCCAGCATTGTACTTAATGGTGAAAAACTAAAGCCATTTCCTCTTAACTCAGGAACAAGGCAAGGATGACCAATCTCTCCACTTCTCTTCAATCTAGTATTAGAACGCCCAGCTACAGCAATAAGAGAATATGCAGACATAAATGGTATCCAAATAGGGAAAGAAGAAATAAAAACTCTCCCTCTTTGCGGACGACATGATCTTGTATTTAAAGAATCCCATAGACTCCACTCCCAAATTACTCAAGCTGATTCAAAACTTTGGCAAAATAGCCGGGTATACAATTAATCCTCAAAAATCAATCGCTTTTCTTTATGCCAACAATGCGAAAAGTGGGGCTGATTTTAGGAAAGCAACTCCATTTGTAATAGCCCCACAAAAAATAAAATACCTAGGAATTAAGGTAATCAAAGAAGTGAAGGACCTCTATGATTAAACTTTGAAAAACTTGAAAAAGGAAATCAAAACAGACTTAGAAAATGGGAAAAACTCCCATGCTCCTGGATTGGAAAAATTAACATCAGGAAAATGGCAATACTTCTCAAGGCTATCTACAAATTCAATGTGATACTTATCAAAATGCCAACCTCAATCTTCAAGTAAATAGAAGAGGAAATCCAAAAATTCATATGGAACAATAAGAGAACCCGAATAGCAAAAATGCTCTTCAACGGAAAGAACATTGTTGGGGGAATATCAATACCAAATTTCAAGCTCTAATATCAAGCCATAGTAATCAAAACAGTTTGGTACGCGCAGAAGAACAGACCTCAGGACCAATAGAATAGAATTGAAAACCCAGAAACGAACCTACAGACCTATAGCCATCTAATTTTGATAAGGGAGCTAAAACAATAGAATGGAAGAAACACAGCCTCTTCAGTAAATGGTGCTGGCAAAATTGGTTAACTACTTGTAGAAAACTAAATCTAGATCCTTATATATCACCCTGCACCAGAATCAACTCCAAATGGATCAAAGACCTCGAAGTCAAAGCAGACACTCTGAAAACATTATAGGATGGAATAGGAGAAACCCTAGGTCTCCTTGGCTCAGGCTGAAATTTTCTTACTAGAGGCCCGCAAACACAACGAATCAAAGAAAGGTTGGACAAATGGGATTGCATGAAGTTGCGAAGCATCTGCATGTCAAAGGACATAGCTAGCAAGATCAATAGAAAGCCCACGGATTGGGAGAAGATCTTCACTAGCCATACAACGGACAAGGGTCTCATATCTAAAATATAATTGGAACTCAAAAAATTACATCACCCAATTACAAATTCTCAATGAAACAACTTCCCAATAAATAAGTGGGCTAATGACTTAAAAAGAAACTTCGCTGAAGAAGAAAGAAGGATGGCCAATAGACACATGAAGAAATGCGCAACCTCCCTAGCCCTAAAAGAAATGCAAATCAAAACAAAATTGGGATACCACCTCACTCCAGTTAGAATGGCTAAAATCAAGAACTCTAATAACAACAGATGCAGGAGGGGAAGTGGACAGAAAGGAACCTTACTGCATTGTTGATGGGAGTATAAACTTGTTCAACCACTTTGGAAAGCAGTGTAGAGATACCACAAATGACTTTACATAGAGCTCCCAAATGACCCAGCAATCCCACTTTTTGGAGCTTAGCCAAATGCTTACAAACAAGAACACACTAATACAACCAGCACAACAGTGTTTATTGCAGCATTATTTACCATAGCTAAGATCTGGAACCAACCCAAATGCCCCTTAGTAGATGAATGGATCAAGAAAATGTGGTATATATACACAATGGAATTCTATGCCTCCATCTGAAAGAATGACATTGCCCCCTTTGTTTGGAAATTGAAAGAATTGGAAAAAATTATATTAAGTGAAGTATGTCAAGCCCAAAGTAACATAGGTCTCATGATTTCCCTGATTTGCAATATCTAGTATATGTATGAGTCAAGCAGAAAAGGTTAGATAATATGATGTTAGGAAAATGAACCCTAAGATATGTATTTTAAATGTTTTTTTTCTTTCATGCATTTGTTTCTAACGCAATTATAAGATTATTTCTTTGTTGCTTTGTATGTCCCTCCCCCACAGTATAACCCCTGCTTTTACTGTATTTGATGTATGTATAATTTGTGGAAGGGATGGGGAAAAGCAAATCATTTAAATAAGGATACAGTTGGACCTGTTGCAAAAATGACAAGTACAAGTGGTAATGTCGAAAACCAACTTTACAACTTGGGGGGGAAAGATTGGGGGGGGAGGGAGGATGGGAAGGAATGGGAAGTGTAAACAAAGGAAGAGGCTACAATGCTTGATAATAAATGCACTCACTATCTGGCTCATGTAATTGTAACTCCTCTGTAAAGTATTCTCATAATATAAAATAAAAATTAAAAAAAAAGAATAACAAGAGGAGAGATTTAATATCAAGTAATACAATCATATAAACATGTAGGGACAAGAGAATTCCTAATGTTATTCCTACATACTCCTGTATACTCACTTTTCTTGGTAGTATATTTTTTTGTTGTTTTTCTGGGTTTTTTTTGGTCAGTCGTGGGGCTTGAACTCTGGGCCTAGGCACTGTCCTTCAGCTTTTCAGCTTAAAGGGACAGCTCTACCACTTGAACTATAGCTCCACTTCTGGTTTTCTCTTGCTTTATTGGAGATAGGAGTGTCAAGGTCTTTCCTGCCCAGCCTAGCTTTGAACAGTGATCCTCAGATCTCAGCCTCCTGAGTAGCTAGGATTACACGTATGTGAAGAGCTAAAGTAACTCCAATTTAATATGAAGCCCCTTGAGTTGTGATGCCCTCAGAGTAACCTCCAAAGAGAGCTGTGCTGCCAAAGAGAAAAATAGTTCTCAGAAAAACCGCAGGTTGCCACCAACCCTGCCCATCCTTAAGGAACAGAACAGTTGCCCAGGTTTTCCAGCATAAAAAGGGAAGTGTGATCAGGGAGGACTTAAACCCCCTAACTTGTGAACTTACTTGTGTGGAAACCCCCTGAACTTGTGAACTTGCTTGTGTGGAAACCCCCTACACTTTTTTGTTTGATACTATAAAAGCTGTCCTAATTTTGAGCTTGGGGCCTCTTAGCATCACTGGTTACCAAGTGCGCAGAAGACCAAGCTGGAGCTTGCAATAAAGACTCGTTGATGTTTGCATTGATCATGGTCTCTGGTGGTCTGAGAGGGGGGCATCTGAAATCTAGGCACTTCACTGTGAGCCAGCAGTGCCTGGCTTGGTGGTATTGTTTTTTAATACATCAAATAATTTATTTCCACATTTTGATGGACTAAAGTATAGTTTTCAACTTATGGTGATTAGTTCAAATAACATTCTCATATAGATACTATTCAAAAACAAATGATATGTTAAGATTATGGTCTTCAATACAGCTGTGAACACATGACACTATTTACATAATAGCACTTACATGCGTGTAGTTGTCTTAAAAGGCCACAGGCCATAGAGCAAGGAGGTAAAATTTATTTTTATTTCTGCATGAAACAATTTGTAACTTTATACCAACAAACTGAATTTGACTCTTTCATTATTTGCAAGCTAAGGTGGAAAATGTAAGGAATCTTCACTTTTTCTATTTCCTGCTCTAGAAGTCAACAGTATTTCTGGTAAATTACATCCATTTACAGATGAGAAATGTAAGGCTAACAGTCAATATAGTGAGTAAATAATGATACTAGAATTTGTGTCTGAGCTCTTCACTCCATATGCTTACAAAGAGAGTAATTTAGTGATGGAGAGGACAAATATGAAAAGACTGTGGGGGAAAAGCATACTTTGTAAATGGTTGTTTTAGGATTAGGTGACGAGTGATAAGTATTTGAAATACGCTGGTGTTAGGGGCATATAAAGGAGTACATAGAAATCATATTAGTGACAGAAACTGAGAACATCTTGATCATTTATCTTATCTAATGGCGAGAGTAGAAGGATAAGAAGAAATCTGAAGTGCTTCCACATCTCTGGCTGGCAACTGTGTTAGTGATATTCTTGTGATAAGGATTACAGGTGAAAAAGATGGATTTAGAGGTAAAAATTCTGATAGTTCCAAAATTTATGTTAAACAGATGCAAAGATAGGTCTGTTTAGACATCATCAATATATCCATGACCATTAATGTGAAAAAGAATAATAAAATCGGGGGCATTATTGGAGGGAAGGGGAAAAGGAAAGTTCTGACACAAGTGTGAGCAATGTGCGCACCAGTGTGGACAAGACAGGAAGAAACAGATAAATAAGGAAACAAAAAAGTAATAAACACAGATTTGCAGAAGGAAAGAATTTTCAGGAAGATATTGTAGGAAATATATTATCTGGATTTGAAAACTAAAGGGACATAGACAAGTTCAATAAGAACAGTGTTTTGGTGAAAGTCATATTAATAAAATTTTGAGATATGAATGTGAAGCCATAAAATTGTGGATCCATGAATTCAACAGATCCTGTTGATTTTAAATGTTAGGACAAAATGCTTTTATCCTAACCTTAGAAGAATTATACAGATATAACTGTCATGAACTTTACTTAGAGGTATTCTGTGAATATTTTTGAAGATTTGTTTAGCCAAGAGACCATAGATTGAATTACAACACAAATAATCCTAACGTATCCTACAGTTCCAGTGAGTGACCAATGAATATATATCAGGTTGGAATTTTATTGAAATATTTTAGATATGTTTGTATATTTTATCAACTACTCATTATAAATGTAGGACAAGTAACATCAGGTATTAGGTTGAACATAGAGCTTTATGGATGTGACTGAAGACTCCTCAAATTGATTCTTTTTAGAATAAAAAATGCCTCAATAGGCATTGACACATCATAACTGCCACATATTCTTTTTAAGTGTAGTTCTTTTTAGGGATATCTCCATCCTGAAATAACTCTTTCAATCAACCTGCCACAAATTCTTATATGTAGGAAGTGCTTCAATAAACTTCAAGCTTTTATTGAATAGAGTTCAGACATTACCCTCACCACTTGGATTAAATGCTTAAAAAGATAATATATTATGTTTAATGCCTCTCTTTCATTTACTCATACATATTGTGAAGTAGTGAAGAATTCTGATGTAACAATAATAGAGTAGTGACTTGTATAACACAACATCTAGTTTTAATTCAGATACTTAACTAATTAGCTCCAAATTTTGTGGATATTTATATTTCTTCTGGGAAAACTAATGAGCTCCAAGGAAATGTCCCTAAGGATATTCTTTCAATTCTAATATCACTGTTTGTCTCAAAATGCTTTAAATTCTACACACTCTAATGTGGGCATAGGGTTAAATTGTGGAATTTTTCTCCTTAGAAAGTGAGTACTACCCCATTGCTTAACATGGAAAAAGTACCTTCATACATAGACTGGGAGTGTGCAAAGAAGAAGTGGAAGTTGAACAATTTTCTTAGCAGTTTTTACAGATAAAATGGAAATAGAGCAACTACGAACTCAAAAGGAATGTGCAAAGAAGACAAAGGCCTAAAGTAGAATGTGCCAAGAATTGATGAAGTATAATTTATTAATGATGATTGAGTTTCTTACTATCTCTGTTCCCCCCTATGTAATATTCTCAAGCTTTTTTGGGGAAATTTCTCTTGAGGACTTTCTAATATTAAAAATTATCACTTGATTCTAGTGTTACTCGGGACATATTTTCTATTTTTTTCTAACTTTTCTACAGAATCTGAGAATTGTTTCATATGTGCGTTTGAACATATAAGTGCCTATGTGTGTATGTGCATGTTTGTATGTATATATGTATGCAAAAACCTCAAACTCTTATTCAGCAATATTGCTCATAAATAGTACTCCATCACTTGAGCCATTCTTCCAATGCATCTTTTGGCTGGTTAATTATACATAGTGTCTCATAGACTGTTCTTTCCAGGCTGGATACAAACCTAACTTCACAGACTCCTTTACATTCTTATGTTTTATTTCTCCAGCAGTATCAACTTTTGAACTGCAAACATTTTTTGAGTGTAAAATCTGAGCTGTAGCCCAGATTTTAAAATCGAGTTCATATAAAGATAGATGAACATACACATAACATACGCTGAGTGTACACTTTTAGAAATGTAATCCTAAGCAGGGTGCAGTGGCTCATGCCTATTATCCTAGCTAATCAGGAGGCTGAGATCTGAGGATTGCAGTTCAAATCCAGCATGAGTAGGCAAGTTTCTGAGGCACTTATCTCTAATTAACCACCAGGAAAGTGGAAGTGGTTCTGTGGCTCAAGATGTAGAACACAAGCTTTGAGCTGAAGAGTAGAGGGACAGTGCCCAGGCCCTGAGTTCAGGCCCCACTACCAACAAAAAAGAAAAAGAAAAAAAGGAAAAGAAATGTGATCTTAGCCACCAGTTCATTGCTTGTATAATTCCTGCTCTCTCAACATGGCCTTTTTTCCAGTTAAGTCCATGCTCTTATAACTGACTTGATTGGAACTGGAATTATTCTTCCATTCTCCTTTTTACAAATTTGAATGATTACCTACCATGATTTAGAGCTAGTAGAAGAAAGAGAGTGGCCTCATCATGTTCCACTTAGGAGTAATGCTTTCTCTATATCACTCCCATATGTCTACATACTGGCCTTGGCTTTATTGCTTCAAAGCTGTCTTATTTGCAGAGTCTTCTATAGTGTATTGAACCATTATACTTAAACACAGACCTTTTCTCTTTCTCCTATTCCTATTATTTCACCTTCTTTTAACTTATGTACACTTGGGGTAATAATGCACAACACAAACACTGACTAAAAATGTTTCTGAGAACCTTCTTCCCAGAGCACTTAGGAAATTTGAACTTAATATACTCCAGAATAATGTTTTTTCTGATGTTTTTATTGTGAAAATGGTGGACAAAGTGGTTAGAGTTACATAAGTAATTTAATGAGTACATTATCTAATGAGCATTGTTACCTCCTATTTTGTTTTTCCCCTGCCATCCCTTTTCTCCCCACCACCCCAATTCTCTCCTCCCATCCCCAAGATGTAAAGTTCGTTTTCAACATAGTGTCTTGTTCTTCTCATTTTAACATTTTAACATTTTAATACTTCTTTCAGCATTTTATTTCCCTTCCTCTCCCAACATTAGAAAAATGTATATGCAAGATGCAGGTCATTGACATCAAATACAGTGGAAAAGGGTATTAGCATTGAGGAAGAAAATAGAAGAGAAACAAAATTATAACATAATACATGTTAGATACATTAAAAACAATAGTAAGAAAGAAAAAAACAAGATGTTTCCCTATTTGGGGGTTCATTTCACTTATATGGCCATATGTACATGGATAATATTTTATAAGCCTTGTCAATTCCATATTTTCTCGTTACTAAGTTGTCTCTGAAACACGTGTTACCTCATGCCCAAAGATGTCTTTGGGCTATTTCAATGAAGCCAGAAAACACTCATTTTAAGGAACTTTTACTAGAAGTAGAAACTGAATCCAGGAGAGAAATTGAACATAGAGAAATGACAAAGTTCAAGTTAATTTGTGCTCTCATTTTTACTGTACTAAAAATAATCCAAGGCTTGAAGCAAACTCTGTCCCTGACTTTTTCGAGTGTGCTCTTTACTCATAAAACTTCTGTAAACTTCCACTTGAGAGTATTACAAAAGGAAAAACAAATATGCCATTTGAAGGCCAGCATAGAAAAAAAGAAATAACATTGTTTTACAGTGTTCTACTTCAAAGACACAAAGACATGGAGTTTTAAAATGTCTTATGCATGGATATTTAACTCCTGAGATGATTCTCTTGTTGCAAAAGTCAGATATCCATTCCTTTATCCTGGTCCTGAGTTCGCCATAGCAATAAGGATTCCAAAAAGCAGAATCCAGTGAGTATGATCAGCAAAAGGAGCCTCTTTTCAAACCAGTGCTTTAAGGATGGTCCCAAAGACATATGTAGGTTTTTTATTGTTTGCTTGTTTGTTTGTTTAGTTTGTGCTGTTTCTGGGGCTTGAACTCAGAGGCTGGACCCTATCCCTGAACAGGTGTCTTTCCTGCCCACCTGCCCTCAAAGGTAGTATTCTACTGCTTGAGCCAAAACTCCACTTCTGTTTTTTTTGGTGTTTAATTGCAGATAAGAGTTTGACAGACTCTCCTGACTGTGTTGGATTTGTGATATTTTTAAATCCAAGTTACATACACTGTATGGACTTCTCTTTTGAACCAAGAAAATTTTTGGTGAAGTTTATTATAAAGCTAATATATGACATTTTTTTAAAAGAAGAGAATATTTCCAGCAAAGAAGCCATAACTTAACTCAGCAAAAGTAGGTGCACTGAATCATATTCGAAAATATTTTCGGCTTGTGAAGATTACTATTGACTTCGTCATTCTTTTGGGGGAAAATTAAAGTCATATTTGTCCTTTTTCTGTTGGTATTGGGCCTTGAACTCTGACCCTGGGCACTGTCCCTCAGCTCTTCAGCTCAAGTTGAGTGCTCTCCCAGTTTAGTTACAGCACCACTTCCGGGTTTCTGGTGTCTACTTGAAGATAAATGTCTCATGGACTTTCCTGAACAGGCTAGGTATGAAACACAATCTTCTGGTCTTAACTTACTGAGTAGCTAATATTACAGGGGTGAACCACCAGCACACGGCTCATATTTGAATTTATGTGCACTTAATGACACTGCACACAAATAATGGAAATTTGAATCAAATGATGATATTGCAGCTTTTCAGAAAATTTGAGGTAGCAATAAATATGTCATCCTTTTCCATGTTGTTACAAGAATGACTCATGAGCTATTGGACTCTTATTTTAGCATCCTCTGATGTCTCTGTCAGTGGATTTAGTATGAATAATTGCTAGAAGAGAAATAGAGAAAGACTGAGATTTTTAGAAAACAAAGGAAATCAGATATGAAAGAACAACATAGAATGAGGTACAACTTATCACACAGAGATTAAGAAGTAGCCTAAGCGATTTAGAATGCTAAAGGCAATAAGGAATAATTCTAGTTGATAAATAGTTCTTCAATAACCAAATATGGTTCCCTAGAAGATTTTCTAGTATAATTTAGTAATTATCATTTATTTCTTCCTTCTGGAATTATTCCTTCACTTCTATCACAACTATTAATTAGCTGGCGCCTTTTTGTTGCCACAACTGACCAAAAAGATTTCCAAATCTCACTTAGACTACCCTTCTCATTGTGATTAGCAGTGACCACTCAAAAGCCTGGCATCTTTGAATTTCCAGGATTAATCTTCACCTGCTATCTAAGCACATTCCTGACTTTAATTGCCATGACCTACTAAGAAAACGTTTTTTTCCCTCAAAACAATCTTCTAAGATAGTAAAGTACATGAATTAAGAATTATTGTTAGGTCATAGTTGGAAGGAGCAATTATATATTCCAAGTGTAGGTTATTTATTTGACATTTACTACATAAATGAATTTTTTGCCAGTCTTAGGGCTTGAACTCAGGGCCAGGGAACTCTTCCTGAGATTTTTTTTGCTTAATGCTAGCACTGTACCACTTGAGGCACAGCACAATTTCTTTTTCTGTTTATGTGGTACTGAGTAATTGAACCCAGGGTTTCATGCATGCTAAGCAATCACTGTACCATGAAGCCACATTCCCAGAACCCTAAATGACTTTCTTAAGATGGCATTACTTTTTCATTCCATTACTATATTATAATTTAGGCTAGGTGGTAGAAATGGAAATGGAAAACAATATTAAGTCCTGTAAGGCTGACATTCCTATCACATCACTAAGGAAGTACAATGCTAAGTCCTGCAGGACTATTGCATGTGACATTATTATGTAAAAAACCATGAACAGTCATCTCTGACATCCATAACATTCTGCTTCCACTTTCAAGTTCAAGAGCCAAAAACAAAGCCTTTTTATTGATTGGATTGTTTCCTATGAAGGAAGAAAGAGGATGTGGTAGGTGATGTTCGAAAAATATTCATATTGGCTCCCAGTCCAAATTTTTCGCATTTTTAAAAAGTGCTACTGATGAATTCCCACATCTGCTTGACTATGCTGTCTGTACTAGATGTGGATAAATGAAGACATTTACTCTGGTGGATAGTCACATATATTAACAAAGTCCAGTTCTGGAAAAAAGTTACTAGTATAAAGTATTGTATATAAAATCGTTTCATGTCCTAGTAGAACAAGATGTAGTATTGAAATGATTTCTCCAGATTTCTTTGAGATTTTATGTTGTCTCAGTATTAAAATGTTCTCTAATTCCAGTAATATACAAGCATTAAAGACATGATTTGAAGATCTCAGTAGTTTTAGAAACAAAGGTACATAATAGTATACTTCCTGCAGAGACATGTGATGGCAAGTATGACTGATTGTATTATAGTTGTCTTCTTTTTCCTCTTCATCTAAAGTGTTGCATATCTTGACATATTAGTCTGTTCTGCATCAGCTTCCTATAGGTGAGAATTACCTCTACTCTGCAATGTCAAGATGGGTCATGTGACTCACTTGAGCTTACAAAAGTGAACCAGAAGTGGTCAAAGGCTATTTCTAGGGGAAGATTTCTATCCCATTGTCTGTTTCTAAGAGCTAACTTCTTTCCCCTTAGCTATAAAAATAGCATAATTCCAGAGGGAATTTTCTTTCAACTTATATACTGGAAGAATATAGCATGTGAAATGGAGGCAAAACTCAAACAGCAAGAATTAAACTAATATTAGAATATTATATTGATATCAGTTACTTACCATTTTTGTATACCTTTATGATAGTTGACTACAGCACATCAGAATTTAAGAAATACTAAACAAATACTAAACAGTTAACACTTCCCGTTTGGTGCTATTACATATTTTTAATAAATAAGCATTCTCTATGTGATCACTTGAGGGGTTAACTTTTTTCTATAAATGTGTTTAATCACTCTAGAGCACTGTAATTAATATCCACAATCATTATTATACCGACCTTGTGATTAAGATGAGGAAGAAAAAATATCTAGATTTCTCACTTCTCTTTTCCCCTTCTCCTTTTTCTATTGAGAATTCTCATCCTTTCTCCAAATTCTCCTATTAATAAAGGAAGAATGAGACATTGTGGACATCATACAAAAGGTTTCAAAGCCAGAATTTTATTCTTTCAGAAATAGATGAAGTAAATCAGAGTGGCTCAAGGAAGAAGAAAAACATGAAAACATGATTTTCCCCTCTCTGGCTTCAACAATAGAGTCTGAATAGGATTCTAAATATCTAATAAACCATTTTCTGACCAGGCTAGGTTTGAAATACAATCTTCTGGTCTTACCCTCCTGAGTAGCTAAGATTACAGGGGTGAACCACCAGTACCCGGCTCATATTTGAATTTATGTGCACTTAATGACACTGTACACAAATAATGGAAATTTGAATCAAATGATGACATTGCAGCTTTTCAGAAAATTTGACATAGCAATGAATATGTCATCCTTTTCCATGTTGTTACATTATGACTCATGAGCTATTGGACTCTTACATTAGCATCCTCTGCTCTTTCCGTATGTGGACTTATTATCAGAAATTGTTCATTGAGAAATAGAGAAAGACTGAGATTTTTTAGAAAGCAAAGGAGATTAGGTATGAAAGAGCAGCATAGAAGGATATACAACTTACCACACAGAGATTAAGAACTGACATAAGTCATTAGATTGCAACGGCAATGAGGAATAAGCCTATTTAATAACTAGTTGTTCAATAACCAAAAATGGTTCTCTAGAACAGTTTGTGGTATAACTTAGTTATTATTATCATTTATTCCTTCCATCTGGAGTTATCCCTTCTCTTCTGTCAAAACAATTAATGAACCCCTGCCTTTTTCGTACCATGACTTACCAAAAAGTTTTCCAAATCTCACTTATCCTAACCTTCTCATTGTGATTAGCAGTGACCACTCAAAAGCCTGGCATCTTTGAATTACTTGTATTAATCTTTACTTGATATCTAAGCTCATTCCTGGTATTAATTGCCATGACCTATTAAAAAGCATGGTGTTTTTTTTTTCAACACAGTATTCTAATATAAGTATAGTCCATGCGTGATTTAAGAACTATTGTTAGGTATCAGTTGGAAGGAGCAAGTATATATTCCAATTGTAGGTTTTTTATTTTGTATTTACTAGATAATGATTCTTTTGCCAGACCTGGGGCTTGAAATCAGGGCTAGGGAACTGTTCCTGAGCTCTTTTTTTTTTATTTGATCAAAGCTAGCACTTTACCACTTTAGACAAAGCACCCCTTCCAGTGTTTCTTTTCTGGTTATGTGGTACTGAGGACTTGAACCCAGGTTCATGCATGCTAAGCAATATCTGTTCCATGAAGCCACATTCCCAGAGTCCTAAAGGACATTTTTTTTAATATTAATAAGTTTTTTTGTGAAAATACATTACAGAGGGATAACAATTACATGAGTAAGGTAATGAATACATTTCTTATCAAGCATTGTTGCCTTCCCCTTTGTTTCTCCTTACCATCCCTGCCCACCGATCGCTCCCTCGCCCCCTACCCCCGCCAAAGTTGTAAAGTTAGTTTTTCGACATAACGTCTTTTTGCAATGGGACTTTCTTAAGATGGCATTACTTTTTCATTCAGTTAATATGTATTATAATTTAGGACAGGTGGTATAAAAGGAACTGGAAAACAATACTAATTCCAGTAAGGCTGACATACCTAAAGATTGTGAAATAGCTAGAAAGTAGTATCCACTATGCTGTCTTTAATATTTTAGGTTTGATTACCCTTTATTAATACTCAAGATTTGTAGCTGATAACCCAGAAACAAACAATGCTTCTAAATGTAAACAAGCATGATACTAATAGTAACCAAGCCTACTTCCATCGCTATAGCAGATGAATAAGAATGATCTTGGGGAATAGTTAAACAATCTTGAACTTTTTTATACCTTTCCTCTTCTCCAATATGAGAAGCCCTAGTCAAGATATGATAAACATTAATAAAGGATTTTTATATTTTTTCTTGTTCACACCAAAGCAAATATACTTTCCTCTTTGCAAGCCTGACTTTGAAAGAATCAAACCCTCAAAATTATTTTATAGATAAAACTTTATTGCTTTGGCTTAGATGTTTTCCTGCCTTTGGTTGTTGCTTTCAATTATTTTGGCAAATACATAGAAAAACAAGTTAAATCCATTATGCTTATGTTGGATTGTTCAAAGTCAAGCTGTCTTCAAACAAAGTTTTCTGTTCCCTTTTTCACTGATAATAAAAGTTTAATTATTGCTCTTTAAATGCAACACACCGTGATACTTTAAAGTATATTCTCATTGAAATCGGTGAAAACAGGAGTGTTTGTGATTGCTTTTTAAATTGTTTTCAAGTATTTTCTTTGGCTATATTCATTATTACCTTTGTTCCTGTCTTCTAATCAAGAACACAGGAATACCCAAAAATCTTCCTAAGATATAAGATGTTTGACAGAAAAAATAGATGTATAATTAAAGATTTTAATCTCTTAAGAAACTGAAAAGCTCAGAAGACATTTTGCTGTTACTGGCATGGTTAAGATGAATTGAATGTTTTGGTTCTTAAACTAAGTGAAATACATGTAAAAAGTTACAGTTGTTCCAAACAATGGTTTTGGCTTATACTTTTCTGCTCCAATGAGATGAAACCGCTGACAATGTTGGAGGGCATATCAATTTTAGGGTAGAAGGGTTAATGTTAGAAAGCCAAGATAGATTCCTAAAACAGAATTGCCTATCACGTATAAGTTAATTATACTTAAGTTATATAAGTATATAAACATACAAATATGAATTGACTGAGAATTGTGTGTTACAAAATTGATTCAATGACAACTAAATCCAGAACACAGTTCTCAAAATTTATAAAAACTAGTATATCTATTGAGGATTTAAAAAATTTTAGAATATATATTTTAACATTTATGGCAAAATATGTGTTTATTTGTAACTGTTTATTTTTAATTTTTGTCAGTCATGGGGCTTGAAATCTGGGACTGGACACTATCCCTCAGCTCTTCATCTCAAGACTAGTGCTCTACCACTTGAGCCACTGCCAGTTTTCTGGTGGTTCATTGTAGATAAGAGTCTCATGGACTCTCCTGCCTAGGCTGGCTTTGAACCATGATTCTCAGCTCTCAGCCTCCTTAGTAGCTAAGGTTACAAACATGAGCCACTGGCACTTAGCTACATAATTATTTTTACATATTTATGAAGTATTGAGTGCTAATCCCATTCATTTATATGTTGTGTAATGACCAAGCTACATCTTATCCATTGATTTCTGCATGTAACGTTTCTTTTTCGTGAGAATGCTCAAAATCTCATCTTCTGGCTGTGAGAAAATATCTATTCTTAATGTATTCACTTTGCTTCTTGTGGTATACAATTAATATATTTACTTTTAGTCATAGAAGTCTTCAAATTAAAGTTATATAAAACATGAATTGTAAAGTGAAAGAAATTCATGGTTCTATTACTTGTTTTAAGAAAATAATTATGCCTTTTGTTTTCAATTGTATTTCTGTGGGAATGTGTAATATTCATTGATTTAACTGCTAAAATTGATAACAGTTACATTATATCAAGTTGATTCAAACTTGTATTTATTTATTTATTTTTTTATTTTTATTTTTTGTGAACATACTGTACAGAAGGGTTACAATTACATGGGCAAGATAATGAGTACATTTCTTATCAAGCATTACAGCCCCCTCCTTTGTTTACCCTTCACATCCCTTCCCAGCCTCCCTCCTCCCCCAATCTCCCCAATCCCCCCACACACACCAAAGTTGTAAAGTTCGTTTTTGACATGACAACTTGTACTTCTCATAGTTGCATTGGGTCCACCTGTGTCCTTAATTGACTTGTTTTTTCCCATCTCCTCTACAAATTATACCAACATCAAATATAGTGAAAGCAGGGATTATACTGTGGGGGAGGGACATACAAAGCAACAAAGAAATAATCTTATAAATGAGCTGGAAACAAATGCATGAAAGAACAAAACATTTAAATACATATCTAAGGGTTCATTTTCTAACATCACATTATCTGACCTTTCCTGCTTGACTCATACATATACTAGATATTGCAAAATAAGGGAGACCATGCAACCTATGATATTTGGGGCTTGGCTTACTTCACTTAATATATTTTTTTTCCAAGCCTTTACATTTCCTAACAAATGGGGAAATGTCATTCGTTCTGATGGAGGCATAGAATTCCATTGTTTATATATACCACATTTTTTTTATCCATTCATCTACCGAGAGGCATCTGGGTTGGTTCCATATCTTAGCTATGGTAAATAATGCTGCAATAAACATAGTTGTGCTGGTAGCTTTAGTGTGGTCTTGTTTGTAAACATTTGGGTAAATGCCCAAAAGTGGAATTGCTGGGTCATAGGGGAGGTCTATTTGAAATCTTTTCAGGAACCTACATACTGCTTTCCAAAGTGGTTAAACAAGTTTACACTCCAACCAACAATGAAGTAAGGTTCCCTTCAGTCCACATCCACTCCAGAATCTGTTGTTGTTAGAGTTCTTGATTCTAGCCATTCTAACTGGGGTGATGTGGTATCTAAATGTTGTTTTGATTTGCATTTCTTTTATGGATACAGAGGTTGAGCATTTCTTCATATGTCTATTTGCCATCCTTCTTTCTTCTTCAGAGAAGGTTCTCTTCAAGTCTTTAGCCCACTTATTTATTGGGCAGTTGTTTCTTTGAGGATTGTTGTTGGGGGATTTAATTTTTTGAATTCCAAGTATATTTTAGATATGAGAACCGTGTCTGTGTTTCCAGGTCTATATTAAGAAAATTTCGGCCTGAGCCAACGAGGCCTAGGGTTTCTCCTATTCCATCCTGTAATGTGTTCAGAGTGTCTGCTTTGACTCTGAGGCCTTTGATCCATTTGGAGTTGATTCTGGTTCAGGGTGATATATAAGGATCTACTTTTAGTTTTCTAAGTAGTTAACCAATTTTGCCAGCACCATTTACTGAAGAGGCTGTCTTTCTTCCATTCTATTATTTTAGCTCCCTTATCGAAGATTAGTTGGCTATAGGTCTGTAGGTTCATTTCTGGGTTTTCAATTCTATTCCATTGGTCCTGAGGTCTGTTCTTCTGGCAGTACCAAGCTCTTTTGATTACTATGGCTTTACAGTAGAGTTTGAAATTTGGTATTGATATTCCACCAGCAGTGTTCTTTCTGTTGTGGAGCATTTTTGCTATTCAGAGTCTTTTAATGTTCCATATGAATTTTTGGACTTCCTCTTCTATTTTCTTGAAGAATGAGTTTGGAATTTTGATAGGTATTCAACTTGTATTTGAAAATTTCACACTTAACACATATATACTTCCACTTTCCTCTACCGCATACTTAAAATAACAGTAAAGCAAAGATTGGTGTTAGCCATTCACGTGTACAATGCTAGAACTCAGGAGACTGAGACCTGAATATTATAGTTCAACGTCAGTCCAAGCAGACAAAACTGTGAAAACTTATCTCCAATTTTCCAGCAAGAAGCAGCAGTTGAGGATGTGGCTCAAGGATAGAGTGTCATTAGGCATGAGAAAAAATACAAGGGAGACCATTAAACACAGATTCAAGCCCTAAAAATTAGATATACACATAAGACAACAGCAAAAATGTACTATGAACATCAGGAATGAAGACAAAATATTAGAAAATATCATGAGAAATCCGTTAATATCTGGAAGACAGAAATCATTTGACAGAATTTTGATTCATGAGAGGGAAAAGTTGCAATCTCTTTTGCACAATCTCATTGTAGTCATTTGTGTTGAAACCTGACTCTTGGGTAACATGTGAAAGAGTAGTCACAGTGCCTATGACTATGCACTACCCCACTCATCATCCAGTTTCTCTGTTTCTTGATAGCATTTAGTATGGTCATTATTGTATTACATGAAGTAATTCTCATAAATGTTTTATGATGTCATTTTAGTTTTAATATGCATTTATTTGATGACTGATGATGCTTTTATTGTGCTTATTTTTCACAAGATGTATTTTGCTGCTTTCTAATTGATGTTCTTTTAAACATTAGGTTTTGAGAATTCTACGTAGAATCTAGATTTAAGACATTCTTCAGGTATAGGATTTGCAAATATTTTATCCTTAACTATGGGTACCCTTCATCATCATCATCATCATCATCATCATCATCATCATCATCATCATCATCGTCATATTAGTATTACTATTATTACTTTTGTACCTGTATGTATGTTTCTGGGGCTTGAACTCAGGGTCCCTGGGATTTGTTGCAATTTGTTAACAATTTACCATTTGAGTCATGCCTCACTTGTGGCTTTTTGCTGATTAAAAAAATAATATTCTCAGGGACCTTATTTTGTGGGCTGACTTCAAACAGCAATACTAAAATCACATCCTCTCAAATAGCTAGGATGAGATACATAAGCCATCTGCTAACAGCTTCTATTCACTACTTGTATATGAGCTTAAACAGGCTAAATTGTTCTATACTTTTATTGAGTTCAACTATATCGTTTTCATTTTGTATAATTTTAATGCCAAATTTAAAAATGCTTTATTTCCAAAATTATCAAGACATCTTCCTTTGCTTTTCATTTTCATCACTCTTTATGTTTTATATACGTTTTAATCCTGCTAGAAGTTAATATTTGAATAAATTGGTATGTGTAAGTCAATGTTCACTTTTTAATTTGCCCAAATTCTGTCTAACCTATCACCACTTATTAAAGAGAATGTCATTCCACAAATACTTGGTTGAAGCCTTATTAAATATTACTTGATAATATGTATGTGGATCTAATCTGGTGCCCTACAGACCCATTGAGCTGTATAATCTTTGCTCTACAAATATAACAATTTTAAACTTACACCTTTAAAATTTGACAGAGAAATATATTACAGTTTATCTTTCTTTGTCACTGAGTCAAAGATTGCTAGTCAGGTGTTTTTAGAAATTGTCATAAAGATAAATAAAACTGTGAAGCTGGCCACTCTTGGGTCTTGCTTTTAATTCTAGCTGCAGAGGAGGCTGAGATCTGAGCATTGCCGTTCAAAGCCAGCTGGAATATGATTGTCTTTAACACTCTTATGTCCAATTAACCACCAGAAAACTAGAAGTGGCACAATTTCTCAATGAGGAGAGCATTCACTTTGAAATGAATAGCAGAGGGACAGCACCCAGGGCCAGATTTCAAGCCCCATGAATGATGATAAAAAAGGGGAGGAGACAATTTATGTGTTTGCTCAATTGTACCCTCCAATCCACAAAACATGTATGTCTCCATTTATTTAGGTTTTTGCTTTTATATCCAATATAGTATAATTTTCATTGACAGTGGGTGAACACACTTTAATACATTTTGGCGATGTGTGAAGATAGCACAAAGAAATTCACAGAAAACTGTTGAAACATAAAAGGCAATGCGAATGGAGAAAGAGAAATGGGTGAATCAGGCCCTTCATCAATATGTGCGAGTGTAAAATATTTCAATAAGATTTCTTCGTACAGTTAATATACACCAATTAATAAATATCTTCCAAAGGCTTTGGTATTCAAGTATGATATGAAGGATAAATACACATTCTGTGGTGAAATGAAAGAAAGATAGATGAGAAAATACATACTTATAGTAATTGTTTAAATAAACTACGAAATTTGGTCAACATTCTGAGGGCTCATGGCTCATTGGACTAGAAGGCTGCTGGTATCTAAGATAATACTAAAATGTTAGACTTGAGTCTATCTTCATGACTGCTTAATACTATTGCTTTTTTAGTCAGTATTCTTTTTAATTTTTGTTGTTGTTGGTGGTGGTCGTGGGCCTTGAACTCTGGGCCTGGGTGCTCTCCCTCAGCTCTCCAGCTCAAGGCTAGAGCTCTACTATTTGAGCCATAGAGCCACTTCCGGTTTTCTGGTGATTTATTGGAAATAAGAGTTTCATAGACTTTTCCTGCACAGGCTGGCTTTGAAACTCGATCATCAGATCCCAGCCTCCAGAGTAGGATTATAGGTGTGAGCCACTGGTGCCCTGCCCCTGTGTACAACATATTAACCATAAAATAAAATAAAGTAAAATCAAAAAAGGACATGTTTGTCAAATAATGTAAAATGGTAACTTACAGACAAATGAAAATAATAATATACGTGTATGCCTATATACATATATGTTCACATCTGTATAAACAGGTATTTGTATTTATACAAATATAAGTATGAATCTATACATATGTACACATAGTGTGCATACATATGCATTTATTTAAATAGACTTGAATCACAAATGTATTAAGAGCATATTAATGTCAAGGAAATACTATTACCATCCTGAATAAGTTATCATAAAATCCAAATACATATCTCTATAGTAATGTAAAACCAACAAAGGAACATATGGAAAGATCCTAACATAGATAGACATTGCATACATATAGATATTAGTGATAATACAAAAAATTAGATAGCCCTGCACAACAATTATGTAGAAATTGTAATCCTTGTACAATGGTGCTTGGCACTTAAAATGATATAGTCAGTTAAACATACTGGCAATCTTTAAAATATTACACATAGAGTTGCCTCTATGATCCAGCATTTTGAATCATAATTTTATATAAAAATAGATTTCAACATATGTTCAATGAGACACATATACAAGAATATACATAGCAGAACCTTTTACAATAACCTAGAATAAAATATTGAAATGCCAATTGAGGATGTTATACAATTATTCATATGCTTACAAAACAATATACTCTATCCATGAGAAAAATTTACATGGACTTACTTTGCAAATAGTAATATTACATGGGAGAAATGGATAAAATAGACTACATTTTCTAATTATATGAGCTTTTTAAAATTAGACTATCTGTGGAGGTAGAATATGAAATAATAGCTGCTCAAGGGGAAAGTAGGTTGAAATGATGAAAGGAAGTGACTATTAATAAATACTGGAGTATTTTGAGAGGGTAGTAATGACAAAATATTATAGAACTGAAGGTGATGTTTTTATTCCAACTCTTTATCATTCTAAGAATCAAACAATTACAGAGTGCTTTTGCATTAAACTTAGGAAAAATTTTAGTATAGTAGTGGGTGAATCTGAGTGATAATTTAGAATTTAAAATCACAGAACTCTACAATGTATAACTTTAATAAGTTGATGAATAAGACTATTAATAAAATATGATCTGTGATATATCCTCTGAGTGACTATACATGACATTGTGAGTCAGTGAATATTCTACAAAATTATGTAAATTGAGGGATGAGATAAGATTGAGAAGATGAAGGATAAAGATCATCAAGATGCATTGTATTGGCCATGGATTGTGGTTTAGTGGTAGACTGCTTGCCTTGCATATGTGAGTTTGATTCCTCAGTACTACATAAACAAAAAAAGCTAGAATTGACACTATGACACAAGTCGTAGAGTGCAAGCATGAGGAAAAAGAAGCTCAAGGATATTGCCGAGGCCCTGAGTTCAAGCCCCAGGACTAGTCAAAAAAATGCATTTAATTAAGCCAGGCACTAGCGGCTCACGCCTATAATCCTGAATAATCAGGAGGTTGAGGATTGAGGATTGAAGCCAACCCAGGCAAGAAAGTCTGTGAAATTCTTATCTCCAATTAAATGTCAGAATAATCTGAAAGTGCTACTATGCCTCAAGTGATAGGGCTCTAGCATTCATCCAAAGGCACTCAGGGTCAGTGCCCAGACCCAGAGTTCAAACCTCAGGAGAGAAAAAAGAAAAAAAAAAGCTCAATAAGAACTGTTCGTAAACTGCTTTGTCAAACAGAAACTCCCATACAACTACTTAAATTCAATTAAAAATATGATAAAATACAAGTCATTTTGGGAACCAGATAAAGATAGTATACACGGGACAAAATAAATTTTATATAATTTAGTTTGAGTTGAAATTCGTGCTATAGTCTTTTTACATCAATTATGAAACAGACAATACTGCCAATTATAGGTCAATTTCCTTGAGGAACAGATTGTATTTTCTAGTTTTTTTCATAGGAAACCATAGAGGTGATTTTTTGCCTCTTATTGAAATATATCTGGTATTTTAAAGTAGATTTGTCCTAAGATAATGTTAATTTAATCAATCATTTCATTAGGGCGATGTGAGTCAGGGTTTTTCGAGTAAACCTTATCACTTATAATAAATGAAACCATACTGTGACTTTATAAAATTAATTTAAAAGGGGGAAAGATTAATCTTGGCTTCTGATTTTATGCATTTCATTTTATGTTTCTTTTTTTTTCTTATTATTGTGAAAAAACTGTACAGAGAGGTTACAATTACATGGGCAAGATAATGAGTACATTTCTTATCAAGCATTGTAGCCTCCTCCTTTGTTTCCCCTTCAAATCCTTTCCCAACCTCCCCCCACCAAAGTTGTAAAGTTGTACCCCCACCAAAGTTGTACATCTCATTGTTGCAATGGATCCACGTGTATCCCTAATTAAACTATTTGTTTTTTCCCTTTCCCTCCACAAATTATACCAACCTCAAATACAGTGAAAACAGGCCTTATACCATGGGGGAGGGACATACAAATCAACAAAGAAATAATCTTATAAATGTGTTAGAAACAATCACCTGAAAGAAAAAAAATCTGAATATATATCTTAGGGTTCATTTCCCTAACATCAACTTATCTGACATTTTCTGCTTGACTCAGACATATACTAGTTATTGCAAAAAAGGGAAACCATGGGATCTATGTTTCTTTGGCCCTGGATAAATTCACAATATAATTTTTCCAAGTCTTTCCATAACAAATGGGCAATGCCATTCTATCTGATGGAGGCATAGAATTCCATTGTGTATATATACCACATTTCTTGACCCATTCATCTACTGAGGGGCATCAGGGTTAGTTCCATATCTTATCTATGGTAAATTATGTTGCAATAAACATAGTTGTGCTGGTAGCTATAGTGTGGCCTTTTTTGTGATTATTTGGGTAAATGTCCAAAAGTGGGAATGCTGGATCGGAGGAGAGCTCTATGTAATGCTTTCCAAAGTGGTTGAACAAGTTTACACTCCCACCAACAATGCAATAATGTTCCCTTCTAAACACATCCCCTCCAGCATCTGTTATTATTAGCGTTCTTGATTATAGCCATTCTAACTGAGGTGAGGTGGTAGCTCAACGTTGTTTTGTTTTAAATTACTTTTATGGCTAGAGAGGTTGAGCATTTCTTTTTTTTAATTTAATTTTATTTTATTTGTGAACATACTGTACAGAGGAGTTACAATTACATGGGCAGGATAATGCGTACATTTCTTACCAAGCATTGTATCCTCCTTATTTGTTTACCCTTCACATCCCTTCCCAGGCTCCCCCTTCCCCCCCAATCCCAATCCTCCTCCTTCCCCCCCTTCCCCCCCCCCCCACCGACGTTGTAAAGCTCGTTTTGGACATGACAAATTGTACTTCTCATTGTTGCAACAGGTCCACCTGTATCCTTAAACAACTGTTTTTTCCCTATCTCCTCCACAAGTTATACTGACATCAAATATAGTGAAAGCAGGGGTTGAGCATTTCTTGTGTCTATTGGCCATTGTTATTGACTCTTCGGACAAGTTTCTCTTTAAGACTTTACCCACTTATTTATTGGGCTGTTGTTTCTTTGAAGATTTGTTGTTGGGGGATTTAATTTTTTGAGTTCCAGGTATATTTTGATATGAGACTCTTGTCTGTTGTGAGGCTAGTGAAGATCTTCTCCCAATCTTAGGCTTTCTATTAATCTTGCTAGCTATTTCTTTTGCCATAAAGAAGCTCTGCGATTTCATGCAATGTCATTTGTCCAACCTTCTTTAAATGGTTGTGTTTCTGGGTCTCTATTAAGAAAATTTCGGTCTGTGCCAAGGAGAACTACGGTTTCTCCTGTTCCATCCTGTAATGTTTTCAGGGTGTCTGCTTTGACTCCGAGGTCTTTCATTCATTTGGAGTTGATTCTGGTGCAGGATGATATATAAAGGTCAAGCTTTAATTTTCTGCAAGCAGTTATACAATTTTGCCAGCACCATATACTGAAGAGGCTGTCTTTCTTCCATTCTAATTTTAGCTCCATTAGATGTCTATAGGTCTGTAGGTTCATTTCTGGGTGTTCTATTCTATTCCATTGGTCCTGAGGTCTGTTCTTGTGCCAGTACCAAGCTATTTTGCTTAATATGGCTTTGTAGTAGAGTTTGAAATTTGGTATTGATATTCCTCCAGTAATGTTCTTACTGTTGAGGATCGTTTTAGCTATTTGTGGTCTTTTATTTTTTGATATGAGTTTTTGGATTGCAACTTCTATTTCCTTGAAGAATGGGGATGGAATATTGCTAGGTATCGAATTGCACTTGTAGATAGCCTTGGGAAGTATTGCCATTTTCACGATTTTGATCTTTCCAATCCAGGAGCATGAGATTTTTTGCCACTTTCTAAGTTCCGTTTGATTTCCTTTTTCAGGTTTTTAAAGTTTTCATAATAGAGGTCCTTCATTCCTTTGGTTAAGTTTATTCCTAGGTATTTTATCTTTCATAGGGCTATTACGAATGGAGTTGCTTTCTTAATTTCAACCACACTTTTCTCATTGTTGGCATACAGAAAAGTCATTGATTTTTTTAATTTTTATTTATTTTTTATTGTGAAAATACTGTACAGAGGGGTTACAATTACATGGGCCAGATAATGAGTACATTTTTTATCAAGCATTGTTGCCTCCTCCTTTGTTTCCCATTCCCATCCCTTCCCATCTGCCCCCCGACCCTCCAGCTAATCCTCCCCACCCCCCCCCCACCAAAATTGTAAAATTGGTTTGCTACATAACAACTTGTAGTTCTCATTGTTGCAACGGGTCCACCTGTATACTTATTTAAACGTCTTGTTTTTCCCCTTCCCCTCTACAAATTTTACCGACATCAAATACAGTGAAAACAGGGGTTATACTGTGGGGGAGGGACATACAAAGCAACAAAGAAATAATCTTATAAATGCATTAGAAACAATCTCATGATGGAAAAAAACATTTGAATATATGTCTTAGGGTTCATTTCCTTAACATCACCTTATGTGATCTTTTCTGCTTGAAAGTCATTGATTTGTGAGGGCTAATTTTATATCTTGCTACTTTGCCAAAGTTTTGAATCAGCTTGAGTAATTTGGGAGTGGTGTCTGTGGGATTCTTTAAATACATGATCATGTCATCTGCAAAGAAGGAGAGTTTTACTTCTTCTTTCCCTCTTTGGATCCCCTTTATGTTTGCATCTTGCTGTAGCTAGGCATTCTAATACTAGATTGAAGAGCAGAGGGACAGTGGGCAACCTTGTCTCGTTCCTGAGTCAAGAGGAAGTGATTTTAGTTTTTCACCATTAATTATAATGCTGGCTGTAGGTTTGTCATATACAGCCTTTATTCTATTGAGGATTGTTCAATGGATTCCTAATTGTTCCAGAACCTTCATAATAAAGGGATTTTGGATCTTGTCAAATGCTTTTTCTGCATCTATTGAGATAACCATTTGGTTCTTATCATTGATTCTGTTGATGTGATGAATTCTATTAATTGATTTGAGTACATTGAACCAGTTTTGCATCCCTGAAATGAATCCTGTTTGATCGTGGTGTATGATTTTTTGGATGAATTGTGGAAGTCGATTGGCCAAAATTTTGTTGAGAAATTTTTGCATCAATGTTCATCAAAGAAATTGGTCTATAGTTCTCTTAATTTGAGTCCCTACTGGGTTATGGGATGTGTGTTATGATGGCTTCATAGAATGGGTTCAGTAGTGAACTTTCTCTTTCAATTTCATTGAAGAGTTGGAGGAGTATTGGTGTGAGCTCTGCTTTGAATGCCTTGTAAAATTCCGCTGTAAAACCATCTGGTCCTGGGCTTTTCTTCGATGAGAGGTCTCTTATTCTATTTCAATGCTTGATACGGGCCTGTTAAGATGATTTAACTCATTTGATTTAATTCTGTCTGTCAATATTTGCTAAGAAAAGGTCCATTTCTGCCAAGTTCTCAAACTTATTAGCATAAAGTTTTGAGAAGTATTCCGTTTCCATTCTCATCTCAGAATTTATTTATTTGGGTGTGTTCTCTTCTTTTTCTGATAAGATTTGCTAAGGGTCTGTCAATTTTGTTAATTTTTTCGCAAAGCCAATTCTTTGGTTAATTGATTCTTTCTATGCTTTTTTATTGTAATTAATTTAATTCTGATTTAAATATAATTATTTCTTTCCATCTACTGGATAAGGGTTTGTCTTGCTGTTATTTTGCAAGGAGACTCAGATGCCTCATTAAATTTTTGGCTTCAGATCACTCCAATTTGTTGATGTAGGAACTCAGAGCTATAAAATTGTCCCTTAATACTGCCTTGGCTGTGTCCCAGAGTACCTGGTAATTGTATGTTCATTTTTGTGGAATATCCTGAAGATTTGAATTTCCTTTGTAATCTCTTCCCTGACCCACTCGTGATTCAGCAGTGTGTTGTTCATCCTCCATGTGTTACAAGACTTTCTTTGGTGGCTTTTGGTGTTAAATTCTAATTTTATTCCCTTGTGGTTGAGAGAATGCAAGGTATAAGTCTAATGTATCTGAATTTGGACATGTTTGCTTTGTAGCCTAAAATATGTTTGATCTATCTAGTGTGGAAAGTTTTGTGTTAAAGTCCCCAACAACTAATGTCTTTGGATTTATCTGGGATTTGAGGAAAAGTAGTGTTTCTTGGATAAATTTGGGTGCTCAATTTTTTGCTGAATAGATATTTAGAATTGTAATATCCTCCTGAAGGTGAGATCCCTTAATTAGTATGTAGCAACCTGCTCTATCTCTTCTTACTAATTTTAATTTGAAGTGTATTTTATCGGGTATTAGGATTGCAACTCCTGTGTGTTTATGGGGACTGTTTGCTTGGTAGATTTTGTTCCAGCTTTTCACATTGAAAAAGTGTTTGTTTTTACGGGCAATATGTGACTCGTGAAGGCAATAGATAGAAGGTATGAAGGCTACGGCCGCCGCCGCCACTGCCACTGCAGCCGTGGCTACTGGCAAGTGCACAGATCTGTCTCCTTGCCTTGATTTTCCCTCTCTGGCCTAACTCTCTGTCCTGTGATGACACACTTGGTATGATTCTCTGGCTTAGAACTGTTCATTGGAACACTAAAACTGCTTTCAATGCTACAGCTTGTTTTGCCTCCAGCTTCTTCTCTGCCATCTTCCCAGAACTCCTCAGTTTATATTTCTTATCCTCATTGCTTCGGGTTGGTGGTGACACATTACCCCATGTCAGGAACATGTGATGGAGTATGTGTATTCATGGAAGCCAGGAATTAAAGAAGAGGAGGAATAGGGGAGGGAGACGGAGAAAGAGGAGGAGGGGAAAACGGAGAGGGAGAAGGAAAAGGACAAGGAGAAGGAAACGTAAAGAAAAAGAAGGAAGAGGAAGAAAGGACTTTGATCTTAATATCCTCTTTGATCACAAGTTCTCAGTAACCAAATCTCTACAACAATGCCGACATGAAAGGGTTCACCTCTTTATGGCAACATAATGAAAGATAATTATTAATCTCAATCCTTTATGATTTAGGATTTAATTTCTAGAGTGGTGGGTAAATATTTCTATACATTGCGATAACTTCTGTCCTTAAATATTTACTTGAATTAATCAGAGCAGCTATTTGACATGGAGGTGGTTATACTATTACTGGAGAGCTATTTTGAGTGAAAATACATTTTATTTAACAGATAAGGAAGCTTCAAGAGATTTCATTTTGTGATGTTCAAAAGTGACTATTTCATCTAACTAATAATGACTTGAATTATTCCTAATTTTATGATATTTCCATTCAAGTTTCTGTCATCTAAAGTGAGGTTCTTTCTTTCTAGGTGAAGGAAAAATAAATACTATCACAAGCACTTATTTCTTATTCTATAGAGTAGGTATAATATGAATTTCTTACCATTCAAAAATAAGTTATATTCAAGTATATAGGAATAATGGCATAAGTCATGAAATATCTTGCTTTATCTCATATGGAGATTGATTCAATTTCTAAAAATCACTGTTGACATAAAATACATGGAATTCAGTGTTTCTGTGAAATGTCTTGGCAATAAAACCTCAGAAATACATGACCAGTAACTAAGACTTTTATATACTCAAAAAATGTATGAATCTATACTTTATGTCAAAAAAACTTTAGGTTTAAAAGAAGAGAAAATCATGTGACAGCGGTAGATAATGATTTAATGAAAAATTGCTTCATTCACCCTGACAAAGCCTATTGCTTTTAGCTTACATGAGAAATTTGATTAATGATCCCATTGTCGCTTTTGAATAATAGGATATTTCAATTTGTGCAAAAAATCTGTCATTTAAACCTTCGAGTGTATATTTTTTCATAAAAATGAAAACTATTTTTCACGTAGCAATTTCAGGTTTAATTGCTAAATAAATATGTAAATGTTAATTTGTTAAGTTGAGCCTCTAGAATTCAAATAATAAGAAATTTGTTTTATTCGTAGATATATTATATCTGTGCTGAATATGGTATCTCAAGCTTGTAATCCTCACTACTCAGGAAGCTGGGGTTCAAAGCCTGCCTTGGCAACAAAGAAATCATCTTATAAATATGTTAGAAACAATTGCAAGTAAGAAAAAAATTTGAATACTTATCTTGGGGTTCATTTCACCTAACATCTACTTATCTGTACTTTTCTGCTTGTCTCAGAAATGTCCCTCCCCCACAGTTTAACCCCTGCTTTCATTGTGTTTGATATTGGTATAATTTGTGGAGAGGAATAGAAAAAACATATGGTTTAAATAAGGATTCAGGTCGACCCATTGCAACAATGAGACGTACAAGTCGTTATGTAGTAAAACGACCTTTACAACTTTGGCTGGGGAGTTGGGGCAGAAATGGTGGGGTGAGAGATGGGCAGGGTTGGGAAGCAGAAACAAAGGAGAAGGAAACAATGCTTGATAATAAATGTACTCATTACCTTGTCCATGTAATTGTAACCTTTCTGTAGAGTATTTTCACAATAAAAAATTAAAAAAAGAAAAACAAAACCAGCCTTGTCAAGAAAGTTTGTGAGTCGCATCTCAATTAATAACACACATATCACAACACACACACACACACACACACAAAGCCAGAAGTGGAGTTGTGGCTCAAATGTGGCAATATCCTTTAGGGGAAAAAATCACTAAACAATCACAAGAACAACACATACAAACAATATTATGTGTAAATTTTTATTTTAGTTTGAAGAAATAATATCAAAAGTAATATTTGTTACATTTCTCACAATTTCTGTGAAGTTGATTTTAGTACAATTTGTCCTAAGATATAACATAGGTTATTAAAATTAATATTAATCTAGTGTATTTATAATTATTCATAACACCTTGTAGTACGACAGTTGGTATTTTTTCTATAGCCATAAGAAGCATTGTGAGTAAAAGAAAGAAAGGAAGAATGGTGGAAGAAAAAGAATGAAAGAAAAGAAAGAAAGACAGACAGACAGACAGAAAGAAAGAAAGAAAGAAAGAAAGAAAGAAAGAAAGAAAGAAAGAAAGAAAGAAAAAAAGAAAGAAAGAAAGAAAGAAAGAAAGAAAGAAAAAAGAAAAAGAAAGAAAGAAAGAAAGAAAGAAAAAAGAAAGGAAGGAAGAAAGAAAGAATGGAAGGAAGGAAGGAAGGAAGCAAGCAAGCAAGCAAGCAAGCAAGCAAGCAAGCAAGCAAGCAAGCAAGCAAGCAAGCAAGCAAGCAAGCAAGAAAGAAAGAAAGAAAGAAAGAAAGAAAGAAAGAAAGAAAGAAAGAAAGAAAGGAAGGAAGGAAGGAAGGAAGGAAGGAAGGAAGGAGAGAGAGAGAGTTAAGGATGGAGAGAAGGTGGAAATAAGGAAAGAAGAAAAGATGGAAGGAAGGAAAACAGGAAGGAATGAAGGAACCAAGGAATGAAGGAAGGGAGGGAGGAAGGGAGGGACAAAAGCAATTTAATTTATAAAATCTGCTATTTAGCCCGACATAAACTTCATATAATTAACCTTTTAGTAAGTGCAAATTTGAAATTTTCATTATTCTGCAAGTTCGCCATGCATGAATGAAACCAACACATGAAGAATCAGATAAAACCAGGTGAATCTGTTTGCATATGCATTAAATATGTACGCAAATCTTTTACTCATTTTCTATACATCATCAAATAATTACATGCAAACAATTTACATTTAGTTATAAATATTCTAAAAATTTAGGTAACCAAAGGATTTCAATATATTATATAATGTGAATACTAGTAATTATAGTGCTATTAATATTACTGTTCTCATATATATTAATTGTAATAATTTTATTATGTATTTCATCAGATAAATTAGCACCCTCTGATTTTTTTGTCTGTGGGAGTCCTAATAGTGGACTGTAATTAAAATCAAAGGAGATCTGTATTTGTTGGCTCAAACGAATAAGTCTGAAAGCAATTAGCTCTTCAGAGATTGTTCAAATACATCAGAAGGGCCCTAGTAAGGCTGTACTACGTTTACATGCTTACCTATGATGTGATTCAAGAGCCACTAAACAATCATACTTCACTTTGCCATCACTATAATTATTCCCATTGTAAGAAGAATCATTCAAATAATTCACATGATATAAGATTGTCCTTAAGTAATTATCTTCTATGAAATAATATCCAAATGATACACCACACTGAGTTAAAGAAAATGTTGCACAGTGTATTGGACGATGTAACTACTTCCAGATACATGTGTTGCAATTCTAGTCCCCTCCTTGGTGACTTTAGAATGAACCTTTCAAAGATGACCCAACAATAATGATCCTAATAAAAGAAGCCGAATATAATTACTCTGCCATGTGAATGTCCAGCAAATAGATTATAATGAACCAGAAAGTGGATCCCCATAAGACAAAGAATTGGGCTGAGAAGGTGGCTCAGTGGTAGAGTGCTTGCCTTGCATGCATGAGGCCCTGAGTTCAATTCCTCAGAGCCACATAAACAAAAAGAAAAAGCCAGATGTGGCGCTGTGGCTTAAGTAGTAGATCGCTAGCCTTGAGCTGAAGAGCTGAGGGACAGCACCCAGGCCCAGAGTTCAGGCCCCAGGACTGGACCTCCCCCCCCCAAAAAAGAAAAATAATTGCTTTGAATTACCATTTTTATAATCAATGTTTAAGCTCCCAGATATTGGATAATATACTCCTGATATTTTTAAACCACTTACTTTGAAATATTCTATTATAACAGCCTAAAGGCTGACAACAAGCAAAGCAGTTTATATTTAAATTTCACGAATTCTGATAAAAAAGGTTCATAAAATTTTATTATTTGAATTTTATTCTCCAAGTCTCCAGGTTGAAAATATTTTTAAATGGGAATTGAATTGAGGTTCAACTCTCTATTCAACTATCATAATTAATTTTTGAATATTTTTTATTATTTTTATTTGTTTGAAGGGGTTGCCACTCACTGAAACAGTGTGTGGATACAGAGTATCTTGATCAATGTCACGCCTTTCAACATTTTCATCCAGCCCTCCAAATCCTTATGTATCTCAATATTATGTTATGGAATTACTTGGCATTTAACAAATCAGTTTATTGTACAATGAACCTGGAATTGTGTTACCACTTCTACATCTTCACCCCAATTTCACACTACCCTTTGCTTTGTATGTTTCAATTTTGGGAAGTATACAGTGGATTCTTGCCTGTACTTTCCCCTTCAAATTCCTACCTCTCTCACATTGCCCCCTACTGACCTCTCTTTCATTACACATTTACTGATATTTATTTTGTTTGGTTTTGACTTAGTCTTTTAAGAGAATTATAGTATTTTCACTCTCCATGGACTCTGACACTTCAGACAATTCCTTTATACCTCCTTCCATATCATCTACTGTGTTTACTTTTACATTTATAGGCACCTTGTATCTACCACAAATGAGGAAAATCATGCTAGATAAGTTTCTCTGGGTCTGTTTTATTTCACTTGATATTATTTCTAAGTGTTTCATTTTCCTTAAGAATGGTGCAATATTATTCTTTCTGACGGATGAACAGAATTCTATTATGTATATATATATATATATATATATTTGTATATATATGCATGTATGTATATACATACATATATACTTGTAAATTAGGATCAATAAAATTGTATATATATATATATATATATAATTTGTATATACATATAAAATTCTTGATCTCTTTTTACAATGAGAGGCATCTGGACTGATTCTGTATGTTGGTTACAGAAAACAATACAACAATGAACATGATTGGGCTAGTAGCTTCAGCATGTCCTTGTTTCTGCTCTATTGGATAAATGCCCATAAGTGGAATTGCTGGATCATAGGTAGTTCACCATTCAGTTCTGTGAGCAATTTCCATGGTGTTTTCCAAAGTGGTTGAACAAGATTACATTCCCACCAACAGTGTAATACAGTTTCCTTTGGGTCACATCCCTATCAGTATCTGTAATTGATTGTTTTTTCATGATATTGCAACAGGGGTGAAATGCATCTCACTGTTGTTTGGATTTGCATTTCTTTAATGGAGAGAGATTTGTCTATTTCTCATTCTTACTTCTTCTTCTAGGAGGTTAATTCTTTATCCCATATATTAATTGGGTTCTTGTTTATTTGAGGGTTTATTTTGTTAGATTTAACTTTTTGATCTCTAAATATGGGTTAGTTATGAAAACGCTTTTCTGATCCTTAGGTAGAAAAATCTTCTTCCATTCTGTTCTGCTTCTATATATCCTACTAACTTTTTCCTTTGCTATGAAGAAACTCTTCAATATGATGCAATTCCATTGATCCAGAAATAATGATATTAGACCACTCATAAGGAAATGGAAAGGCTTGGAACCAACTTATATTAAGTGTAGAAAGACAAACTCAAAGAAATATATGTTGCTTGATTTCCCTAATTTGTTGTATTAGAATGTACCTCTAATTCTACAAGTAAACACACTTGGATAGTAAAAGAGAAAACATTACACTTTGACATGATAAATTTTATGGGATTCTAAATATTTATACAGTGAGATCAAAGAAGGATGCCCTTTGGAGAGGATCACAAAGGCTCAATGCCTATATGAATATTATCATATAAAATGATCTCCAAGAAATGATAATGAGAGCTTTTTATTATTTTGCTTTTTTCTTCTGTGTTCTGATACTTTTTTATTAATTTTTGCACATTTGGTCTTATGTGTAAGTGTGGAAAGGGCAAAGGGGAACACAGAAATGTTGCGTTAACAAATGCAGCAATATTACTCAATAGATACTACACTGTAAATGAACTATACAACTTATGGGAGAGATAGGTTAAAGGGAAAAAACTGGGAGAACATGAAGGAACAGGTGGCACTGTTCAAAAAGAATTGTGCTCATTATCTGACTTATGTAATTGTAACCCTTCTGTACATCATCTTTAAAAAATAAAAATGGACCACATAATCCGGCCAGATTAGCTAAAATAATATTAGATAAAATAGGTTTTAAATTAAAAGTGGTGTGAAAGTAAAAAGAGACAAAGGACATTAAATATTGTTAATCTCTCCATCAGAGGGATATAACAAATGTAAATATCAATGCCCTGCATCCTAGAGCTCCCAAATTAATCAGACAAATATTACTTACCCTAAAAATAGGCATACATACAAATACATTGTTGGATACTTGGACATATCATTCTTACCTCTAGACAGGACATCCAGGTAAAAACGTAGCAAAACAACTTCAAAGCTAAATAACTGCATTGACAATCTATGCCCAACAGGTATCTACAGAATATTTCACCAGACAATGTGGCAATATATATTCCTCTCAGCAGCCCATGGAATGTTCTCCAAAGTAGATGACATCTTAGATCACAAGGAAAATCTGTCAAAATTCAAAAATAAAAATGAAATTACTCCTGTATCCTGTACGATCTCGATGGGACCAAATTAGATCTCTACCTCAAAAGGCATCACAGAAAATTCTGAAACTCACAGACTGAATAACACATTGCTAAATAATCATTGAGTCACTGAAGAGATATGGAGGGAAGTTCCAACATATATGAAATTCAGTGGACGTGAACACACAAAATACTACCACATCTGGGACACAACAGCACAGGCAATACTCAGAGGAAAATTTATATCTTTGAGTATGTACAACAACAAATTAGAAAAATCTTGAATCAGCACTAATGATGCATCACTATGTCCTTGAAAAATAGGAACAAGTCAAACCAAAAACTGGTAGACAGAAATAATACAAATTAGATTAAAGAAATAAATGAATCAGAGTCTGAAAAGCCCATACAGATAATCATAGTTAACTTTTATCTACTAGTAGCTCACAAATTTGCCCAATGAATGTCAATGTAGCTGTTTTCAGAGAGAGACTCAACTAACTTCTATGATTCTAAGAAACAATATTTTGTTTGCCTTTTTAAGCTGGGAAGGGAGTTGAAGGGTAAACAAAGGAGGAGGCTGCAATGCTTGGTAAGAAATGTATGCATTATCCTGCCCATGTAATTGTAGCCCCTCTGTACAGTATGTTCTCAAATAAAATAAAATAATATTAAAAAAAATAAATTTACTCTGTTGTTCTTATTAAGTTGATTTATAGATGGAATCCAATTACATGAGTCAGGTAATGAGTATATTTCCTTTGTGAAATGTCTTCAGTTCCCTCACTTGTTCCATTCCCACTCTCCTATCCCCACCCATGTGTTAAATAGTTCACTTTCATGAGTTTTCAATGAAATCCACTGCTGCAATTTTTTACTTTTCCCTAAAACTCTGTGCCCACCCCTCTCCTTCTTGAAGACAACAATGAATTTACCAGGCATAAGGTAAAGAAGACAGAATCAGCACAAACTATAAACAACAACAAACACAAAACAAAAAAGGAGTTTTCTGTTTCCATATCTCATGGCTTGTTTGGTTATGTAAATCTTGTTGTATAAATATAATTGTTTTTATCATAAAGCCAATACAGGGATCATGGTGTGATAACATAATTTTGCTTTCTATTTAATAATACTTTTTATTTTAATATGAAATTTGTAAGTAACACAATTCAAGTCCTAGGGCAATTTGAAGGCTCAGGCTTAAAGTTAAATTTACAGAATGTCTGATAGTTCCACTTTGGCAACCAAATTGAAAAACAGGCATGTTTTATCTTAAAGAATATCATTATTTCATGTGTAAAAAAGTAAAATAAATATAATATTAATTTAGTGGAAATAAGGAATAAAAAACTTATGCATTGCATCAATTCCATAGATGATGAGATCTATTGATAAAATTAATAAAACTTGTTTTGAGTAGATTACTTAACACATGAACCAAGTGATAATTTTCTTTGTTAGGTGAAATTGATATAGAAATCAAAGCCCAAAGATTCCAGAGTTCTGTGTGCTTGATACGTGTCCATTTACACATATGCTTGGCTCATCTCAACATTATTTGAATATAACTGAGAACTGGACTAGAATAAAAAAAATCACATAAATGTTTAGCCGTATTTTGTGACTAAATATTTCTCTTTCATATGTTTTATTTTATTTGAAAAATCTGGTAAATTTAAGTCACATCAACAATAATGTGAAATAAACAGCTCCTAGCTCCTTAAAAGACAACCAATAAGAAAAAAAACCATACAACAAAGAAAAACGTTAAACCTCATTTTGGACATGGTCTTTGTATATTGTGGTGCTTTGCAATTGTGGATTATGTGGCTATTCCATCAAACTGGGCTCAATTCACTCGGGCTACTGGAAGAAAATTTCAAAATCTAGAGCAGCTAACACAGCTGTGCAGTAGTTCGTAGGTTTCACTATAGTCGCAACTGGACATCAACTGTACAAAGGAAATAATTCTACTGTTTTGCAGGCAAGAATATGATGAAAAGCGTACTTTTATCTTCTTAGATGAAATAAGAAGACCACACTTTAAAAGTTGACTGAAAGATCAGCCCTTTGAATAACAGTGCCATTTTTAAGGCACTCTAGATAATTCAAGTCCTTCATCCCTCCACAACCATTAATGCCATTCACAAATGATTGCCAAGGGGAATTTCCAGTTCTATTGGATATTTCAAATGGCTTAGGAGTAACATAAACAATAATTCAAGTTATTAAGAAAATTTGATTTAGAATCAACAAGCTGATCAGATACAACTCCATAGTTTAGGAAAAATGAATTAAGAAATATGACATGTTCTTTGTAATTTAATATTAGAAATCAGAGCAAAATGCCAGAAACAGATTCTTTAAGAAGGAAACAGAAGTCTTTGATAAGATATATTAAATATTACCAAAGGACAAGTAATTTTATCTACATTTTCTACTATAGGATAGCATTTTTGTCTGCTAATCACAGAGACTCAAGAAGATTTTTAATTATTGTATGAAAATTGCATCATCATGATTGAATGAAATCAAGGAATAGATGGCTCAATAGCTGGTTGGTTCTCTTAAATATTCCCATTATTTTGAATGATCTGGTGTTTTTGTATGTGAGGAATTATAAATGTATTTTTTGACTGGGCAGGAAAGTTTGATTATTAGATCATTGTCTGATACCCAATGTCAGGAACCTAACCTGAGTCAGAGTAGTAATTATTTGTGTGTGTGCCTGCCAGTCTGTATTTAGAAGGAAATACCTTATTTCCCTCATGGTATATACTTAATTCTATTAGTTATACTACATTATTGACAGCAGATAAATGTAATTAACATTTTGAAACATATGTTTATGTTCCAATGATTGCATGAAAAAACTAAAAAGTTATGTTTGGCTTAGGAGTTTTGTGGAAGGTCAGCCGAAAGTATAACCATTTGGAATCTTGAGAAAGATATTATTGGCAATCATTTCAGTGTACATCAATTTTAGACACTTGGAAGGGTATGTAATCCTATATGTAAATGCAACATTTATTGATTTTCCAAAGTAACACTATTATAGAAATTTCTAGGAAAACAAGTTAAATTATGGAAACACAAAAGTAATGTGACTATTTATTGCATAGTTTTACATTTTAGTTTCGTCAAGTAAAAATACCATTTATTTCTACTGTATAGGAAGGAAAAACTAAATATTACACTTTGTCCCATATTTCACATTGGGAAGCTTTGTCTATATCAATAAGTTCATTTCCTTTGTTTCTGCTTTCCCATTCAAAATGCTTCTTCTCATAGTATTCTTCTAAGGACTATTTCTTTCTCCCAGTTTGGGGCTTAAACAAACCTAATGATCCCAGTTTGTTTGCTAACAATAGTCAGTCTACCATTTGAACCATGCCTCCAGCCTAGAAATTTTTGTAGTTAATTGGAGATAGAACCTCATGAACTTTCCTACCAGGTGGAAAACCATTATCCCCCAAGTCTCATCCTTCTTAATAACTAGGATTATAGAGAGGAGTCATGGACCCCAAGAATCAATGACTTTTCATGTCTTATAGATTCCACATGTTTACTAGTAATTGAAATAATAAACGACCACAGATTGGGTAGCATTAATACTGTAAATACATTGCCTCTGAGTTGGTGGAACTAGAACTCCAAGATCATTGTTGGCTTTTTCTGAGTCCTCTTTCCTTGGCATATTCAAGGCCTTCTGCGTCTCTTGGAGGAGACTTCATATACCTAAGGGCCTTGCATTAATGAATTCTTGAAATTCTGAATAATATTTAAATAAGAAGCCCCCAATCTTTATTTTCACATTTGGGGATCACTAAGTACAAAGTAGAAGGCTAGGTTAAGAATAGGGAAAAGATCCCTTATTTGCAATATCTAGTATATGTCAGAGTTAAGCAGAAAAGATCTGATAAGGTGCTGTTAGGGAAATGAATCCTAAGATATGTATTCAAATGTGTTTTTTTTTTCTTTCATGCAATTGTTTCTAACACACTTATAAGATTATTTCTTTGTTGATTTGTATGTCCCTCCCCTACAGTATAACCCCTGCTTACACTGTATTTGATGAGGGTATAATTTGTGGAGGGGAAGGGGAAAACAAATCGTTTAAATAGGGATACAAGTGGACCCATTGCAACAATGAGATGTACATGTCGTTATGTCGAAAATGAACTTCACGACTGTGGTGCAGGGGGGGGGGCGGGAACGATTGGGTGGGGGGTGCGGGAGGATGGGAAGGGATGGGTAGGGTAAACAAAGGAGGCGGCTACAATGCTTGATAAGAAATGTACTCATTATCTTGCCCGTGTAACTGTAACCCCTCTGTACAGTATTTTAACAATAAAATAAATAAATAAGTAAATAAAAATTATGGAAATGAAATCTTTCTCTTAATTTTATAAAGACAATTTCTGTAATTTTGTGTTACAGTTTCTAAAGCAATAAAATATAAGATAAAACAGAAACAGAAACTCAATTTTTTATCCTTCCTAACCTTCCAACAGAAATTAGAGAATCCAGTAAATATACAGCAATCCCAGGATGGTACAGGGTGTTTACAGGATCACGACATGGTGAAAAAAAAGATAACAAATAATGGGAATAATGGGAAACAAAATCTACACCTACACAATGTGATATAGCTAGAAAATAATTTCCACTATGCTAAGTCTTGATATTTTATGTTTGTTTATACAGCAACTTTCCTCTCTTAGGAAATGACTCTTTATTAATAGTCAAGGTTTTGCAGCTTATAACCCAGCAACATATAATGCTTCTAAATGTAACCAAGCATGATACTAAGAGTAACCAAGGCTGCTTCCATCGCTATAGCTGATGAGTAAGAATGACCTTGTGGAATAGTCAATCTTGAAATTTTTCATACCTTTCCTCTTCTTCAACACGATAAGACCTTGTCAAGATATTTAAAACATTAATAAAGGATTTTTATATTTTTATTGTTCACACTAAAGCAAATATACATTTCCTCTTTGCAAGCATGACTTTGAAAGAGTTAGACCCTCACAATTATTTTTAAGAAAAAGTTTACTGCTTTGGCTTAGGTTTTTTCCTCCTTTTGGGTGTTGTTTTCTATTATTTTGGCAATTACAAGAACAACAAAGTAAATCCATTATGCTTATGTTGAATTGTTCAAAGTCAAGTTGTATTCAAAGAAAGTTTTCTGTTCCCTTCTTCAGTGCTAATTAAAGATTAATTATTGCTCTTTAAATGATAACAAAAACGTGATATTTTAACGTATATTTTCATTGAAACCTGTGAAAACGGAAATGTCTGAGATTGTTTTTTTGTTTTCAAGTATTTTCCTTGGCTATTTTCATTATTACCTTTGTTCCGGCCTTCTAATCAGGAACACAAGGTTACACAAAAAGATCTTCCTAAGATATAGGATATCAGGCAGAAAAAATATATATATAATTAAAGATTTTCATCTCTTCAGAGACTGAAAAGCTCAGAAGACATTTTGCTATTACTGGCATGGTTAAGATGAATTGGAAGTTTTGGTTCTTAAACTAAATGAAATACATGTAATATGTTATAGTTGTTCCAAACAATGATTATGGCTTATACTTTTCTGCTCCAATGAGATGAGACCTCTGACAAGGTTGGAGGGCATATTGATTTTAGGGTAGAAGGGTTTATTTTAGAATGTCAAGGAAGATTCCTAAGACAGCACTGCCTATCACATATCTGTTAATTATACTTATGGCATATAAGTGTATAAGCATACAAATATTAATTGAATGAGAAATGTGTAATTCACACAATTGATTCAATGACAAGTAAATCCAGAAAACCCTTCTATATATTTCTATAAACTAGCATATATAGTGAGGATTTAAAAGTTTTTAGAATATGTATTTTAACATTTATGTCCAAATATTTATTTTTAACTGTTTATTTTTAATTTTTGTCAGTGGTGGGGCTTGAAATCTGGACCTGGACACTCTCCCTCAGCTGTTCAGCTCAAATTAGTGCTCTACCACTTAAGCCACTGCCATTTTTCTTTTGTCTCATTGGAGATAAGAATCTCATGGACTTTCCTGCCTAGGCTGGCTTTGAACCATGATTATCAGCTCTCAGACTCCTTAGTAGCTCTTATTACAAGCATGAGCCACTGGTGCCTAACTACATAATTATGTTTTACATATTTCTGAAGTATTAAGTGTTAATCCCATTCAATAATATGTTGTGTATTGATCAGGCTACATAATATCCATTAATTTCTGCAGGTAACATTTCTTTTTAGTGAGAATGCTCAAAAACTTATCTTCTGGCTGTGATGAAATATATCTTCTTAAGTATAATCACCTTGCTTCTTGTGTAACAAAATTAATATATTTACTTTTAGTCATACAATTCTGCTAATTAAACTTATATTAAACATGATTGGTAAAGAGAAAGAAATTCATGGTTCCATTATTTGTTTTTTTAAAAAAATTATGCCTTTTGTTTTCAATTATATTTCTGTGAAAATGTGTAATATTCATTCATTTAACTGTTGAAATTGATAACAATTACATTATATCAAGTTGATTCAAACTTGTATTTGAAAATTGCACACATAACACAAATATACTTCCACTTTCCTCTATCACATAATTAAAATAACAGTTAAGCAATGATGGATGTTAACCATTCATGTGGAGAATCCTAGAAACTCAGGAGGCTAAGATGTGAATATTTTAGTTCAATGTCAGTCCATACAGACAAAAATGTGAAAACTTATCTCCAGTTATCCAGCAAGAAGGAGAAGGTGAGAATGTGGCTCAACGAATAGAGTGTCACCAAAGACCATTAAACATTGAGTTCCAGCCCTAAAAATGGCATATATACACAAGACAACAACAAAAATGTACTACGAACATCAATAATGAAGAGAAAATAGTGGAAAAGATCACGAGAAATGTGTAAACATCTGGAAAACAGAAATCATTTGACAATTTTGATTCATGAGATGGAAAAGTCACAGTCTCATTTATACAATCTCATTGTAGTCATTTGTTTTGAAACATGGCTATTGGGTAACGTGAAAGAGGAGATTGGATTACTTGACATAGCAGACATTGCCTGTGACTATGCACCATCCCACTCTTCAAAATCTAAAATCATGCTTGTTAATTTAATAACACCTAATGTAAGAGACTGTTTGGTCCACAGAGACTGGGGTCCTTATTTTGAGGCTTCAGACCAGTGCTTCTTTTTATAACCACTCCTGTTTCAACAGGATGGGACAAAGAGCCGTAGTAGGTTTAATTATAAAAGGGAAGCATGAGACAGACTTATGTTTGTTACTAAGGCTCTAACCACTTTAGATTATTTTTCAGGCAAAGCCTCCCTTTAGCAATGATCGCTTATCTATGGCTTCCACATATGTGAGAAAACAGGGAGATCACACTCTATCTAGATTTCTTTGTTATTGTAGTTTCTCACAATTTTTTTGTCAGAACTGGCCCTGGATATCAGTTTTCTAAATCTCTGCCTTATAATTAGCAAAGCATATTTCAGATCAAGCTTGGACCTACACTATTTTTCATTGTAAACATTTAATTTTGACTTCTGTTTTCTAGATATCATTAAATTCTATTGAGGTTAGTATGGATATTTATTATGTTATAAGAAGAACACAGAGGGGCTGGAAAGTTGGCTCAGTTGTAGAGCGCTTGCCTTGCATGCCTGAGGCCCTGGGTTCGATTCGTCAGCACCACATAAGCAAAAAGAAAAAAGCCAGAATTGGCGCTGTGGCACAAGTGGTAGAGCGCTAGCCTTGAGCTGAAGAGCTGAGGGACAGCACCCAGGCCCAGAGCTCAGGCCCTACGACCAGACGCGCCCCCCCCCCAAAAAAAAGAACACAGATAAATCCCTTGAATACATTTTCCAATTGATTTAAATATTTCTAGTATGACATCACAAGTAGGACATTAATATTGCACGTGTACATTAAGTAGACTTCAGTTGTTTTAATTATTTTGTGCACATATTAAGTCTAATATAATTTTATCAACTCTATATGAATATACCATATTTTCAGATACATTTCTTTACCAAAAATGAGTCTGTCTCATGCTTCCCTTTTATAATTAAACCCAATACTTCTCTTTGTCCCATCCCAAACCTGTTTCATCCTGGAAACCAACACATTTTTTTCTCCAAATTCTAGCTCATGCAATAAATAAGCTTTTTAGAATTGCCTTCAAATCTATGGTAGATTATTCCCTGTTGTTGTATGTCTTAATATTTTATTGTGTTCACTCGAGTTGCCTTTTGGTTCGGTTATTAGAGAATGTAGCAAAAATCATTTCCCATTCACCTGAAGAAAGCCTGAATTGATTTCTATTTCTTCCACTAGAGGAAATAATGCTGCTATACGGCTCTGTGTTTTGGCCTTTGGGTGAATGTTACATTTTATTTCTATAAGAGAGCCTGAAGAGCTCAATTCCTGTGCTGTTTTGTGGGTATTTGCAAATGTCATATCCTAGAAACCTGTCAAAATGTTTTCAGAAGTGGCTTTCCCATTTGGCATTCCTGCCAGCATCCAGTTTCTCTGTTTCTTGATAGCATTTAGTATGGTCATTATGGTATTATGTGAAGTAATTCTCAAACATGTTTTATGATGTCATTTTAGTTTAATGTGCATTTATTTGATGACTGATGATGCTTTTCTTGTGCTTATTTTTCACAAGATATATTTTGCTGGTTTCTAATTGATGTTCTTTTTAATGTTAGGTTTTGACAGTTCTATGTGGAGTCTCAATTTGAAGCATTCTTCAGGTATAGGATTTGCAAATATTTTATCCTTGACTATGGATACACTACATCATCATTATCTTCATAATCAACATCATAATCATCATCATCATCATCATCATCATCATCATCATCATCATCATCACTCTGAGCATTACTACTATTACTGTTGTACATGTATCTATGGTCCTGGTCTTGAACTCAGGGTCCCTGTGATTTGTTGCAATTTGTTAACAATTTACCATTTCAGTCATTCCTTACTTCTGGATTTTTTGCTGATTAATCAGAGATATGATTCTCAGGGAATTTACTTTGTGGGCTGTCTTCAAACAGCAATACTCAAATCACAGCCTCCCAAGTAGCTAGGATGAGATTCATGAGCCACCTGCTCCCAATTTTTATTCACTACTTATATATGAACTTTCACAGACCAAATTATTTTACACTTATAGTGAGTTCTATTATAACAAGTTTTCCTTTCCTATCATTTTAATGCCAAATTTGAGTATGCTTCATCTCCAAAATTTTCAATACATCTTCCTTGGCTTTATACTTACATCACTCTTTTTGTTTTATATGCCATGTTTTAATCCAGTTTGAAGTTAATATTTGCATTAATTCTTATTTTAAGTCAATGTTCACTTTTTAATTCTTCTCAATACTGTCTAACCTATCATCACTTATTAAAGAGAATGTCATTCCACCAGTGTTTGGTTTTAACCCTTATTAAATATTCGCTGAAAATATTTATGTGGAGCTAATCTGGTGCCCTATAGACCCATTGAGCTGTACAGTCTTTCCTCTACAAATATAACAATTTTACACTAGCAGCTTTAATATTGGACAGAGAAATATATTCCAGTTCATTTTCCTTTGTCAATGATACAAAGAATGCTGGTCAGGTGTTTTTTAGAAATTGTCATAAACATAAATAAAATTGTGTAGCTGTGTGCTTTTGCCTCATGCTTGTGATCCTAACTGCATAGGAGGCTGACATCTGAGGATTGTGGTTTAGAACCAGCTGGAACAGGACTGTCTGTACGACTCTTATGCCCAATTAACCACAAGAAAACCAGAAGTGACACAGTTGCTCAATGTGTAGAGCATTCACTTTGAGCTGAAGAGCAAAGGGACAATGCCCAGGACCAGATTTCAAGCTCCATGAATGACCTCCCAAACAGGGGGAGGAGACAATTTATATTTTTGCTGTATTGTATCCTGCAATCCACACAAACTATATATCTCAATTTATTTAGATGTTTGCTTTTATATTAAGAATTGTATAATTTTAAATGATGGTGTGTGAATAGCACTTTAATACATTTTGATGATATGTGAAAATAGCACAAAGAAATTCACAGAAAATAATTGAAAAATAAAGGGAAATGAGAATGGAGAAAGACAGACAGGGTTAATCAGGCCCTTGATAATATGTGAGTGTGTGAAATATTTCAATGTATGTTTCATACAATAAAGATACACCAATTAATAAATATCTTCCAAAGGCATTGGTGTTCAAGTACGACATAAAGGATATTAACAGATTCTGTGTTGAAATAAAAGATAGATAGATGAGTAAATACATACTTACAGTAATTGCGTAAAGAAACTAAGAACTTTGGTCAACATTCTGAGCACTCATGACTCATTAGACTAGAAGGCCGTTGGTATCTAAGATAATACTAAAATGTTATACTTGAGCCTATCTTTAAGACTACTTAATGCTATTGCTTTTGATTCCGTATTCTCTTTGTTGTTGCTGTTGGTGTTAGTGGTGGTGGTAGTCGTGCCCCTTGAACTCTTGGCCTAGACGCTGTCCCTCAGCTCTTCAGCTCAAGGCTAGAGCCATATCACCACTTCCGGTTTTCTGGTGGTTTATTGGAGAAAAAATCTCACGGACTTTTCGTTCCCAGGCTGGCTTTGAACAGTGATCCTTAGCTCTCAGACTCCTTCATATCTAGTATTGTAGGTGTGAACCCTGGGCACTGGACTTGAGTCAGTATTCTTAGTACGAGGAAAAAATACAAGTGGTTTGGAATCAAGCCTTTTTGGTTTCAGAAGAGAGCTGTCAGGTAACTTAAGACTAGATAGATTTAGCAAACATTTAACATGTACGTCCACACGGAATGCTACAAAACATTTTTGCAAAGTTCCAAAAATGATAAAGATATGAACTGCAATAATTACCTTGGCAATAAAGGACATGTTTGAATGTTCTGTCTTTATTGTTACTGTTGTAAATGTACAATGTCATTTTATTCATTTTTGTTGTTGGTTCCTTTATATGTTCTTTCTCCTATGGCATATCCCCTGTGTCACTGTACTCCATTGTGATACCCTGCATGTTATATATACATGTCTAGTCTGGGGAGGGGAAGGGAAATTACAAAACCCTGAAGCGAGGACACAGGATGAGCCATTGCAACAAAGATACCCACAAGACAGTATATTGGAAATGAACTTTACCACTTCATGCTGTGGGTGGGGGAGGTAGGATTGTGGGAGCTGGGGAAGGGAAGGTATAGTGGGACAATAACAAGGAAGGGAAGGGTAACAATGATCATCAAGTAATGTATTCATTGCATTACTCATGTAACTGAAACCCCTCTGTACAACATCTTTACCATAAAATAAAATAAAGTAAAATCATTAAAGGACATGTTTGGCAAATAAAGTAAAATGATATCTTACAGACAAATGAAAATAATAATATACATATGTCCATATACATGTATGAACACATCTGTATATACATATGTATGTATAATCATATAGGTATTTGCATATATAAACATAAGTATGAATATTTACATAGATACACATAGTGTGTTATACATACATTTATTTAAAGAGACTTGAATCAGAAATACATTAAGAGCATATTAATGCCAATGAAAAAGTTTAACCATCATGAGGAAATTATCAAAAATTCCAAATACATATCTCTATAGTAAGATAACAACAACCAAGGAACATATGGAAAGATCAATACATACCTAGACATTGCATACATTAGAGATTAGTGGAAATAGAAAAAAACAATAAGATTGCACTACACAACCATTAAGTAGAAATTGGAATCCTTATACATTGGTGATTGGCACTTAAAATGATATGGTCAGTTTGTTAAACATACTGGCAATCTTTAAGATATTATATATAGAGTTGCCTCTGTGATCCAGCATTTTGATACATAATTTTATATTCAAAATTATTTCAACCTATGTCCAATGAGACACATGTACAAGAATATACATAGTAAAACCTTTTACAATAACATATATCAAAATATTGAAATGCCCATTGAGGATGTTATACAATTATACGCATGCATACAAAACAATTTGCTCCAACCATGAGAAAAATTTACATGGACTTATTAGAAAAAAGTAATATTACATGGGAGAAATATATACATATAAATAACATATATATAAATATATAAAATAGACTACATTTTCTAATTATATGAGCTTTTTAAAATTGGTACATCTGTAGAGGTAGAATATGAAATAATAACTGCTCAAGAGCAGGGTAGGTTGAAATGATGAGAGGAAGTGACTTCTAATAAATATTGGAGAATTTTGAGAGGGTAGTTCTAGAACTGAAGGTGATATTGTTACTCTAACTCTTTAACATTCTGAGAATCATTGTACTTTATCAAAGAATTACAGAGTGCATTTGCATTAATATTAGCAAAAATTTTAGAATAGTATGGGGTGAATCTGAGTGATAATTTAGAATTTAAAATCACAGAATTCTGTAATGCATAACTTTAGCGTGTTTATAAATAAGACTACTAATAAAATATAATCTCTAATATATATTGCAAGTCAGTGAATATTCTACAAAATTATGTAAATTGAGGGATGAGATAGGATTGAGAAGGACGAGAGATAATGATCATCAAGAGGCATTGTAATGGCCTGGGAATCTGTCTTAGTGTTAGACTGCTTGCCTTGCATGTGTGAAGCCCTGGGTTTGATTGCTCAGTACTACATAACAAAAAAAGCTGGAATTGACACAATGACACAAGTCGTAGAGTGCTAGCATGAGGAAAAGTAGCTAGTGGACATCCCCAAGCTCCTGAGTTCAAGCCCCAGGACTAGAAAAAAAAAGATTCATTATATTAAGCCAGGCATTAGTGGCTCACGTCTGTAATCCTAGATAGTCAGAGGTCTGAGGATTGAGGCTTGAATCCAGCCCAGGCAAGAAAGTTTGTGAAATTCTTTTTTGTGTGTGTGGGAGGGATTCTGTCATGAAGCTTGAACTCTTGGCCTGGGCACTTTCCCTCAGCTCTTCAGCTCAAGGCTAGCGCTCTACCAGTTGAGCAACAGGGCCACTTTTGGCTTTCTTCTTTTTTGCTTATGTGGTTCTGAGTTATCAAACTCAGGGAACCTTGCATGCAAGGCAAGCACTTTTCCCAGCCCTGTGAGATTATCTCCAATTAAATCTCAGAAAAATCTGAAAGTGCTACTGTGCCTCAAGTGATAGAGTTCTAGTGTTCATCCAAAGGAGCTCAGGGACAGCACCCACATCCAGAGTTTAAACCTCAGGAGAGAAAAAAAATTTAAAAAAAAACTCACTAAACACTATTCATAAACAGCAACTCGCATACAACTGCTTAAAGTTAATTAAAAATATGATTAAAATAAAATACAAGTCATTTTGGGTACCAGACATAGATAGAATACAGGGGACAAAGTAAATTTTACATCACACAGTTTGAGTGAAAATTTGTTATTTAGTCTTCTAACATCGTTTAGGAAATTGACAATACCGTCAATTATAGTTCATTTTCATTGAGGAACAGATTGAATTCTGCTGCCTTTTCATATCAAACCATAGAGGTGACTTTTTGCTTCTGGTTGAAATATATTTGATATTTTAAAGTCGATTTGTCCTAATATAATTTAATTTAATCAATCAGTTCATTAGGGCGATGTTGGTCAGACTTTTTTCTAGTAAATCTTATCCTTTATAATAAATGACAGCATGCTGTGTCAGTCTCCTAGTAATATGACAAAATACTTTATGAAATTAATTTTAAAGAGGAAAAGATTAATGTTGGCTTCTGATTTTATACATTTCAGTTTATGTTTCTTATCCTCATTGCTTTGGGTTGGTGGTGGCACACTACCCCATATCAGGAACATGTGATGGAGTATGTGTATTCATCGAAGCCAGGACGTAAGAAGAGGAGGAATAAGAGTGGGAGAGGGAAAAAGAAGAGGAGGGGAAGAGGGAGAGGGAGAAGGAAAAGGAGAAGGAGAAGGATTACAAGTTCTCAGTGACAAAATCTCTACAACTATGCCCAATTGAAAGGGTTCACCTCTGGGCTGGGAAGGTTGCTCAGTGGTAGAGCACTTGCCTTGCATGCTCAAGGCCCTGGGTTCAATTCCTCAGCACCTCATAAACAAAATAAAGCCGGAAGTGGCGTTGTGGCTCAAGTGGTAGAGCACTAGCCTTTAGCTGAAGAGCTGAGGGACAGTGCCCAGATCCAGAATTCAGGCCCTAAGACTGGACCCCCCCCCAAAAAAAAGAAAGGGTTCACCTCTTTATGGCAACATAGTGAAAGCTAATTATTAATCCCAATCCTTAATGATTTCAGATTCAATTTCTAGTGTGGTGGGTAGATATTTCTATACAATTTTGATAACTTCTGTTCCTAAGTACCTACTTGAATTAATCAGAGAAGCTATTTGACTTGGAGGTGGTTTGGTTATATCATTGCTGCAGAGATGAATGAAATATTTTGAGTGCAAATACATTTTATTTAACAGCTAAGAAAGCTTCAAGAGATTTCATTTTGGGACCTTCAAAAATGACTATTTCATCTAACTCATAATGACTGGAATTTTTCATAATTTTATAGCATTTCCATTCAAGTTTTTTCATCTATAGTAAGGTTCTTTCTAGTCGAAGGCAAAATAAATATTATCACAATCATTTATTTCTTATTTTATAAAGAGTAGGTATACTTTGAATTTCCTACCATTCAAAAATGTGTTATATTCTAGTTTATAGGAATAATTGGATAAGTGATGAGACATCTTGCTTTAGTTCAGATTTAAAGTTAAATTTTCAAAGTGCCTGATAGTTCCCTTTTGGTAATCAAAATGAAATTCAGGCATGTTTTATCCCCAAGAATGTCATTATTTCATATGTGAAAAGGTAAAAATAAATGAACTATTAATTCCATGGAAAGAAATCAAATACTTATGCAATGCATCAATTCCATAGATTTTGAGATCTATTAATAAAATTAATAAAACCCATATTAAACATATTGCTTAAGACATGAAGCAAGTGATAATTTTGATTTCTAGGTGAAGTTTATATAGAAATCAAAGCCCAAAGATTCCAGAGTTCTGTGTGCTTGATTCCTGCCAATTTACACATATGCTTGGCTTATCTGAATGTTATTTGAGGATAACTGAGAATGGGACTACAATAAAAATATCACTCAAATGTTTAGCTTTATTTTCTTACTAAATATGCCATTTTATATCTTCTTATTTTATTTGAAAATTCTGGTAAATTTATTTAACTAACATCAACAATTAGGAGAAATAAAGAGCACTTAGCTCCTTAAAAGACAATCAATAAAAAAATGACTCTTTTGTTTTTTTCCAAGGTTGAAGTAAGCCAGGCCCAAAGAAACTTAGGTCCCATGGTTTCCCTTATTTGCAATAACTAGTATATGCCTGAGAAAAGCAGAAATGGTCAGATAAGTTGATGTTAGGGAAAATGAACCCCAAGATGTATATTAAAATATTTGTTTTTCTTTCATGCGATTGTTTCGGACATATTTATAAAATAATTTCTTTGTTGCTTTCTATGTCCCTCCCCCACCGTATAACCCCTGCTTTCACTGTATTTGATGTTGGTATAGTTTGTGTAGGGGAAGGGAAAAAACAAATCATTTCAATATGGATACAGGTGGACCCATTGCAACAATGAGATGTACAAGACTTTATGTCCAAAAAAGAACTTTACAATTTTGACATGGGGGCTCACAGGCAGGGGAGGAATTGGACGGGATGGGAAGGGGAAACAGAGGAGGAGGCAACAATGCTTAAATACTCATTACCTGGCCCATGTAATCGTAACTTTTCTGTAAGATATTTTCATAATAAAAAACGAATAAATAGAAGAAAAATAAGAAAGAAAAAAATGAAACAACAAAGAAAATTTGAACCACATTTTGCATGTGGTGTTTTTATATTGTGGTGCTTATAATTGTGGATTATGTGAGTGTTCCATGAATTTGGGCTCATATCACTAGGACTACTGGAAGAAAATTTCAAAATCTAAAGCAGTTAACACAGCTGTGAAGTTTTTTGTGGGTTTCACTACAGTAGCAGCAGGGCCTAAACTGTAAAAAGAAATAATTCTAGTGATTTGCAGGCAAGAATGTCATGAAAAGCATACTTTTATCTTCCTAGAAGAAATAAGACCACACTTACTAAATGATCAGTCCTTAAATAACAGTGCCACTTTTAAGGCACTCTAGATAATTCAAGTCTTTCATCTCCCCACAACCACTATTGCCATTCCCAAATCATTGCCAAGGTGAATTTCCAGTTCTTTTTGATATTTCAAATGGCTTAGGTGTAACATAAACAGTAACTCAAGTTGTTGAGAAAACTTAATTTAGAATAAGCAAACATATCAGAGTCAACTCCATAGCAAAACCTTTAGGGAAAATGAACTAAGGAATATGGCATGTCCTTTGTAACTTAATAGTAGACATTGAGGCAAATTGCCAGAAACAGACTCGACAAGAAGAAAATGTCTTTCGTTAAGACATATAAAAGATTACCTAGGGGCAATTAATTTTACCTACTTTTTCTAATATATGATAGCATATTTTTGTCTAATAATCAAAGAGATTCAAAAAGATTCATAAATAATATGAAAAATGCATTGTCATGAATGAATGCAATCAGGGAGTAGATGTTTCAAGACCTGGATGGTTCTGTTATATATTCTCATTATTTTGAATAATCTGATGGTTTTACATATATGGAATTATAAATGCATTTTATGTCTGGGCATGAAAGTTTGATTATTAGATCATTGTCTGATACCCAATGTCAAGAACCTAAACTGAGTTAGAGTGGTAAATATGTGTGTGTATGTGTGTGTGTGTGTGCATTTGTGTGTGTGTGTCTGTGTGTGTGCAAGCATGTATGTAAAAGGAAGAATCTTCTTTCTCTCAGGGTATATACTTAATTGTATTAGTTATACCATATTAATGACAGCAGATAAAGGTAATGAACATTTGGGGCCATATGTTTATGTTCCTATGATTGCATGAACAAACTAAATTTTTGTTTGGGGTATGAGTTTTGTGGAAGGTAAGCTGAAAGTATAAACATTTGGAATCTTGAGAAGGATATCAATAGCAATAATTTTAGTGCAAATCAATTTTAGACAACACTTGCAAAGATAGGTAATTCTATATGAAAATGAAATATTTACTGATTTTTCCATTGCTACACTGTTGTATAAATTTGTAGGAAAACAAGTTATATTATAGAAACATAAAATTAATGTCAATTATTGAATATGTTTTACACTCTAGTTTCTTCAAGTAGAAATACCATTTATTTCTACTGTACAGGAAGGAAAACCCTAAATATTGCAGGTTGTGTGATATTTCACATTGGGAAACTTTGTCTGTATTTATAACTTTATTTCTTTTATTTCTGCTTTCCTATTCATAATTCTGTTTCTCATAGTATTCTTCTAAGGACTTTTTCTTTCTCCCAATATGGGGTTTCAACATACTTCATGCTTTCAGTTTGTTTGCTAAAAATAGTCAGTCTACCATTTGAACCAAGCCTCCAGCCCAGAAGTTTATGTAGGTAATTGGAGATAGAAACTCATAAACTTTCCTACCAGCCTGAAAACCATTATCCCCCAGTCTCACTAGGGTCATAGAGGTGAGTCATGGACCCAAAGAGTCAATGACTTATCATGTCTTATAGTTTCTACATGTTTGCTAGTAATTGTAATAATAAACTACCACAGATTGGGTAGCGTTAATATTGTAAATACATTACCTCTGAGTTGGTGGAACTGGAACTCCAAGATCAGAGTTGGCTTCTTCTAAGTCCTCTTTCCTTGGCATATTCAAGGCCTTCTACCTCTCTTAGAGAAGACTTCAATTTAAATGCTTCCTTTGAGATTCTTTTTCCAAATGCAGTCAATGGGTTTTTGATCTTTAATATGACTTCAGTAGGACAGGATCCAACACACAACATATTATTTAATAAATAAAAGAAAATCTCTAATAGGAAATTATTCGGTTTGGGGATGGAAGTTATTATTATAATTTAAAAAATTAGCAAAAGAGGTAAAAGTTTTATTAGAGCTTGTAAAACGAGTATGTAGTCTATACCTTAGACATGCTAAATTCTTACCCTGGTACACACTTAAATTCCTTGTGGTATTGGAGGATTGAACCCAAAAACCTATATTTGTGAAACAGCATCTCTACTACTTCCATATCTGCAGATTGTAATCGGATTGCTTATTTTGAGGTAGTATCACTATGCCTGGGACTGATTGGACTGTGGTCCTCTTAAAACAAGCAAAAAAACTGCACCCAGAAAATGGTTAGAGTTTCTGAAACTTCTTTTTTTGTCTGGGCTTTCTTGGAACTGGAATTCTCCAATCTTTGTTTCCCATGTAGATAAGATTACAGTTTTGAACTACTTTATGTAGTAAAGGTATATAATTTCAAAATATCTTGATATTGCTTGTATTTGTTCTTAAAATATATACCTAACCTTAATTCTCTCTCTCTTTTGTTTAATACTCTAAGTTGAAAACATTGGTTTTCTTGATTAACATGGCTTTGTTTTGGATGGAATCTCCTAATATTCAACAAAATCTTCCAAAAGTTTATGTCAAAATCATGGAAAAGAAGGCTTCATATTGGAAAACAAAACAATGTTCCTTAATTTATAAATGCAATATATTTATAGTGTTAGTGCTTTCTTAAGTATGAGAAGAGAAGGAAGGCAGAAATGTGAAAGATGTCAGATATAATTTTGATAACATACTAGGTCTCCATAGATTTTTGTAGTTGTCACTTCATGTTATCTTCCTTCCTTAAAGCTTGATTTATTAAAACCCTATGGGTGGATATTGCTGGGACTACTGCTAACGGTCTCCAGGAAATGAAGCTGATTTTCGAAGACTGATGGTGTGATAAATAAAGGAATGTTGAGTATGAGGACCGATATTGTCACATAATGAGCGACTAGGTTCAACTGCTGAACAGCAAAACAAAGAAGTTTCAAGTCTGATGATGCACCTTGGAAGATATATAGATAGCTACATGCACATATACATATGCCTGCATGCATGAAATAGTAGAATTTTGAGTAACTTAGCCTGACAATTATTAGACTATATCAAACTAGTTGCAGGAAAGGCACAGTAAAATACCAATAGTTTAGCATAGATTTTGGAAAGGATGAATATTCTTCCTTGATTATATACTTTACAAATATCCTTAATATATTTTAAGTTTTTTTTTTATATTGTAATAGGAGCATCTATACAATGCTGAGATTTGGAATTACACAAAATATGCAACATGGCTGGGCACTGGAGTTTCAAGGATGTAATCTTATCAAGTTAAGAGATTGAAATCTGTTATTACAGTGCGAAGCCAACCTGAGTAGGAAAGTTAATTAGATTCTTATTTCCAGTTAACCACCAGGAGAAATGGAGTTCCAGCTCAAATTATGCAGAGCACTGGCCTTGAACACAAAATTACCATCCATGCCCTGAGTTTAAGCTCTACGATCAACAGAAACAAAAACACAAAATACAACATGGAGTTAGATATTTTATAATGAATCACATTTTAATATACTCTACATTGTTAGAAAACTAGACTTCTGTGTTAGCTTTATAACCTACCATAATAAGTGATATTGTCCATTTATTAAGCAGAAAGGCTTACTCAGATTTACAAATTTAAAGGTTTCAGTGTATGTTCAGTTGGTTTTATTGTTTTGGTTGCCTGTGACAATACAAAGCTAAGGTGGGGAATGTGTCACAGACAAATGTTTTTTACCTAGAATGATTAAAGAATAAAAGAAGAAATTAGATGAGAGTCTATGTTCTCATGGGTTTCACTCTGAAGTACTTATTCTCCAGAAGAACTATTCAGATATTCTTCACAGTATGGGAGGAAATGGAAAGTCATTTTTCTTTAACACATAGGTCTTTCTGGGCATTCTGAATTCAAATGGCAACATCTACACCAGTGATAATGAATTATCCAGGGTGGATGCAACTCGATATTTCTATAAATTCTAATCAGATCTCAGCAGACGCAATATTTTATGGAATTCCTATTAAAATATTTTCTGCTGACTGACTGAGTCTCCATACTACAGATGTGTATATCTGTGTATTTGTATGTGTGTGTTTTAATAAACTAATATAACAATGTAGCTGATAAAAAGGACTCCTATGGCCTTTTTTTTCTTCTCAGATCATGAAATCCTGCCAAATTCCCAATCAAATCCCATCCAAGATTCAAACGTTAATGCTGTCCCAAAAGTTTTGCATGGAAACCCAAGTACATCCACCTCATTTCAGATGGCCATGGTATAGGAAAATTTTAAGGCTTTCAATTATGTTGTCCCCATTAAAACAGCATAAAATATTTCTTTTGAAAATATCTAGATTATAGAACACTTTAGCCAGAAAATTGAAAGAGTATTATTTATGGGATTTAATTTAAATATTTGGTCACTTAAATGGATACTCTATATCCATAATTCAGAGCCCTATTAAACTACATAATTGCAAAACTAATCTATTACCATATTCCATGAAGACAGGCCTTGCTGAAAACAAACCAGATGAGGTAAACAAATTAACATGTATGCCATTTACAAATGTTGCTCTTCTAAAGCATGGAAGTGACAGAGCAATTAATGCCTGTGAGCAGCTGTTTCTGAGTATGGAAAGTGATTACCTTGTACCATAAGTGGAAAAATAAACAGATGTTTCAGGTTGTGCTTCATTGTTGGCATTTGTGAGATATATTTTGGAAAGCACAATGAATGAAAGCATGCTGTTTTGTAAAATTTTGCTGGCTGACACAACAGGGAAAGAAAATTTATTGAAATGTTTCAAATTAGAAGACAGACAATAGGGTGGGTACAATGTGGTATGAAGCTTTAAATACAGACTGAAGCAAACCAAAGAATGGGAAAAATAGTGTTTCTTTAACAAATATTTTCTGAGTATATCGTGCTATACATTATAATGATGCAATGATCATTTCTTTGGAAAAGTAAGGAAAAATACCATCATTTGTTGAATTTCTTTTTAAAGTGAATCTTAAATGACAAGGATGAAGAAACTTAAATGGTTTAACCAAATATTATCACGTAGCACTTTAATTTTTGTTTAAAATTTAAAACAAACTGACAGACTATTAGTCCATCAAGATTTATAGAGTAAATTTTCTGGAATATACTTTCTTTTGTTCCTCTTTTGTGGGAGGTGATATAAATATTTTTTTCTGAGAAAGACCACATGGCTTTAACCATTACCCACAAAATTTATGCTGTAGTAGAATCAGAGAGGTTTTTTTTTTATTAAATTAAGAAATAGTAGGCTCATTTTATGCCAACAAAAAATTAAACACCAATGACATTTTTCACGGAACAATCACTCATAAAAAATCATGAAATAATAATGTATAAATCCATGTCAATTTCTTTTGTTGGTCATGGGATTTGAACTCTGGGCCTGGACATTGTCCCTCAGTTCTTCAACTCAAGGCTACCACTGTACCACTTGAGCCAAAGTGCCATTTCTGGTTTTTAGGTGATTTATTGGAGACAAAGTTTTCACAGACTTTTCTGCCCATGCTGGCTTTCAACCACTGTCCTCAGATCTCAGACTCATGAGTAGCTAGGATTACAAGCATGAGCTATCCAGCCCAGATCCAAGTCAATTTTTAAAAAGCAAGTTTATTGAAACTTCTTGATTTGTCCAAAAACAATCTCATTTTATTAGCATTAGTTTATAACGATGTTATTTTTAGATGTAACTAGGAACTTTTAAATAGAATCAAATATAATTTTACTATTACTCAGTATTTCAAAGAATCCACTGTAATTGACTTTCCCCAAAGTCAATTATTACATGCTATCTCACACACTATTATTATAACATTCAATATTGCATACAGTGTGAAGTGAAAATAGTTTGGGCCATTTCATATAATTTACTACGTGCTATTTCAGCATTATAAATTCAGATCTGTGGATTTAAACTATGGAAAACTATTTTAGAGTTAAAATTTATTATGAATGTCTAGTGTGTCCCAATTAAACCAAAAATGCTGAGTTCATAAAGACAAAATTATTGTCTTTCCACTGAACACTTTGAAATAATACCATTGGAAATAGTAAGGCAAGAGGAGGCAGAATTCAAATTACCTCAAACAATGTCTCTGTTATTCTGCTAACCTCTCCTCTAAGAAGACCTGCCCATTCCCAGTTGTCACAAACGTCAAGTTTCTCTCTTAGAATTCTATTTGCAAAAATTCTAAATCACTTATTCTTTTAATATTATCTATTATATGAAACAAAATACAGACAAAAAACAATTGAAATAAAATGCACACCTATGTTGAAGTCACCACAGCTGGAAAAACAACCAACAAAGTGGAACACCCTCGGGAACAAAAATATATTGTGCCCATTTTTTTAATTAGAAAAACTTCAAAATCATGTTAATTTGAATAGAACTATAAGGATAACTGTCTCTCACAAATAAGGTTCTGTTAATTTGTAATTAAATTCATCTGGATGAACCTAATAGAGCAAATCACTTGAATGGAACAAATGGTTTAAAAAATGTAACTGTATGTGAAGTAAGATCTGCACATTTTTAAAAGAATAAAATGCTACAATATCAAATAACAAAAACATGTCATACTTAAAAGTTCAGAAATGCAATGAATAAGTCCAATAGTATCCATAATGACAACTAAATACTACTGACTTAACAAAAACAAAATATACAAAATAATAGAATCTGAGCAGTGTACATATGTGTACATAATTTAAAACTACTCCAAATTACACTGTTTGTAGAAGGCTGAATGTGGTTATCCAAAAGAAAACATCAGCACATTATAAGGAAATTAAAAATCTCATTGAAAGAAAATATAGAAGTAGTTTCTGGAAAACAATATTTTAATTAATGGTGGTCAAAACCATTCTAGTACTGACAAAAGTGTATACTTATTTAGTTAGATCAAAAAAAGATCAAAGTTACTTGAGCTGCTTTGAAATCTTGGCAAAGTAGCAGAATACAACTATAACATTACTATGGATGTTGACTCTGTCATTCATTTCCTGTCATCTTACAAATGAATATATGAAAGAACATAACGTCTCCAACTAAATGTCAAGACCTAACTAAACATATCACGAGAAAAGTCATCATGCAAGCCATATTACTACTGTAGTAAAAGAAAAATAAGTCATACGCATTCTGTATTTATTTTAAATGTTTGTTTTTCATAAATTATTTAATTTAGCTTGCATTTTAAAAACATTGTGTTAAATGATGTATGTCTTCGTAACTAATTTTGGATGCCTCCTTAAATTTTAGTTCTGAGTATAATGTCTCACTTCAGTTCCTATCCCATGAAATGATGTTGATTACAAAATAAATGCTAATAACACTGTTTATAATACACAAAATCTCATAAGCATGATTTCAGGAAGCATAGGTTAACATTTTGATATCATGGTCTCATGAATGATGAAGCCTATCTGCATGAGTATAGTTGTAACTAGATTCCTCAGCCTAAATTTAGCCACAGTTAAAAAAAAATGTTTACATCTTTATCTGACACCCATCAGAGATTAAACCTGAGTATGAAACCTAAGAAAAATGATAAGGAAAGAATTTAGCTTTTCTGGATTTAAGTAAACAAAATGCAGCATAGAGTAACTCATTGGTTTAAAGTCAACCTATTTCTCCAAAAAACATTCTAAGCATTTCCTTACAATGTGTATTATTCTCAAGAAGGGAATGGAGAATATGAGAATTGGACTAACCAAGTATTGTCTTCAAATATACATAATTTGTACTTACCTCTTTTTTCGTTATAGGCATTTTGAATAATTGAATTCCTGGTCAGGTATAATATATCCTAGTTTCATATACCAAACTTCATTCAGAAAATGGAATATAGTGATTACCTAAATATATTCAATAAATGTCAAAAAGTATATACCTATAGGAATAATATTTTTAAGAGTGCATGGTAAATATTTTAATATAATTATTTATTTGATGGAAAAATTTCACATTGACAGTAATTAACTGGAATACTTTAACGCTAATTGGACAAGATTGTCTTTCTAAATGAGCAAAACCAATTTCTCCCTTTCTTTATCGGGGAAACAACAGAGGAAAAAATGGAAATTAACATATGAATATATAACAACCAGAATTAATTTTTGTCTTTTTATTAGCAAATATTAATTTCAAAAAGTGTTTTATTGTGTTACACATATGTCCATATAATGTAGCCATCTACATTTTATTCCTCTTATTAGTTTTATTATACCATCATACTTACTTATAAAATATTCGAATATATTTAATCCACAATATTTCTCTTCATGTACTCTCTTAATTTTTTCCAAATTATTCAGTTCCATCTTTTAAACCTGGGTCATTCATTGGATTTTCTGGTTCTAGAGTCTGCATATAAGAAATCTAATGTGTGTTTTTCACAGTATGGCATATTGCATTAATAAGAAGGTTTCAAGTTCTATCCATTTTTTTGAAGATGATATGATTTCATTATTATGTGTGGCTAAATAATATATCGTTGTGTATATTTATTATAACTTGTTTAGTCAATGAGTGATTAAGGAACATACAGGTTAATTCTGTATTTATTTATGCTTTTTATGTGGGAGAAGGAAGGATGGAAATTATGTTTAGACTGAGAAACATGCTCTTTAGACTGGCACTCTAGTATTTGAAACATCAGCTGCTCTTTCATCAGTATTTCAATACTGCATTATGTTTTAAAAATAAAATTTAATTACATTTGCAAAGGTGTTCTTTTTCAGTATCTGTATAACTTTTTATTACAGTGTTACATTTAGTATGTCATGTGAGTGAAAATGCATGCATGTTTGTATATGTAGCTGACTCTAAGGAAACTGAATGTATGTGAGATACAGGATTCAAATAAAAGTTTCAGACCTGCTAAGATGGTAAACTGATATATATGTCCAGTTTGTGGAGTGTGATTTCAAGATCATATTTTGTAGGTTTCATAACAAGTAAGTAGATGTTACTCATCCAAAATCATAAGGAATAAAACAACTACTCTTTTTTAAAATCAATTAGTCTTAGTACTCCAGACATTGTAATTAGTGGAAAAAATGATTGAAAGTAGGATGGGTCAGTAGTGAGCCTTTAGGAACACTGAATTTTCCCCAAAATCTTCAGATGCACTCTGTGAATAGAAGTTACAATATATTTATAAACATACCCATATTATATGATTCTATATATGTAAATATGTGCATATAATATAAATATATAATATATTTGTTATATTTTAAATGTATCATAAATATTTATTTATATTTAAATGTAATTCATATTATCATATGTGTGTATATATATATATATATATATATATATATATATATATATATACATATTTTTTTTGGTCAGTCGTGGGGCTTGAATCTTGGCATGGGTGCTGTCCCTGTGCTCTTCAGCTCAAGACAAGAGCTCTACTGTTTGAGAAATAGCCCCACTTCCTGTTTTCTGGTGGTTTATTAGAGATAAGAATCTCATGGAATTTCCTTCCTGGTCTGGCACTGAATCATGATCCTCAGATCTCAGCCTCCTGAGTTGCTAGGATTACAGTTATGAGCCACCAGTGCCTGGCTATATTTATATCTGTAATTTGTCAGTGGAACAAAGGGTACAGAAAGTATTATTCTTATCACGAAAAGACTTCACATTGACAGGTGTAATTAAAAGGAGAAAAACGATAAATATTCACAGTGGCACAAAAATCCCTTTGGTGTCTAGTTAGACAACTCTTTTTTTGAGACACTGCATGTTGTGTGAGTGGTTTTCAACAGAAGCGACTGTAGAAGGTATTGGACCATAAACAACACTGACAATTGCCCACTGACAAATACCCACTCCTCTATGACAGATTTATCAAGGACTATCATGGAGATTCTTGTTAGGGACATGATGAAAAATCTATATGTTAGTTGTGATTACAGAACTGTTTTACACCTGTCACTCAGACATTAACTGTATTTAACATAGTTTCTTTGCTCTAACTTATATTTTCTTGGCTCAGGAAATTGTTTTTATTTGTGAAAACTTGGCTGTTCCAAACATAGACATGCGTATTAAATCCTTTTGAAATTACTGTCTGCACAGAGTTCTATGAGATGAACTTCTCTTTACCACTGGAATAATCTTACTCTGATTCAAATTGGATATCAGCTAGCTTGTTCTCTCTCCCTGAAAACCATCTGTATAGACGTCTTTACATGTAAAACAGATCCTCACTTACTTGTAAAAGTCTGTCAGTGAGTCAAACCTAATTAACCCAACTGAGGTTAATTCCTCTCCCATATTACCTTTAAATTAAAAATGGTAAGAACTGTTCAGCAATGCACATACTTTTTAATGTGAAGTGTGACTCCTATTTTCCAGAATATGAATCAAGCAGAGGAATCAGTTTATGATAGGAAAGATCCTTTCAAAGAGTCTTAGACCTTGAAAATTATCCTAAGTATAATTTTTGGAGAAATATCTTTTTTCAAATTAGAGGACTCAATTATTATTATTTTTGTTTGTTTATTTGTTTTTTTGGGTCCGGTCGTGGGGCCTGAACTCTGGGCCTGAGTGCTGTCCCTCAGCTCTTCAGCTCAAGGCTAGCGCTCTACCATTTGAGCCACAGTGCCACTTCCTGCTTTTTTCTTTTTGTTTATGTGGTGCTGAGGAATCGAACCCAGGGCCTCAGGCATGCAAGGCAAGTGCTCTACCACTGAGCCATCTTCCCAGCTCCTCAATTATTTTTTATATTGTGCTGGTACTGGGGTTTGAACTGCTGTCCTTGAGCTCTATCTGGGCTTTAATTCTCAATGTTTGCTCTATACCACTTAAGCCACACTTGCACTTCTTCCTTTTACCACAAATGGAGAAACGAATCTCTTAGATTTATCTACTTGGAATAGCTTCTTATTGCAATTGTCAAATTTGAACCTACCAAGTAGCTAGATGTAAGCCACTGGTGTTCTGCTACAACTCACTTCTATAGAATAAATAATCACAAAAATCAGAGAAAAATATTTGTTCAATTATTTATGTGTTGTCTAATAAACCAAATCATTTTCCACTGAAAGAGAAAAAAAGAGAAGGTAGAGATGAATATGGAGGAGCAAGACCCAAAGAAAGAAGGGAAGGGATGGTAAATGAGGGGAGGAGAAGGAAAGGGAAGATACGTGAGGAGGGGGAGCAGAGTAGAATTGTCTACTCCTCACTAAGGTATTGTTGGACAATCAGTGCTTTTGCTTTTATGTAGCCAAAGCTTTCTATTTTTGGTAGTAGTAAGCTGAGACATAAAATACCAATTTACAGGTAATAACCTGTTAGTGTGCTTCGTCCTGCACCAAAGAAGCCACAGTAAGGTTACTGTTAGAGAGAAGGCAAGAGTAATCAATTTAAGTGATTCTGAGAAACTATAATTGACATGCAAGGAATGCTCCCTTATATGGTGAAATCAAGCATAACTCTTGTTCCCTGCTCCAGTCTTCCTCTCAAAAAGAACAGCAAAAACAGAAGAGGAAGGAAATATCTGAGTAATGATCATCTCTCTATTTTCCCTTATCCCTTGACCACTCAAACAATAAAACCAAAGAGACTTAACCTGAGCTAGTGGGAAAAATAGGGGGTAAAGTTCAGTCTAACAATGTGAAAGTTGTCAAGTAATTGGGTTGGCATTTCAAATACTGAAATAAACTTTTAAAAATTATTAATAAAAAGTAACTCAAAATTTATTGAACATTTAGAAGAATACAGGGCTCACTACATAGTGGAATCTGCATTATTAATACTGACTCCTGCTTCTATCATCAGAAATTGAAGATCTTCCCTAATATTCCAATACTAGGCAAATTACCCTTGATACTGACTTAAACTTTGTGAATATAATGCAGAAAACATAACTTTAAATTTAGACTGGTGAAGTGATAGGTAATGGAAATTCATGATGAATAGCATAATGCTGAGAGAATGGAAATTATTTTCCTTCCGTTTTCTGTGTGTAGAGAAGAAAAAATCTCTCTTGGATGGCCCTGAAGATCCAATTCTAAATTTATGACAGAAGGTGAATAGTAAAGTAGACCTATCTCAGCCATTCAGAGATTAGAAATGTGGAGGAATATCCTCATTTTTGTAGGTCAAACATGGAAGAGAAGATGTGGCAAGTCCAAAGCCAAATGCCAAAGGCATGAAGTTAAAATAAGTCTTAATAGGGAATCTGGGCTTAAAGAGAGTAGGACAGAAGAGTGGAGAGGGAAATGGTGGACTAATACATTCATAGTACTCAATGTACATGTGTGAGGATATAAGTAGTAAACTTGAAGGGGTAGATGGGGTTGGGGCAAGGGAAGGAAGAAAAATGGAAAGTTTGACAATGATCCAGATGTATTACACATTGAAATGCACATACACTCTATTCAACACTGACATGATGAAGCAAAATCCATTTGCACAACTAGCTAAAGATTAAAAATTTTTTGAAGTTTTAATATTGAGAGACCAGAAGCCTAAACATTTAGAGATAAACAAGAGGATAACATTGACATAATGTTGAAGCTTGTGTTCTTTTCAATATGCAAAATTTAATAAGTGTTGTCTGGACAAATGTAAATTTTATTTTACCAATTCCTGTTTCAAATTGCTTAAAATATAGAGAATCAAATTCCAATATTACTTCACTTCCAATAAAAAATCTTATAGATCTTTAAATTTCTCAGTTGTTTCTAAATATCTTAATGTAATGCATTGGAAATAATTTCATTCTCATTTAATTTTAAATTTGAAATCACTAAATTCTTTTAAAATCCTCTCACTCGGGCACAGGTATGGATAGATAACTGATGTGGGCAGAATCAGAATTATTCAGAAGGCTGTAAATGGATCCTTACCTAGTTTCTCTCTGCTAGATTATAGAATACAGACTACCCTAATTGGAAAAAGTTAGCCTTCCCAGGTTTTCTTCATATAAACACTCTATCAACATTTTGTTGTTAGAGGATTATTCAAGATTAGCTATATGTTATTGATAATGACTGAACATTACAGATAGGTTAGGGAAAACCCTCTACACTTCAGTGAGGTTGTGAATTGTGCTTCATAAATTGTTATGAAATCGCTCCATGAGAAATCTAGCAACCTCATTTCTAAAAAGTCCTTGCATGGTTACCCTTTCTAATAATGTCTCAATTCAAGTACTTCTGCTTGGAGTTCCATACTACTCAATGATGCTGTATTAGCTCCTTGTTATATTTTACAGACCGGTGTTGTTGATGAAATTTGTGCTTTCCAAAGTTGCTCTCCCAATTCCACCCACAAAATGCAGACAAATATTCTGAAAGAACAGTTAGAGCAAGATGGCGGAGAAGAAGCTGAAGGCTAAACAAGCTCTGGCATAGAAAGCAGCTTTAGTGTTCCAGTGAATAATCTGAGACTAGAGAATCACAACAAGTGTGCCATCACAGTACAGAGAGTTTGGCAAGAGAGGGAAAATCCAGGAAGGAAACAGATCTGAGCACTTGCCCTTAGCCACAGCTCTGGCCAGGGGCAGTGGCAGCAGCAGCCGCCTTAGCCGCCATACAAGAGAGAGTCTGGGACAAAGGTGCCAGATGCAGTGGGTGGGTGGATTATAGTCAACACCAGCAGAACTAACAAGAAGCAGATATTTTCATTCTGCAGATCACAGACCAGAGACTATGCAGAAACCAAGATTCTGGTATGCAGGAAACAAGACTCTGGCATGAGTAGAACTGTGACATCTTCACTCTTTCTCCAGGAACATAGGAGGGAAAGCCGCCCCCTTCCCCTTCCCCCCCCCCCCCCCGCCTTCACCACAAATCTCCATCTTTGATTCTGACAAAGTCCTGGTTGAGCAACTGGAAGAAAACAAAAGAGTCATTTATCAGGTTAGAAGAACCTGATCTGACCTGCCAAGTTCAGCTCCACCCAGGGGAAATTCATCCAGCTCAGACAGGGGTTCCTCAGCCCCTGGAGGAGTGACTTTCTTCACTGGGTAAACAGAGCCAGAAGCTGCCCCTCCCTATAGCAGCCTAGACAAACAATTGAAATTCAGTAAACCTAAACCCTGAAAATGGCTCCAGGCTGGACTCTGTGAGTCTCTCACCATCTAGCCCCTCAGGGAAAAGCTATTGCTTGCTGAAAGGTCTCAACCGTACCCAAAACCTAGCCTCATCACAGCATCTCCAAACTAGAGAAAACAGCCATCTCCCTGTATTGTGATACTCAAAGCAGATGTCCCTCCCACTGAACTAGACTGGGAGAAGGATCACAAAATCCTGACTAATGCAGAGCATTTTTCTGCCTGCTCAAACAAACTGACTCAAGAAACCAATCAACCCACAGGAAAACCGAACACCACAAACAGACTAGAGACTCCACCAAGAAACTGGTTACAGACACAGGGGAGATACAGGATCTTCCCATTTTTGCACCCCCCCCAAAAAAAAATTCAAAGACCTCTTTTTTTGTACCTTTATAATTTTAATTTTTTATTAATCTTTTTTTCTCTCATAATTTTAATTTTATGTGTTTGTGTGTGTGTGTGTGTGTGTGTGTGTGTGTGTGTGTGTGTGTTTGTGTGTGTGATTTTTTTAAATCTTTTTTGACCTTTTGGTCCTTTTAAAAAATTATTTTCAACCTTTTGTTTTTTTTTTTCTTTTTTACATGACTTAATTGCTGTTCTGCTCATCTCCAGATAAATACCTGTCATTGATTATTAGACCTTATCCCCCATTATGTACATACTTAATCCAGAAATTTAGTATTCAAATCACAACCACTTAGGCTTAACTTCTTTAACAGCAGTATTATATCTTTATATCAATATAATTTTCAAGTAACTAATTTTAAGTATGTTTATTTGTTAGTTTTTAATGTCTCCTTTCTATCCCTCCCCTCATCTCATCCTTTCCTTTTCTTCTATCAATATAACTTATTTAAATTTACATGGTTTTTAAGTGTTTCACATTTTAAATTTAAATTTTAGTTTTTTCCATTTTTTTCTGTTTTTGTTGTTGGTTTGTTTTAATCTCTCTCCTATCATTCTGTCCAATCATTTTCACTCTCTGAGATTAGGACTTGGTTAAATTCACTTTCCTTTTACTTCTTCACATCGATCTAAGCCTATTTTCCCCATATTTCTCCTTAAAACTAATAATTTCTGGTTTGGCAAATTCTTCTTTGCTCTTTTTAGCCCATTAGTCCAGTTGTTTGGTGCAGAGTAGATTATATCTGTTGAACTACATTGTATCTATAGCCTTTTGACTTTGTAACTACAGAAATTTGGTTGATGCTTGCCTTAAAATAGTGTTCTAGCACAAAATTGGTGTTTCTTTCATACCAAATGGGCAGAAAAAGCTGGAAAAAAACAAGAAAAATAGCAAGTCTGGGACTCTAAACTCCCAGACACGACAATCCGGTAATAGAACAGTTAATGAATAATACAGAGGAGAGTTCCCCAAAAGCTCTACAAATACTACTGGTAAACATGATCAAAACAGAAACGATTGAACACTTGCAAAGGACTCAGTGTTTGCGAGATAGGTAGAGAGAGGTGGCAAACCAAAGGTTAGTACAGGTATCCCCTGAGCATGAGGAAGCTACTCAAAAATTGATACAAGACTTGCGTGAGCAGGCTGAGAACAGTCAGAGAGAAAGAAAGGTATTAAGTGAGCAAGCTGAGAACAGTCAAAGAGAAAGACAGGAATTGTGTGAATAGGCTGAGAACAGTCAAAGAGAACTACTGGAATTGCATGAACATGAAGAAGCTAATAAAAGTAGTAAAGAAACTGCAAGAGCAGGATGAGACTAGACAGAGATCAATTGAGGAATACATGGAATCCATAAACAGACAGTTGAAAGAATTCAGGGAGACGACCAATGGAATGCTTAAAAGAACCAGACAGAAGGAATGGGAGTCCAAGGAAACCATAACCTATCAACTAAGTGATTTGAGAATAAACACTGAACACCAAATTAAGGAACTAAATAAGTTCATACAATATCTAAAACAAAGGTCCATCAAAGAATTTGAAGCCATCAAAGCTGACAAATTAGAAGGAAAAGAAATAAAAACAAATTAGAAAGTCTTGACAGTAGGTTAGACCAGGCAGAAGCTCAATACTCGGGGATTGAAGACAGCCTAGATTTAACAGAGACAAAACTTACAACTATCCAAGACAAATCCAAGAATATGATAGATCTATCCAACATTTGGAAGACAATATCCGAAGGCCTAATCTGAGGATAATGGGTGTAGAGGAGCACCTAGAGACAGAAGTTAATGGTGTAGGAAATTTAATTAACAGGATCCTAACATGCAATAAGATAGTCCTATTCAGATACAAGAAGCTTTTAGAACCCCAAATAGACCAAACGAGAATAGGACATCCCTCCGTCACTTTATAATCTTAACAGAATAATTTCAGACAAAAGAAAAGATCCTAAAAGCTGTAAAGGAGAAAAGATCAATCAATTATAAAGGAAAACCAATTAGAATCACCTCAGATTTCTCAGTAGAGACCATTAAAGCAAGAAGAGCTTGGAATGATGTAGGCCATGACCTAAAGACAAACCACTATTAATCAAGAATACTGTACCCAGCTAAACTTTCCTTCATAAACGAAGGTCAAATAAAAGCCTTTCATAGCAAAAAAAAAACTGAAACAATTTATCTCCACCAAACCAGCCCTAAAATATAATTAAGGATGTCCTACATATAGAAAACCAACAAGACCCCAATAAAGGCCAAGAAAATGAACCTAAACTGCTAATCCATAAACCGTAGGAAGAACCCAGTTGCCGCAGCCCCCAAGAATGTGGATAGCATGGCAGGAACTCCCAAACACCTCCTAGTCCTAACTCTCAACATTAACAGACTTTATGCTCCAATTAAGCGACATCGACTCTCTAGTTGGATTAAAAAGGAAGATCCCTCTATCTGCTGCCTTCAGGAGTCACACCTTCACCATAAAATAAAAATTTTGAAAGTGAAAGACTGAAACAAAATCTACCAAGCAAATAGCCCCCATAAACAGGCAGGAGTTTCAATACAAATATCAGATGAATTGGACTTCAAATTAAAAATAGTGAGAAGAACTAAAGAAAGTTGCTACATACTAATTAAGGGATCTCTCCTTCAGGAGGATATCATAAATCCAAAGTTCTATTCACCGAACAACGGAGCACACAAATTCATCCAGGAAACACTACATTATCTCAAATCTCACATAGATCCAAAGACAGTAATTGTTGTGGAATTTAACACACCACTATCCCACTAGATAGATCAAGTAAGCAAAGACTCAAAAGAGAAACTGCAGATCTAAACAACTGCAGATATCAACTAGACCTAGAAGACATCTACTGAATATTTCACCCAGCAGCATCAGAATACACATTTTTATCAGCAGCACATAAAACATTTTCCAAAATAGACTACATTTAGGTCACAAAGCTAACTTGTCCAAATTTAGAAGCATTGAAGTTATACCTTGCATTCTCTCAGACCACAAGGGAATAAAATTAGAACTCAATACCAAAAGCCACCAAAGAAAGTCTGGTAACACATGGAGGCTGAACAACACAGAGTTGAATCACCAGTGGGTCATGGAAGAGATTAGAAAGGAAATTCAAATATTCATGATATTCAACAAAAATGAACACACAAACCATCAGCTCCTCTGGGACACAGCAAAGGCAGTACTCAAAGGAAACTTTATAGCTCTGAGTTCCTACATCAACAAATTTGGAGAGATCTGCAAACAACAATTTAATGAGACATCTGAATCACCTTGAAAAAGAGCAGCAAGATAAACCCCAATCCAATATACAGACAGAATTCATAAAAATGACATCAGAATTAACCGAATTCGAATGCATTAAAAAACATAGAAAGAATCAACAAAACAAAGAGTTCGTTCTTCAAAAAAAATTAACAAAATTGGGCTGGGAAGGTGGTTCATTGGTAGAGTGCTTGCTTGCATGCCTGAGGCCCTGGGTTCGATTCCTCAGCACCACATAAGCAAAAAGGAAAAAGCCAGAAGTGGTGCTGAGGCTCAAGTGGTAGAGCATTAGCCTTGAGTGGAAGAGCTGAGGGACAGCGCCCAGGCCTAGAGTTCAGGCCCCATGACAGGACCCCCCAAAAAATTAACAATATTGACAGACCCTTAGCAAATTTATCAAGACAGAAGATAACAGACCAAAATAAATAAACTCAGAGATGAGAATGGAAACCACCACGGGGGGGCGGGGGACAAGATTCAGAATATTATAAGGGAACACTTCTCAAACATTTACGCTAATAAGTTTGAGAACTTGGCAGAAATGGACCTTTTCCTAGCAAATATCGACATGCTGAAACTAAACCAAGATGAGTTAAACCATCTTAACAAGCCCAAATCAAGCATTGAAATAGAAACAGCAATAAGAAAAGTCCAATCGAAAAAAAGCAAAGTACCAGATGGATTTACAGACGAATTCTACAAGGCTTTCAAAGCAGAGCACACACCAATACTCTTTCAACTCTTCAATGAAATTGAAAGAGAAATTTCACTACAGAACTCAATCTATGAAGTCATTATAATCCTCTTCCCAAACCAGGCAGGGACTCATCAAAGAAAGAGAACTATAGATAGACCCATTGCTGCGAAGAACATTGATGCAAAACTTCTCAACAAAATTTGGCCAATCGGCTTCAACAATTCATACAAAAAATCATATACCACTGTCAAACAGGATTCATTTCAGGGATGCAAAAATGGTTCAATATAAGCAAATCAATTAATATAATTCATCATATCTACAAGAGTAAGGACGCGAATCACATGGTTATCTCAATAGGTACAGATAAATCATTTGACAAGATCCCAAACCGATATATGATGAAGGCTCTGGAAAAATTAGGAATCCGGACATTCATCAATACAATAAAGGTTGTATATGACAAAATTACAGCCAGTATTATACTTAATGGTGAAAAAGTAAAGCCATTTCCTCTTAACTCAGGAACACGAGAAGGATGCCCACTCTCTCCACTTCTCTTCAATCTAGTATTAGAAAGCCTAGCTACAGCAATAAGACAAATTGCAAACGTAAAGGGACTCCAAATACGGAAAGATGAAGTAAAACTCTACCTCTTTGCAGATGACATGATCTTGTATTAAAAGAATCCCTCAGTCTCCACTCCCAAATTAGTCAACATGATTCAAAAAGTTGGCAAAGTAGTTGGGTATAAAATTCACCCTCAAAAATCAATGGCTTTTCTGTATGCCAACAATGAGAATTGCATGGCTGAAATTAGGAAAGCAATTCCATTCGTAATAGTTGCACAAAAAATAAAATGCCTGTCTGGGAAGGGATGTGAAGGTAAACAAAGGAGGAGGCTGAAATGCTTGATAAGAAATGTACTCATTATCTTGCCCATGTAATTGTAACCACTCTGTACAGTATGTTCACAAAAAATTAAAATTAAAATGAAAAAAAAAAAAACCTAGGAATTAACTAAACCAAATAAGTGAAGGACCTCTATGATGAAAACTTTAAACCTGAAAAAGGAAACCAAAGCAGAACTTAGAAAGTGGAAAAAACTCCCATGCTCCTGGATTGGAAGGATCAACAGCCTGAAAATGGCAATGCTTCCCAAGGATATCTAGAAAGTCAGTGCGATACCTATCAATATTCCAACCTCATTCATCAAGGAAATAGAAGAGCCAATCCAAAATTTCATATGGAACAATAAAATACCCCAAATAGCAAAGGCGAAGCTTAATAGAGAGAACAGTGCTGTAAAATAACAATACCAAATTTCAAACTCTACTACAAATCCTTAGGAATCAAAACAGCTTGGTACTGGCATAAGAACAGACCTCAGGATCAATCAAATAGAATTGAAATCCCAGAAATGAACCTACAGACCTATAGCCATCTAATGACCAATAAAAGAGATAAAAATTAGAATGGAAGAAAGACAGCCTCTTCAGTAAATCGTGTTGGCAAAATTGGTTAACTACTTGTAGAAAACTAAGTTTAAATCCTGATATATCAGCTTACACCAGAATCAACTCCAAGTGAATCAAAACCTCAGAGACAAAGCACACACTCTGAAAACATTACAGGATGGAATAGGAGAAACCCTAAGTCTCATTGGCACAAGCTGAAATTTACTTACTAGAGACCCAGAAATATAATACATCAAAGAAAGTCTGGACAAATGGGATTGCATGCAATTGCAGAGCTTCTGCATGGCAAAGGACATAGCTAAAAAGCTCAATAGAAAGCCCACGGATTGGGAGAAGTCTTCACAAGCCATACAATGGACACGGGTCTCATATCTAAAATATACCTGGAACTCAAAAAATTAAATCCCCCAACATCAAATACTTAAAGAAACAACTGCCGAATGAATAAGTTTGCTAGACTTACAGAGAAACTCCTCTGAAGAGGAAAGAAAGATGGCCAATAGACTCATTCAGAAATGCTTAACCTCTCCAGCCATAAAAGAAATGGAAATCAAACAACATTGAGATACAACCTCACCCCAGTTAGAATGGCTATAATCAAGAACTCTAATAACAACAGATGCTGGAGGGAATGTGGACAGAAGGGAAACTTACTGCATTGTTGATGGGAGTGTAAACTTATTCAACCACTTTGGAAAGCACTATGAAGGTTCCTCAAAGACTCCACATAGAGCTCCCCTATGACCCAGCCATTCCCCTTTTGGGCAGTTACCCAAATGATCACAAACAAGACCATCCTAAAGCTACCAACAAAGCTATGTTTATTGTAGCACCATTTACCATACCTAAGATGTGGAACCAACCCAGATGCCCCTCATTAGATGAATGGATCAAGTATATATATATATATATATATATATACAATGGAATTCTATGTCTCCATCAGAAAGAATGACATTGCCCATTTGTTAGGAAATGGAAAGAATTGGAAAAAATTAAGTTAAATGTGGAAATCCAGGCCCAAATAAATAGAGGTCTCATGTTTTCCCTTATTTGCAACTTGTATATGTCTGAGACAAGCAGAAAAGTTCAGATAAATTGATGTTATGTGAAATGAACCCCAAGATAATTATTCAAATGATTTTGCTTTCATGCGATTGTTTCTAACATATTTATAATATGATTTCTCTGTTGCTTTGTTTGTCTCTCCCCCATGGTATAACCCCTGCTTTCACTGTATTTGATGTTGGTAGAATTTGTGGAGGGGAAGGAAATATGAATTCGTTTAAGAAGGGATAAAGGTTGACCCATTGTAACAATGAGATATAAAAGTCGTTATGTCGAAAAACGAAATTTATAACTTTTGCCGAAGGAGGGGGGTCGGAGTGATGGGGGGGTAGATGGGAAGGGATGAGAAGGGGAAACAAATGAGGAACCAACAATGCTTGATAAGAAATATACTTATTATCTTGCCCATGTAATTGTAACCATTCTGTATGGTATTTTCACAATAAAATAAATATATAAATAAATAAAAAGCTAAATGAATCTTAAAACTTTGGTTTAAGTGTAAGCTTGTGAACATGCTCAATATAATCTCATCATAACACATAAAAACCCTAAAGAATTATCTTTTTGTATTTCTTGATAGTGATATTTCTTATCAAATATGCTGTTTGTTAAAAGAAAACAATTTTATCAAGGGTAGTAGTAAAAGGAATGAGTCCCACCTCAGCTCCTAGCCAGCTGTGTTTAAAAACACCAGTAATGAGGTAAGAATTATTTTGAAATGTTTTTCCCACATATCTGTTCCTGTCCTCAGAATGTTCGAGTATGTAGGAGAAGGTATGAGTATGCATTAAAATACAGATTATGAGTGAAGTTGGTATGTAATTGTTGGCTGTGATTTAACATTAAAACTAGCATGTCATTCTGTATGTCCATCTAAAGTCAAGTGTCTTTAACCAGTCTATGTATAATTTTGTAAGCAACTAACCAGAAGATTTGACACTTCATCAGAGGGACGCAGTCTAGCACAGATCCTGCCTGAACCATCCTACCTCCACCATAGTATACTGCACTCCTGCTTGACAACATCACACACAGCTGATTCTTGGTGAAAGCCTGCTTTAGATTTACAAAAACTAAAGCTCTTGTGGGATACTCTCTCTAAACCTTACCCAGCATGACCTGAAAAAGCTAACTATGTTGTTATGCTAGCTAGCTATGTTGTTATGCTATTGAAACATGTACAGGCCAGGAGAGGCTCTTATACACTTTGGTTATCAGGTTTTCCAGTCAGCCAAACTATGCTCAAACTCTCATCCCATGTATTGAGTTTTGTCATTGCAGAGTTCTGACAAGTATTTGGTGATCAATTTTTGACAGGGTGTACATAAGCTCTACTTGTTCCCACTGATCTCATTGTTGCTTTAATAGGAAGAAATAAAGGTTTTTTTGTGGCAAAGATTGCAGGTCAAAGCCATCCCAGGCAGAAAAATCCCTTCAGACTTTCCCAACTAACCAGCAAAGTGCCAAGCTGGATGCTGCCTCAAAAATCAACAACCAAATGCTAAATGTGCCCTTTTGACTCAAAATGGAAGGATGCTCACCTCGAGCAGAAATGCTCAGGGGAAGTGCTCAGGCTTTGAGTTCATGTCCATATCTGAAAAACTTCTAACTTGACAGGAATTTATATTCTTGCCTTTGTTACCTGCTATTTATAGGAAATTATCAAGATATTTTATCAGGCCCTTAAATACTCCAATCGTAGTTTATTACTTCTGGAACTTTTTTGGCTTTTTCCCAGCGTGTGTTTTCCTATGTCACTCATATCAACTAGTCCTGCCACCTTGTCAGCCTTTTCCTTGGTCTCAGCATTTTCAAGTTTCTCTCTAACAGGATAATAGCCCTTACTCAAGACTTGGGACCAAATCAAGGCCTTTCTATTACTACTGGCAACCAGAGCCTTTGCTTACATTGCCCTGGACCGAGCACAGACCTGGACCTGAAGATCCCAGGCCCAGTGACTCCTCCACACCCCCATGCCAGCTGGAAATAGCTAGAAAAGACCACGATGCCCCTCCACCTTTTATACTACAGGGTTCAAAATGAAGGGAATCTGCTTTGTTCTCAAAACTCCATGACACTCCTCTCTCAGCCCAATTCTTTTTCTGTATCCAAAGATCTTGCCTCTCCCCTCTTGGCCCTATCATTTTATGCATCCAATGATAGAATATGACGGATTGACCCCCACCCTACTGTCCCAGACCCATACAGACTCCAGGCAAAATCCCATGTATGTGTGAACTCCTTTGAAGTTCAGGCAGGACAATCCACCTAATCCTAGCTGTGACCTAGGGGCTATTCATTAACCTCTACCACCTTGCTCAGACCTCCTATAAAAAGCCAGATCCTGTCCCAGATCCCTCACACAATCTCCAAACCTGCTGGCAGGACTGTGCCCCTCGCTGTTTGGCAATAAACAGTCCTCGCCTGTTGATGATCAAGTACAGCCTATTCCTTTTCCATTCTCCTCCATTTTCCTAACAAGGACAGTCTGTATTGTATGATCCAGAAGAGAGAAACTTAGGTAAGCATCTATTTACAGCCTTCTGAATAATTCTGATTCTGCCCACAACAGCTATCTATCCATACCTGTGCATAAGTGAGAGGATTTTTAAAAGAATTTAGGGTTTTAAAATTTAAACTTAAATGTAGAATGAAATTGGTTCCAATGCATTATATTAAAATATTTAGAAACAACTGAGAAAGCTAAAGGTTTATAAAAATTTTTTACTGGAAGTGAAATGATAGTAGAATTTGGTTCTCTATATTTTAAGCAATTTGGAAAAAAGAATTGGCAAAATAAAATTTACATTTGCAGCAGACTTGACTCATTCATTTTTGTATATTGATAGGAGCACAAGCCTCCACAATATATCAATGCCATCCTCTTATTTATCTCTAAAGGTTTATGCTTCTGGTCTCTTAATATTAAATCTTCAAAAATTTTTACATCTTTAGGAAGCTGTGCAAAGTGGTTTCACTTCATCATGTCAGTGATGAATAGAGTGTATGTACATTTCAATGTACAATACATCTGGATCATTGTCAATCTTCCACTTTTCTTCTTTCCCTTACCCCAACCCTCCTAACCCTTTAAGTTTCTTACTTATATTCTCATATATGTACATTGAGTGTTTTGACTGTATTCATCCATTTCCCTCTCCATTCTTCTTCCCTACTCCCCTTACGCCCAGCTCTCCCTTTGAAGACTTTTTTCAACTTCATGTTATTTTGTTAAATTTCTCTGCCTTTGACATTTGGCTTAGGGCTTGCCACATTCTTTCAACCATGTTTGACTTACATAAATGAGGATATTTCTCCACATTTCTAAACTCTGAATGGCTGAGATAGGTCTCCTTTACTATTCACCTTCTGTCCTAAATTCAGAATTGGACCTTCAGAGCCATGCAATGAAGCTTTTTTCTTCTCTACACACTGAAGATGGAAGGAAAATAATTTCCATGCTCTTAGCATGACACTATCCACCATGAATTTCCATCACTTATCATTTCAGCAATCTAATTTTTTAATTTTTATTCATTTTTATTGTAAAAATTGTGTAGAGTGGGGTTACAGTTACATGAGTAATGTTTTCTGCATCATATTCACACACTTGAAGTGAATACTGAGGGTAATTTACCTAGTATTGGAAGTTTAGGAACCGACTTCAATTTCTGATGATAGAAGCAGGAGTCAGTTTAATTATTCAGATTCCACTATGGAGTGAGCCCTTAGTCTTCTAAATTTTCAATAAATTTAGAGTTACTTTTTTATTAATAATCACCAACGTTTTATTTCAGTATTTGAAACGCTGCCCCAAATATTTGAAAACTTTCACATTAAGCTAGACTGAATTTTTTCCTCCCATTTTCCCCACTAGTTAAGGTTAAGTTTACTTTGGCTTTATTGTTTGAGAGGCCAAGGGATGAGAGTAAACAGAGAGATAATCATTACTCAGGTATCTCCTTCCTCTTCTGTTTGTGCTATTCCTATTGAGAGGAAGAGTAGATCAGGGAACAAGAGTGATGCTTGACTTCACCATACAAGGGAGCATTCCTTTCATGTCAATTATTGTTTCTCAGAATCACTTACACTGTTTACTCTAGGCTTCTCTGAAACAGTAACTGCCCTGTGGCACCCTTGGTGCAGAAGGAAACACACTAACAGGTTATTACCTGTAAATTGGTATTGTTTATCTCAACTTACTACTACCAAAAATATAACCCTTTGGCTACATATATGCAAAGGCATTGACTGGCCAATAACACTTTATAGACAATTCTACTCAGCTTTTCCCTCCTCTTCTATGCTCCCTTCCCCTCCCCTCATTTACCCTCCCTTTACTTCTTCTTTCTTTGGTTCTCTATCCTCCATATTCATCTCTAACTTCTCTCTTTCTATCTTCCAGTAGCAAGTGATTTGGTTTATCAGACAACATAAATAATTGAACAAATATTTTTTTCTCTTTTTGTGATTATCTTTTTTTTAAGAAGTGAGTTCTAGCAGAGCACCAGTGGCTGACACCTATCTATTAGGTAAGTTCAAATTTGACCTTTGCAATTCGAAGCTATTCTAAATGAATAAACGTAAGTCATTCTTTTCTCAACTTGTGGCAAAAAGAAGAAGTGCAGGTGAGGCTCAGGCAGTTTAGAGCAAAGATTGAGAATTCAAGCCCAGATAGTGCTCAAGACCAGGAGTTCAAACCCCAGTACCATCACAATATAAAAAAAAATGCATCCTTCCTAGTTGAATGGGGATATTTCTCAAAAAAATCATACCCAGGACAATTTTCAAGGTCAAAGACTCTTTCAAAGTCTCTTTCATATCTCAAACTTTTATTTGAATCCTGTATCTCACATACATTCAGCTTCCTTACAAACATGCATGCATATTTATGTTCACATGCATCTCCATACTCACATGACTTATTAAATGTAACACTGTAATAAAAATAGCAGATACTGAAAAAGAACACCTTCACAATTGTAATTAAATTTCTTTTTTTAAATATAATGCATTATTGAAATACCGATGAAAAAGCAGGTGGGAGGATGTTTTAAATACTAGATTGTCAACCTAAAGATCATGTTTTTCAATCCAAACATCATTATTTCCAGCCTTCCTTCTCCCATTAAAAAATGAATACAGAATTCACGTACATGTTCCTTAATTGCTGATTGAATCAAGAAATTGTAATATATACATATATGCATATATACACATGATATATTATGTAACCACGCATAATAATGAAATCACTTCATCTTCAGGAAAATAGATAGAACTGGAAACCTTCATATTAAAGCAATAAACCATACTGTGAAAAATCAATACTAGATTAATCATATGAAGACTCTGAATGAACCAAGTGTAAAAGATGGAACTGATTAAGTTTGGAAAAAAGTGAATGAGTAGATGAAGAGAAATAGTGTGGAGTAATATGTTCAAATACTTTATAAGTTAGTATGATCACATAATAAAATTACATATAAAAATAGAATAATGAAATTAATAAAGGAATAAAATATCACAAGCTACATTATGTAGACATATGTGTATAACCCAATAAAATTACTTTGTGAAATTAATATTTGCTACCAAAAAGACAAAAGTTCATTCCAGTTGTTATAGTTTCATATAATAATTTCCTTTATTTTTCAGTTATTTCCTGGACAAATTTAAAGGAGAAATAGGTTATGCTCGTTCATAAGGACAATCTTGTTCAATTAGCATTAAAATATTCTAGTTAATTATGGTCAATTGAAATTGTTCAATCAACTGAATTATTATATTAGAATATTTCCAATGCATTCGTCAAAATATCTCTACAGATATATATTTTTTGCTATTTATTGAATATGGTTTATTTACTTAATAGCTATATACCATTGTCTGAATATAGTTTGGTATATGCAACTAGGATATATTATACCTGACCTGAAAATCAATTATTCAAACAGTTTTTTGTTTTGTCAAAAATACTAGAGTGAAATGAAGAGATAAATCCAAATTATGTATATTTGAAGACAATGTTTAGTTAGTCCTTTTCTCACATTCCCCATTCCCTTCTCGAGAATAATACACAGTGTAAGGAAATGCTTAGAATGTTTTGGAGAAATAGCTTGACTTTGGACCAGTGAGTTACTCTATGCTGCATTTTGTTTACTTTATTTCCAGAAAAGCTAAATTCTTACCTTATCGTTTTCGTTAAGCTTTATACTGAGTTTAATCTCTGATGTGTGACAGATAAAGATATAAACATTTTTTAACAATGGCTTAATTTAGGCTGAGGAATCTAGTTACAAATATTGATAGGCCTTATCAGTCATGAGACTATGATATCAAAATGTTAACCTATGCGTACTGAAATCATGCTTATGAGATTTTGTGTATTATAAACAATGGTTATTAGCTTTTGTTTTATAATCAACATCATTTCATGAGTTAGCAACTGAAGTGAGACATTATACTCAGAAAAAATTTAAGGAGGCATCCAAAATTAGTTACCAAGATATAAATCATTTAACAGAATGTTTTTAAAATGCAAGCTAAAGGAAATAATTTATGGAAAAAATCATTAAAATAAATGCCGAATCAGTGTGATTGACTTTCTTTTACGCCAGTTTGCAATAGGGCTTGTATGATGCTTTTTCTGTTTATATGTTTATTTATGTCTTGATATTTAGTTGAAGTTATGTTCTGTCATATATTCATTTTTTCAGATCAAAGAGGAAATGAATTCCATGCCAGAGTCAACATCCATAATAATGTTAGAGTTGTAACCTACTACTTTGCCAAAGTTTCAAATCAGATCGAGTAACATGGGTCTCTTTTGGAACTCGCTAAATTGCTATGCAATTTTGTCAGTACTAGAAAGATTTTGACCACCACTTATTAAAATAGTATTTTCCAGAAACTACTATTCTTTCTTTTCATGAGATTTTAATTTCATTTATATAATGTGCTGATGTTTTCCTTTAGATAACCCATATTCAGTCTTCTACAAACAGTGTGATTTAGAGTAGTTTTAAATTATGTACAGTCATATACACTGCTCAGATTCTATTATTTGCATATTTGGTTCTTGTTAAATAAGTGGTGTTTAGTTCTCAATATGGATACTGTTGGATTTATTTATTGGATTGCTGAATTTCTTAAGTATGTCATGAGTTTTGTGATTTAATTCAAAGCATTTTTTTCTTTTAAATATGTGCAGATCTTAATTCATATTCAGTAAAAAAAATTTTAAGCAATTTGATCCATTCAAGAGATTTGCTCTATTAGGGTCATCCAGATGAATTTAATTACAAATTAACACAATCTTGTTTATGATACAGTTATCCCTATAGCTGTACTCAAATTAACCTGTATTTGAGGTTTTTGTACTGGAAAAAAAAAACTGGGCACAACATGTTTTTGTTCCTGGGGAAGTTACACTTTGATGGATGTTTTTCCAGCTGTGGTGACATCAACATATGTGTGCATTTTATTTCGAGTTTTTTGTGTCTATATTTTGTACAAAGAATCAGTGATTTAGAACTTCTACAACTAGAATTCTAAGAGAGACACTTGAATTTTTATGACAACTGGGAACGGGCAGGTCTTGGTGGAGGGGTTAGCAAAATGACAGAGATATTGTTAGGTGTGAGTTGAATTCTGCCTCCTTTTGCCTCATTATGTCCAATGGTATTACTTCAAAGACTTTAGTGAAAAGAAAATACTTTTGTCTATATGAACACAGAATTTTTGGTTTAATTGGGACACACTACATATTCATATTTGATTCTAACTCTAAAATATTTGTTGCTTAGTTTAAAACCACAGATGTGAATTTATAATGCTAAAATAGCATCTAGTAAAAAATTTATATGAAATGGTTCAAACTATTTTCACTTCACACTATATGAAATATAGAATGGAATAATAATAGTGTGTAAGATAGTATGTAATAATTGACTTTGTGCAAAGTCAATGGTAGTGGATTTTAGTGAGATACTGAATAATAGTAAAAATTATATTTGAATCTATTAAAAAATCCCAGTTACATCTAAAAATAACTCAGAGTTATAAAGTAGTGCTGAAAAAATAAGTTTGTTTATTGGAAAAAGCCAGAAATTTCAATAAGATTGCATTTTTTAAAAATTGATTTGGATCTGGGTTTGGTGGCTCATGCCTGTAATCTTCACTAATCAGGAGTCTGAGATCTGAGGATATTGGTTGAAAACCAGCCTGGGCAGAAAAGTCTGTAAGACTCTTATCTCCAATAAACCACCTATAAAACAGAAATGGCACTGTGGCCCAAGTGGTTCATTGGTAGACTTGAGCTGAAGAGCTGAGGGACAGTTCCTGGGTCCAGAGTTTAAGACCCACAACCAACAAAAATATATTGACATGGAGTTTTACTTTATTATTTCATGATTTTTATGAGTGGTTGTTCCGTGAAAATGTCATTGGTTTTTATATTTTTGTTGGCATAAAATGAGCCTACTATTGTCTTAAATTAATCACAAAAATTCTCTGATTCTATGACAGCATAAATTTTGTGGGTAATTGTTAAGACCAAGTTGCCCTTTTGAAAAAAAATATTTATATCATCCTCCAAAAAAGAGGAAGAAACAAAATATATGTCAGAAACTTACTCTGTAAATCTTGATGGACTAATAGACTCTCAGTTTGTTTTGACTTTTAATCAAAAATTGAAGTAATACAGGATAATATGAACCCATTTCAATTTCTTCATTCTTGTCATTTAAGAATCACTTTAAAAAGAAATTCAACAGGTGACAGTGTCTTTTTCCTTACTTTTCCAAAGAAATGATCATTTCATCATTATAATGTATAGCACAATATACCCAGAAAACATTTGTTAAAGAAAAACTTTTTTCCCATTCTTTGGTTTGATTCAGTTTGTATTTAAAGCTTCATACCACATCGTACCCACCCTACTGTCTGTCTTCTCATTTGAAACATTTCAATAAGTTTTCCTTCCCTGGAGTGTCAGCCAGCAAAGTTTTACAAAACACCATGCTTTCTCTCATTGTGCTTTCCAAAATATATCTCACTAATGCCAACAATGAAGCATAACCTGAAACATCTGTGGATTTTTCCACTTATGGTGCAAAGTAATCGCTTTCCATATGCCTTAGAAACAGCTGCTCATAGGCATTAATTGCTCTGTCACTTCCACGCTTTAGAAGAGCAACATTTGTAAATAGCATACACGTTAATTTGCTTACCACATCTGGTAAGCAATTACGGTGCAAAGTAATCGCTTTCCATATGCCTTAGAAACAGCTGCTCATAGGCATTAATTGCTCTGTCACTTCCACGCTTTAGAAGAGCAACATTTGTAAATAGCATACACGTTAATTTGCTTACCACATCTGGTTTGCTTTCAGCAAGGCCTGTCTTCATGGAATATGGTAATAGATTTGGTTTCTATTATGTAGTTTAATAGGGCTCTGAATTGTGAATATAGAATATCCATTTAAATAACTAAATTTTTAAATCCCATAAAATATATTCCTTCAATTTGCTGTCAAAAGTGTTCTACAATCTAGGTATTTTTAAAAGAAATATTGTATAATGTTTCCTTGGGGAAGTTGGAAGACGTAAAATTTCCTATACCATGGTCATCTTAAACAAGATAGATGTACTTGGGCTGGCATGCAAAACTTTTCGGACAGCATTAATATTTGAATGTTGGATAAGATTTGATTGGAAATTGTGGCAAAATTTCATGGTATGAAAAGAAAAACGAAAGGCCATATCAATACTTTTATCTGCTACTAATAGTTTTATCTGCTATATTGTTATATTAGTTTATTCAAACACACATACACACATACAAACACACAGATATACACATTTGGAGTATAAAGAACCACTCTGTCGGCAACAAAATATTTTAAAAGGAATTCCATAAAACATTTAGTCTTCTGACATCTAATTAGAATTTACAGAAATATCTAGTTTCTCCCACCCCTGAAGTCATTATGATTGGTGAAGATGTTGCCATTTGAATTTAGTATGACCCAGAAAGATATATGTGTTAAAGAAAAATGACTTTCTATTTCCTTCCATACTATGGAGAATACCCGAATAGTTATTCTGGAGATTAAGTACTTCAGTGTGAAACTTATGAGAATATAGACTCTCATCTACTTTCTTCTTTTCTCTTTTAATCATTCTAGGTCAAAACCATTTCTCTTTGCCATACTCCCCACCTTTACATTGTCTTTTAACAGGCCCCCAAAGCAACAAAACCAACTGAATATACACTGAAACCTTCAAACTTGTAAATCTGAGTAAGGCTTTCTGTTTAATAAATGGACACTGTCACTTATTATGGTAGTTTATAAAGCTAACACAGAAGTCTAGTCTTTCTATCAATGTAGAGTATATTAAATTGGGCTTCATTCTAAAATATCTAACTCCATGTTTTATTTTTTTTTACTTTCTGTTTATGTCAGGGTTTAAACTGAGGGCCTGGATGGTGTTTTTGTGTTCTAGGCCAGTCTCCACATACATTCTGAACTGAAACTCCATTTGCCCTGGTAGTTAATTGGAGATAAGAATCTAATGAACTTTCCTACTCAGGCTGGCTTCGCACTGTGATCTGCAGATCTCAGCCTCTTAACTAGCTAAGATTATATCCTTGAACCACCAGTGCCTAGCCATGTTGCATATTTTGTGTAATTCCTTTTTTCAGCATTGTTCAGATTCTCCTACTACAATATCAATAAACTTAATCTTGCTTTCACTGTATTTGATGTTGGTATAATTTATGGAGTGGAAGGGAAAATCCAAATTGTTTAAATAGGGATACAGGTGGACCCCTTGCAACAATGAGATGTACAAAATGTTAAGTAGGAAAACGAAATTTACAACTTTGGCTCTGGGTGCGGAGAGAGTCAGGAAGGGGAAATGGGGAGGGCTGTTAAAGGAGGAGGAAAAAATACTTGATAAGAAATGTACTGATTACCTGGCCCATGTAATTGTAATACCTCTGTATGGTATTATCACAAAATAAAAAACTTAAAACATACTAAGCATATTTGTAAAGTATATAATGAAGGAAGAATTTTCATCTTTACATAATCTAGGCAAAATCTATGCTAAACTCCTGATATTTTACTGTACCTTTCCTGCAACCAGTTTGATAGACTTTAATATTTGTCATTCCAAGTTTCTCTATCTTCTCCTGGAGATTTAATTTTTCATGTATGTATATTCATTTATATGTATATTTATATACATATGTATATGTATCTATCTATACATGTTCCAATGTGGATCATAAGACTTGAAACTTTTCTTTGTTTTGCTGTTTAGCAGTTAACCTGGTCGGTTCATTCAGTGACAATATCTGTGCTCATTCTCATCATTCCTTTATTTACCACACCATCAGCCTTCTAAAATCAGCTTCATTTCCTGGAGAAGATTACCAATCAGTCCAACCAACATACACCCGGGGGGGGTTAATAAAGAAAGCTTTAAGAAAGCAAGATAACATGAAGTGACAACTACAGAATATCTACAGAGATCTGACATCTTTCACATTTCTGCCTTCCTCCTCATACTTAAGAAAACATTGATTAACAGTATAAATATACTGCATTTATATCTTAAGGATCAGTGTTTGTTTTCCAACCTGAATCCTTCTTTTCCATGAATTTTTATTGTGAATATACTGTACAGAGGGGTTACAATTACATGGATAAGATAATGAACACAATTCTTATCAAGTATTGTAGCCTCCTCTTTTGTTTCCCCTTCCCATCCCTTCGTATCCTCCCTTCCCCCGTTCCCCACACCAAGGTTGTAAAGTTCGTTTTTCGTCATAATGACTTGTACATCTCATTGTTGCAATGGGTCCTCCTGTATCCCTGTTTTAACAATTTGTTTTTTTCCTTCCCCTCCACATATAACAACATCATATATAGTGAAAGCAGGAGTTATACCATGGGTGAGGGACATACAAGGCAACAAAGACATAATCTTACAAATATGTTACAAAAAATCACATTAAAGATCTCTCTCTTTCTCTCTCTCTCGTCAGTCGTGGGGCTTGAGCTCTAGACCTGGGAGCTGTCCCCGAACAATTCAGCTCAAGGCTTATGCTCTACCACTTGAGCCATAGCACCACTTCTAGTTTTCTGGCCTGTTTTTTTAAATTGTGCTTAAATGATTACATAATTTCCCAAATTTCATGGTATTGTGGGATAATGATGCTCATTTAAAGTCACAAACTCATTCTAACTTTCGTGGAGCAAATTGTCTATCATGGTCTATAACATATAACGGTGTACACATATACACCATACATGTGATCAGCACCATGGAGTTATTTAGTAGTGGTTCGACCAGATGAGTGGAAGTTCTTTGTTTCTTAAGTCCTGTTAATTTTGTCATATCACCTTACATTTTGGATTTAACATCCACTTATCAGGGAGACCATGTACCGTTTGTCTCTTTTCTATTGCCTTACCTCACTCAACATAATTTCTTCTAGCTCCATCCATTTCCCTGCAAATGCCATTTTTTTTCATTTCCCATGGCTGCATAATATTCCATTGTGTATATATACCACAATTTTTGGATGCATTCATCTGTGATGAGGCATCTGGGTTGTTTCCATATCCTAGCTATTGTGAAAAGTGCTGCAATAAACATGGAGGTGCACGTGTCCTTGTATATTGGTTCCTGTTGTTCAGAGTAGATGCCAAGAAGTGGTATGACTGCATCATAAGGGAGATCAATCTTTACCTTTCTGAGGACCCTCCAGACTGCTTTCCAAATTAGTTGTATAAGTGGACGTTCCCACTAGCAGTGTAATAGGCTTCCTCTTTTTCCACATCCCCTCCAGCATTTATCGTTGGCTGACTTGTGGATGTGGGACATTGTGACTGGGGTAAGGTGGTATCTCAGGGTTGTCTTTATTTGCATTTGCTTCACAACCAGTGATGGTGAACATTTCCTCATGTGTTTCTTTGCCGTTTCTATTTCTTCATCTGAGAAGTCCCTCTTTAGTTCCCTTGCCCATTTATTAATTGATTTGTTAGGTTTGGGAGGGATTAGCTTCTTGAGTTCCCTGTATATAGTGGAAGTTATCCCCTTGTCTGATATATTGCTGGTAAATATTTTTTCCCAATTAGTTGGTTGTCTTTCTAGCTAGGTTGCTATAGATTTTGCTGTGCAGAAGCTTTTTATTTTAAGATAGTCCCATTTGTCGAGTCTCTCTCCTATTTGTTGTGACCCTGGGACTCTGTTCAGGAAGTTCCTTCCTGTGCCTATAAGTTCATGTGTCTCTCCTACTCTGTCCTGCAGTAGTTTCAGAGATTCAGGATTAATGTTAAGGTCTTTAATACATTTTGAGTTGATGTTGGTGCATGGTGATAGGCTGGGGTCCACTTTTAGTTTTTTGCATGTGGCCGCCCAGTTTTCCTAGCACCAGTGGTCTTCAGGTCTGTTTTTGTGCCAGTACCATGCTGTCTTTGTTATTATAGCTCTATAGTTTAGTTTGAAGATCAGCATAGATATCCCTCCCATGTTGTCTTTATTCCCTAGAATTGTTTTGGCTATTCTAGGTCTTTTGTTGTTCCATATGAAATTTTTGGACTGTTTTCTGTATTTCAGTGATGTACATCACTGCGATTTTAATAGGAATTGCATGGAATTTGTATATTAATTTTGGCCTTATTACCATTTTCACTATATTAAGTCTGCCTATCCAAGAACATGGGAGGTCTTTCCATTTCCTAGTGTCTTGTGCAATTTCTTTCTGTAACTTTTTATATTTTTCATTAAATAGTTCTTTTACATCTTTGCTTAGGTTAATTCCTAATATTTTGTTTTTTGGGAGGTTATTATGAATGGGGTGGCTCCCTTTGTTTCCCTCTCTTCTTGTACATTGTCAGTGTACAGGAAGGCAACTAATTTATGTGGGTTTATTTTGTATCCCTCTACTTTGCCGAAGTGATTTATGATTTCTAAGAGTTTGGGGATGGAGTTTTTGGGATCGTGAAGTTATAGTATCATGTCATCTGCAAAAAGAGATAGTTTAACTTCTTCTTTCCATACGCGGATCCCTTTAATGTCTTTTTCTTGCCTTATTGCCCTGGCTAAGGGTTCCAGGACTCTATTGAAGAGGAGTGGAGACAGTAGGCATCCTTGCCTTGTTCCTGATTTTAGGAGAATTCGTTGTAGCTTTTCCCCATTAAGTATAATATTGGCTATTGATCTGCCATAAATGGCTTTTATTGTTTTAAGAAATGTTCCTTCTATTCCTATTTTCTCCAGAGCTTTTAGCATGAATGAATGTTGAATTTTATCAAAGGCCTTTTCAGCATCTGTGGTGAAAATCATGTGATTCTTGATCTTGGCTCTGTTGATATGTTGTATTACATTTATTGACTTACGTATGTTAAACCATACCTTTATCTCTGGGATGAAGCCTACCTGGTCATAGTGTGTGATTTTTTTCATATGTTTCTGGATTCCATTAGTTAGAATCTTGTTAAGGATCCTTGCATCTGTGTTCATCAAGGAAATTGGCCTGCAATTCTCTTTTATTGGTGGGTCTTTGCCTGTTTGGGGATGAGTGTGATATTGGCTTCGTAGAATGAGTTTGGGATAGCTCCCTCCTTTTCTGTTTCTCTAAAGAGCTTGAGGAGTATGGATATTAGTTCTTATTTAAAGGTCTTATAAAATTCTGCTGTGAATCCTTCTGATCCTGGTCTTGTTTTTGTTGGAAGACTTGATAGCTTCCTTTATCTCGTTGTAGGATATTGGCTTATTTAAGTGGTTTATTTCTTCTTTGCTCAGTTTGGGCAACTTGTATTTGTCTAAAAATGCAACCATTTCTGCCAGGTCTTCTTCCTTTAGAGAGTATAACTTTTGAAAGTAGTCCGTTAAGATTGTTTGGATATCTTGGTTACATGTTGTGATGTTTCCTGTGGCATCTCTAATCCTGTTAATATGGGTTTCCTCAATTCTTTTTTAAATTAATCTTTCCAATGGTCCATCTATTTTATTTATCTTTTCAAAGAACCAAGTTTTTGTTTGGTTAATTTTGGCAATAGTTTTCTGATTTTCTAATTGATTAAACTCTGCTGGTAATTTGGTTATCTGGCTCCATCTAGTAACTTTAGGTTCCATTTTTTTATGTTTTTCTAGCTCTTTTAATTGCAACATGAGATAATTTACTTGGTCTGTCTGTATTTCCTTGATATGGGCACTGAGGGCAATAAAGTTGCCCCTATGGACTGCTTTTCCTGTGTCCCACAAATTTCTTTACGAGGTGTTTTCATTTTCATTGAGTTGTAGGAAATTTTTTATTTCTTCTTTGATCTCTTCCATTGCCCAGTCATTGCTAAAAAGTGTGCTATTCAATTTCCATGTATTAGAGAAATTTCTGTGATATACTTTGTTATTGAGAACTAGCTTGATTCCACTGTGGTCATATAGGATACAGGGGATTATTTAGATCCCTTTGTATTTACTTAAGTTCCTTGCATGAACTTGCATGATATGGTCTATTTTGGAGATAGTTCCATGAGCTGCTGAGAAGAATGTGTACTGTGTTGTTTTAGGGTAGATGTCAGTTAATTCCGCTTGAAGTATGGGCTCACTTAATTCTGTAGCTTATTTGCAAATCCTCTGGTTGGTGGACCTGCCCTTTGCTGAGAGTGGGGTGTTAAAGTCTCCTAGTATTATTGTATTGGGATATTCTGTAAATTTGAAAGTATTTGGTTAACATATCTGGGTGCACCAAGATTTGGGGAATATAAGTTACTGATGGTAACATCCTCCTCTTGGATTGTTCCCTTCATATGTAGTGTCTGTCCTTGGCTTTCTGTATTGATTTTAATGAAAACTTTATTTTGTCAGATATCAGAATAGCTACACCTGCTTTCTTACTGGGGGGCATTTGATTGGTAGATCCTTTTCCAACCCTTTACTCTGAATTTTTTTGTATGTTTGGCTGAGAGGTGGGTCTCCTGAAGGCAACAGATGGATGAGTCATGTTTTCTGATCCAAGCTGCAGTTCTTTTTCTTTTGATTGGCGAATTAAGCCCATTAATATTAAGTCCCTGTCATTTCCTGTTTTTCTCACTTTTCTTCTTTCCTTTCCTCCTGTGCTTGCTCAGTTAGACTTCAATTAATTCCTGTCTGGGTGCAGGTTCCAGTTCCTGGTTGCTTTCTTCAGGTTGTGTCCCCTCTCTTAGTATTCTTTGTAATGCTGGCTTAATGTTTATGTATTCATTAATTTTTCTTGCTTTTAAAAATTTTCAGCTCTCCATCGAATGTGAATGCTAGCTTTGCTGGATATATCAGTCTGGGTTGGCAGTTATTGGCTCTCAGTGCTCGTATGGTACTTTCCCAGGCCTTTCTTGCATTCAGTGTTTGTGTGGAGAGATCTGCCGTGATTCTACATTTTTTTCCCTTTTTTCTCCTTTTTTATTTTTGCTGCATGCAAGATTGTTTCCTATTATTCAGATCTATCATTTTCACTATAATGTGTCTAGAAGTATTTCTCCTGGTGTCTTGCTTGTTAGGTGTTATATATGCTTCTGTTATGTAGGTAAGACGTTCTTTTTTGAGATGGGAAAAATTTTCACTAATTATCTTGTTGAATAGGTGTTGCATTCCCTTGCTTTTGTATTCCTCACCTTCGTCCACTCCAATTATATAAAGGTTAAATTTCTTGGCACTATGTGCTTTCTCTTGAATGTCCCTTTGGCATAATTTGAGTGATTTTTTCCATATCTGTAATTTTATGGTCCCGTTGGTATATTCTGTTTTCTGTATCTGACACTCTATATTCCATTTCGTTCACTCTGTTAACTGTGGCTTCCATTGTGGTTTGCATGGAGGAAATGGACTCCTTTATGGATTGGATGTTGGTTTTCAAAGTACTGATATCACCTCTTAATGAGGTATGTACTGCCTCTATTTTGGCATTTATCTCACTTCTTGGTGAGGTGTGTGCTGCCTCTATTTTTGCATGCATTTCCTATTTGATATCCTGCATATCTTTGATAGTTCATCCCTGTGCTCATTCAATTTCTGGTCTATTTCTCTCTTTATTTCTTGATTCATTGCCTCCAGCATCCCTTGGATGTAGCTTTTGTCTCCCATTCCTGCTTTGCTCCCACTGGGGCTCTCCCCTGCATGGCTGCTGGCTATTGGGTATAGCTTGCTATCCTGGGTGTTGATAAACCTTGTAATTTTCTCTGTGATTTTTCACATGGGAGTTCAGGGATTGTTGGAGATTAATCTGAAATGTTGTTTTGGTGTGTCTGTCTTTGCTTGGTTGCTGTTTATGTATTCATAGAGAGAGTCTGTACCTGATCTGGGTTCTGTTGGGGGCCTACCTCCAGCTTCTGGTCTGTTCTACATAGCATTCTCGGCTTTCTGCTGTAGATCCCTGGCAATTCCCATATTTGGAAGGGTTGAGCAGCCTAGACTGCTCCTGTTTGCTCCTAAGGGTGATCTTGGCAAGATTGGTTGTTCTGGATGCACTCTCCCAGATGCTGGAGTCTGCTATGGGCCCCTAATGTTTTTTTTTTTTTTTGGCCGGTTGTGTGCTGGAACTCTGGGCTTGGATGCTGTTCCTCAGCTCTTCAGCTCAAGGCTGGCACCCTACCATTTGAGTCAAAGCACCACTTCTGGACCTTTCTGCTTATGTTGTGCTGAGGAATCAGATCCAGGTCCTCATGCACACAAGACTAGTACTCTACTGCTGAGCCACCTTACCAGCCTGAGCTCTTGCCTATTATCAGGTGCTGGTGGCCTGTGTTGTCTAATTCCCAGCCTAGAATATATGGATCGGGTTCCAGTGGGGTTTGGGCATCTCTTGTCCTGAGCTTACAGGTCTTTTGTTGTCACAGGCATGTTTCCCAGGGGGTGCAGTTCCCAGTTTTCTCCCCTATACTGAGGGGTATGCTCAGCTTTTGACTTCAGTTGGGAGGAGTTGGTTGTGTTGCTCCGGCACCAGATCCCCAGGCTTGGTTCCGGCCCCCCACCTGGGGGTGCCCAACCCTAGTTTTGTCTGTGCTGCTGTGTATGCCACCTAGGTTATGCAGCCTGGGTTACACAGTTCAAATTTCTTCTATTGTTGGGTGTCTTGTCCCAGCAGCACTGTTCCTAGCTTGGACATTTAATCTCCCTTCCAGGGAGGCTCTTGCTCTAGCCTGGCCAGTGGAATGTGCTCTGCAGGCTGGTGGAGCTCTCGAACAGTTCCCAGTTTTAGTGGGTCTTGTGGTCCAGGTGTTGGGGTAGGGAGTCTGGGTCAAAGTCTGAGGATTCCCTCCAGCTCTGGTCTCCCTTGAGTGATACACTGTCCCCTGTGGGGTACTCACACTGGAGCTAGTTGTATTTGTATGATGTAGGTCATCTGTTGCCGTTGCAATCAGAATTTGGTTGGGGTGGTTGCGGGCTGGGCTGGGTGTTGGTTGATTGTGTGATTCTCTTCTGTCTCTGCCTCGTCTACACTGTCGGGTCCACTCCGTGGGATGGGCCTCTTGCCTCTGCCCAAGGGATGGGGGTGGGGCCTACATACAGGTTTGAGCTCTGGGGTTTGTCTCTGTAAGGGACTGTGATGTTGCAAAGGGCATGTGAATTGTCAAAGAGCTAAGAGGTCATAATAGATTTGAGATATCACACTGGAATCATGATGTCACAACGACAATGTTGTCACAATGGGTTTGTGATGTCGTGGTGGTGATGATGTCAAAATGGGTTTGTGATATCAAAACGAGTTTGTAATATCACAATCAAATTTCCAATTTCAATTGCTACTAGTTCACAAGGAGGATACTGTAATAATCAGCAGATCCCCGATAATCTGTAGACTCTGATAATCAGTGTGACCCCAACTCTTGGATAGCTGGAGAGGACAAGTATGCCACCAAAGAAGGTGGAACATTCTGTGGGAGGGGCTGGTGTATTAATCACCACCTGTTGAGCTGTTAGGAAGTGATTGGGCTGTGGGTAGTTTGGGATGTGACAGTTGAAAACTGTTAGGCAGTTGGAGTGGAGAAGGGGTACAGACTTTATATAGGCTGCTTGTTCAGAGCAATAGAAGAGGAGAGAAAAAGGGAAAAGTCCTGGATGGAAGGAAGTGGTGTGATAGCAGAAGGGGAAAGACCTGGGAGGAGAGGAAGTTGAGGGAGAGCAGGAGGTGAAGGATGGCAACTGATGAACCAGGCAAAGCAGATCAGCCTGTGGAGGGTGGAGAGGCCTGAAGAGAAGAAGGATCTGGTAGAATGGAAAAAGCGAAATACCTCAAAGGAAGTATAGGTCTGTAAAAAAGGAGAGACAAAGGGAAGGGGAAAAAGGCTTGCCCTTTGATGTTTGGAGATTTGGATATCATAATTTGGGGGGTTGGTAGTTTGAAGAACATTTATTATATTAAATGTGTGTCAATGGATCTTCTTCAACTATAGAGGTCCTAATATTTGGAGACCCCATCAAGATAATCCATTTGGATGGCATCAGTCCTTGGACCCAGGGAAAAATCCCCATAGGTGAGAGTGTCAGCCCTCAGGGTTGAGAGTCTACCTCGAGTGTTTGTCTCCAGAGGACTAACATGGACAAAAGTCATTTAGGTACCTCTATGGGTGCATCTGGGCAAGCTTGCCAGCCTGTTTTGGGGACCCCATCTGGAGGTCATTTGTGGCTTCCTTATGGAAGCCATCTGGGAACTCCTTGAGAGGTCACGTAGGGCTTCCTTGGGAATCCATCTGGAACCTCATCAAGAGTATATCTGCGACTTCCTTGAGAAGCCATCTGAGACCTAACTTGAAGGTCATCTGGGGCCTTCTCCAGGAACCATCTTGGACTTTCTCCAGAGGGTCTTCCTCAGGATGCCACCTGAGACCTCTTCCAAAGTAGATATTGGGGCTCCCTTAACAGGCAATCTAGGACCACCTTCTGAGGTCACCTGGAGCTTCTTTGGGAGGTCTTCTTTGGTTACCTTTATGAGAAATCTATGACCATCTTTGGAAATCATCTAGGACTTCCTTGAGAATCCATATAGGACCTTCTCTGGAGGTCATCTGTGGATTTCTCAAGAGGGATATCTGGAACAGACTCTGGAGTTAATATGTGGCTTCCTTGATTGGCCATCTGGTAGATAATCTCAGCCTCATTGAGAGGACATTTGGGACCTCCTTTGGAGGTTGTCTGACATTTACTTGAGAAGTGATTTGGAACCTCCATGATAGGTCATCTAGGGCCTCCTAGGGAGGACATATGTGACATCCTCCAGAGGTCATCTGCGGCCTCCTCAAGATGCAATTTGGGACGTTCTATCTGTCATCTGGTACCTCCTTTAGAGGTCAATATTGAGAGGTGTGGGACATGTGAGTTAAGTGTCTGTGGCTATTGGTCTGTGTATGTATGCTGATAATTCTATCTGTGTCCTGTATGCACCTCTGCTTACTCCTTTTTTCAGGATATGAGAACAATGCCTAAAGTTGTCATATCCAAAAAATATTCTTCCCCAGTGTTACAGAATGTCTCAGAGGAAGATGCACTGATGTACTCTCTCTCTATACTTTGCCATCAGCACCTCTAATGTTAAGTCCTTCCATACCAAAAGTGGTTACTTGTACCAGACTGAGGTGGTACAATGTAGTATGTTACCATTATTACCCTTGAAACAGGAACATGGATGAGATGGTGGGCAGGTCCCCTTTCTAATATATATTCCCTTTACAACTGGTGTCCTGTCTAACTGGAAAAAAATCCATCATTTTCAGAAAAAAAAACAAAACAACTGGCTCATTACCTCATTAGAGACAGTAATTTTCACACACAAGCACATCTGGGATGAGTGTCAGCAAATTTTACAGGTACTTTTCACCTGGTAAAAAAAAGGAGTGAATCCTGCTCGGTGACTTGAAGGTGGTATATGGACCAGACAATAGCCCGACTATTGAACAAGACCATTTGGAGCAAGTCTTTCCCCAGACTTACCCAAGCTGAGACTAACTGCAATCCAGGTATGTAGGTACTTACCAATTATTGCCAGGTTCAGTTAGCAGGGATACCGCAGTGGCTCAAAAGCCAAGTTATCAATCTAAGGTGAGTGAGATGGTACAGTTCCCCAGTGAGTACCCTAATGATTTTCTGAAACTTCTCCCAGAAGATTATAGGACCTATAGGCCTATAGATCTTGAAGCCCTGGAGAATCAAAGAGCCCTAAATATGGCCTTTGATACACAGTCAGCCCCAGGTAATAGAAGAAATCTTCAAAAGTTAGAAGGTTTTGAGGGAAAGGTATATTCTAAGTTGGAAGTGGTTGCCCAGTGGGTGTTTGATAACAGAGATACCCTGGAAAAAACGAATCTAAGAAGGGGGTTTGAGTTTTGGTATGAGCACCAAAATAGGGATCAAGAAACCCTTGGCAAGACAGTACAATTCATTAACATATGGCAGTAGGAAACCTCTAGATCTAGATCAGTGGGCTTATTGCAAGCAAAATGGACATTGGGAAAAGGAATATCCAAGGAGGAAAAAGTTAGAAAATGACAGTTTAAGCAATCACAGTAACGACCTGGAAAATGTGTTCATATCTCTGGAGAAACTTGCAAAGAGCTTGGGGCTCTGAATTACATTAAGAATTCATGGGCATGAAAAAGGAACTGGACCTGATATAAGAATGTATTAGGCTAAAGTTCATGTCGATTATAAGCATTGAAAAGAGTCACCAGAAATTCAAAGCAACGTAGAAAGAAGGAAATAGTAGCAGAGAAGACGGGGAAGTGCTGTGTCATAGAAGATGGAGCCAAGAAAAGTGAACAGGAAAATATCAGCCTCAAGAAAGAGGTTGCTGCTTTTCAGAAAGAGTTAAAGGACCACATTTTCTGATAGAGAACGCTGGGGAAAGGGAAAGAGCATTAGGAAGAAAAACAGAAGAGCTAAAAATATCAGTTGAAAGATCTGTCACAAAAATACACTGAAGTGGAAAACTAGAAAGAGAAACTACTAGCGTAAAAGCCCCAAAAGACTGCTGAGGTCTTCACTATTAATGTAATACAGAAGCATCGTGTCCCAATGCAACAGGTGGGGGTGGGAAAAATACCTCTCAATAGCACCTTTGTAAACTGAAGGGAGGGGCTGAAGAGCAAGCAAAGGTATTCTGAGAAGGAGCAGCAGCTGGCCAGTCAAAAGAACTCTCCTGTGCCCCTGCCAAAACACTTGGAGGTTAAAGAGCACATTGAGAAGGAGAGGAGGATAATGAAAGCAAGTTTGAGAAAAAAGGAGGAAAATAAAATGGAAGAAACCTCCAAGGTTCAGAATACTATACAGGAGTTAAAGAAACTAGAGACCATAAGATACAGGGAAACATCTGAGCTGATCAGGTAGCTTGGGAGACCATTCAAAAACCAGTGTGGTCTCTCTACTAGTCGTTAAGATTAAAAGAAGAAGTAAAATCAGTGGTAATAAGGGTGCAAATGTTGACACTGAACTTGTGAAAAATGCATACAGACTCAAGCTTTCTGTCAGTTTACATGTAGATATTTACATCCTGGTAAATTGCCCGAGGTCACTGCCTAAAACTGTTCTGAAATCCAGTGGGGCCTCAGCCTGACAATCCTTTGTAATGTGTGTAGGTAATTTCCAACAGGTAAATGCTGAAAAGCTGGAACATATGGAAAGAATTCATATATGAGGAGCCTCAGATGGTAAATTTGGGAAAGTGGACTCCACAGAAGTAAAGCCTGGAAAGTATGGGTATTAGTATTAGCAATAGTGGACACATTTTCAGGCTGAGCTGAGGCATGTGATAATTCCTTGATTTGGCTTACCTTAGCTGTGGGGTCCAAAGATGGCCCTGTATTCATGGCCTAATTTCTCAATTATTAACTAATGCCATAGGAATAAATTGGAAGTTACATTCCATTTATAGACCTCAGAGTTCAAGGCACTATAAAGAATGAATTTGACCTTAAAGCAAACTAACTAAATCAAATACACTGAGTGGCCATGGATAGGTAAGCCTCCTCCACTTTGTTTTCCTTCGAGCAAGATGTAGCCCTTTTTATATAGGATTTAATCCCTTTGAAATACTTTAGGGTAGACCACCCCCTTTGGTTCCTAAAATTGGGAAGGCTATCTAACTACAATCTGCAGGCTTTACAACATATTCTTTTATGTACCTATCTCTTGGTAACCAAGGCCCACCGGCCACCTAAGAAAAACTCCACCTGAGAGGGAGGGGCTAAGATGGAACAGCAGGGAAAATTCACATATCTCCCCAACCAAATATAGAGCTTGGATTTCAATGCTGTTTCTCCAAGTGACCCACAAAAAACAGGCAATTACTTAGAGAGATACAGTTAGTGAAAAAAGAAAAGGGAAAAACATACACAAAGAGTAAAGTGGGAAGACCAATTCCCCCACCCCTTCTTGGTGATGAGGCTCCTCACTGAGCAGCTTAAGTGGTGGGGCTTTGTGCCAGGCTACTTAAGTGAGCCGGCTCTGGACCCTATGAAGACCACATTCCCACAAGAATCCCAAGGCTCCCACTAGATTCCCAAGATCCGGTGCCAACCCAGAGAATACAAACAAAAATCTCAGAAGGCAGAGCCGGCATGAAAACTCCCCACACCCTTCCTGGCACGGTGCCTCTGCCTGGTTGTGCAAGCAGCCCAACCCAGTCAGGAACAGCAGCAGCTGTCAGCAGTGGAAAATGACCCTAGACTCACAGTGTGGCACCCCTGTCCTGCTGGTTTAAACAGCTTAGCCTAACCTGGAGCAGAAGCAGCAGCTGACAGTGGTGGCAAGCCACCCAGACTCCAGGTACAATGCCTCATGGCACTAGTCCACAGGAACAAGCCAGACCAGTCTGGGGCGGCAGCGGTGGCTGGGGCAGGTACAGCTTCAGTGAACAACTCCTGGCCTATGGAGGTTTGTGCCACTCCATACTGGCCCGCATAATTGGCCCAACCTAGCCCGAGGCACCTGCAGTGGTTAACACCTGACTCGTGGTGGAGTGCCTGGCTTGCATTAGTGGCCCAACTGATCCTGGGGCAGTATCAGCAGCTGGGGCAGTGGCAAAAGCTGGGGTAGCAGCAGCAACATCGACAGCAGCAGGGAACAACTCCAGACCCGTATTGGAGTGTGGTCCTCTCCAAACTAGCTTGCATAAGCAGCCCAGTCCAGGCCATGGTGGCAAAGGTGGTGAACAACCCCTGACTTGAGGCAGTGTGTGGTGCTGAGTAACCCCAGAAAAGCCTCATGAACTTTCCTGCGTGGGCTGGCTTTGAACCTGAATACACAGTTCTGAGCCTCCTGAGTAGCTAGAATTACAGGCATTCACACCAGCAGGGACTTACTCTTGTCAGCCCACTAATTTTTTCTACAATAGATCATTTCTTAGTTCACACAAGGAATTTAAGCAAATACGAGAGGATCAACATAATTCTCTGTATTCTATCTGACCATAGTGGAATCAAACTAGTTCTCAATAACAAGGCATAAAGTAGAAAAAACTTAAACTCATGGGAATTAAACAGCACACTGTTAAACAAGACATGGGTCACAGATGAAATTACAAAAGAAATTAAAAAGTTCCTACAATTCAATGAAAATGAAGATACATCACAAAGAAACCTATGGGACCCAGCGAAAGCATTCTTGAGGGGCAAATTTATTGCTCTCAGTGCACACATCAATAAAACATAGAACATGCAAACAATGTTATGATGCAACTAAAACTGCTAGAGAAACAAGAAAAAATTGAATCTAAAGGTGCTAGACAGAGACAACTGAAATAAGAGCTGAAATTAATGAGATAGAGACTAAGAAAATTTTAAATCAAATTAATGAAACAAAAAAAACTGTGTTGTGTTTTTAAAAAGGCAATATAACTGATGGACTACTGGCAAGAGTACTATCAAAATAAGAGAGGAGACCAAAAATAATAATAGAGATATAAAAGGAAAAATTACAAGAAACATCCAAGACATCCAAAAAATTATAAAGAAATAATTCCAGCCTCTACTCACAAAGAAAGGAAAACCTAGCAGAGATGGATGAATTTCTACAGAAATACAAATTGCTATCCCCCCTTTCCTTTTCAGCCATGCTTCTCTCCACCATGTGTGGTGGGGGCAGCAGTTCAGTAAATAATCTTCTTTTCCTGCCTGGATAGCCTGTGTTGTTCTCTTCAATGGCTACCTAATAAAACCTACCTATTTAAAATACCTTACATAGGGTGCAGGGAATCGGTTGAGGTTTTTGTGTTGTTTCCTAACCATCCCTTTTCTGCATACCAAACTGCCTTGAGACACCACACGAGACTTTTCACCAAAACTATTTCTAGTTTTTACATCCACATCCACACCACTTCTCTACTCTGGTGAATAACACTTCTCTCTATGGCTCTGGGTGTCTCAATCTCTGTTCAGATGGGGCGCCACGCCAGAGAGCTCCTACTTCTTTTAGCCAAAAGGATGGTCACCACCAAAGCCAAGGATTCTTGTTTTGGGGGGCTTGGACATTTCTCTCTAGAGAGCTCTGGGGGAAGTCATAACGCTGCTTCTGCCTGGTCAGCTCTCCTTCACTCACCAGACTGACTCTCCTACACATTTGATGGGAGGCTGCGAGTCATGTCTGAGATTTGAAACCCCTCTGAAATGCTTCCTGTGCTTCCTGGATAGCCAGGTCACCTAATATTTTTATGCCTTTCTCAGATCTAGACAATTTTTGCCTCTGCAATAGTACATGGTCAGAATTCGGTTTACTTTGAGGCTATCTTTGCTCTCTGCTATTAATTTCCAACTTTCTATATCTCACCCTTACTTTTCTACAACTTTTTGGATTGTGCCCTGAAGAGTGAGACATGGGCTAAGTTCCGGTGACCCCTTCTAGGTTACCTCTCAAAGGCTAGCCAAACTAGGCTTGATTTTTTTTTCAGGCTTTCTTTGCATTTTTTCTGAAACCCTTACACTGCAACAAAGCTTGCTACTATTCCATCCATATATTATAATGTGCATTGCTAACAAGTTGCTCTTTTCACAGACCCTGGTAACAGAGGCCCAACCATCTGATGTGCTTTGTTAGCAAAGATATCTAAACATTGTTGTCAAAAATTTTAGGTTTTGAGTTTTGCATTTTTGTTTTGTGTTGTGTAGTCTAGTACTGACTACGTGATTCTAAAATATTGGGCATATCTTTGCTAAGATTCTCACATCTAATGAGTTTTGTCATTGCAGAATATTTGGTCAATTCTTGATAAGGACCAGGTAAGCTCTACTTATACTATATGATCTCCTTGTTACTTTAATTGGAAATAAAAAGGACTTGTGTGGCAAACATTGAAATTCAAACTAGCCCAGGCTGAAAAATTCCTTAGACTCCATCTCCCAACAAACCTGCAAAGAGCCAGGCTGGAAGCAAGGTTCCAGACTCTTATCTATAACCCGAAAACACTGCTAGTGGTACTATAACTCAAAGTGGTATACTGCTAGCCTTGAGCAGAAGTGCTCAGGGACAACGTCCAGGTCTTGAGTTCAAACATCTTTGAATATAAACTGGGACAAACCATCCCAGCAATGACCACCTAGACTCAGCTAGTCTGAGGAACAAGGGAACATGGAGAGGAGTAAGAGTAGATGATATCACATTATCCAATTTGTGCCAGTCCTTTCAAAATTAACCAGAGCTGGGAGGTCAATAGAAGTAAGAAGACTGCCCATGTAATGTCCATACCTGTCTACCTTTCAACTGGACAGGAATTTATATTCTTGACTTTGTCACTTGACTTCTTTTCTTGTCACCAGATGTCAGAAGTAGTTACGGACATTTTACCAACATTTTCAGCCCCAAGTCCTTCATCTTGCCATTTATTTGCACTCTAGTATTTTTTCAGTCCCTCAGTGCCTCAGGAGTACTTCTCCAGACATTGTCCAAGAGACTTGCCTCCTCCAGACTTTATCTAAGAACTCAGTGCCCAAGTGACAGAAGTTACCTGCTGCCTTCTCCAAGAGGGGAACAGATCTCAGCCTTTTACCCCTACTGTGGATGCCCCTTGCAAACAGGAAGTAGCCACAGTGAATCTTTACCCTTTTTCATAATTATCAAAAGGTCAGAATTTAAGGTCTGAACAGGGACACCTCCCTCCCCCTTGGCTAAGTTTCCACGCAGTATCTGTTACATAGGTAACTGGTAGACCTGGAAGCAATCACCTTCCCCTCCTGCTAGGTCACATCCTGGGCCGCCTCTGGTAACTTGCCTCCCATCTGACCTTACGAGGGTCCCTGACCCTGAGGTCATATGCAGATCCAGTGTGGCCACACATTTCCCCCACCTGGCCACACCTCTTCCTGTCCCTGGCCTAGATAAATCCTGGCCCAGAGGTGGGTCGTCCCACTTCTTTTTCAGCCATGATTCTCCACCATGCATAGTGGGAGCAGCAGTTCGGTAAATAAAATTATTTCCCTGCCTGAAAGCAAAAAAGAAATACAAATTGCCCAAACAGATCCAAGAAGAAATAAATCAATTAAAGATGTCAATAAACTACAATGAGATAGTAGAAGTAATCAGAAATTTTCCGACAGGAAAAGCCTAGGACCTGATGGATTCACTACAGAATTCTATAAGGCCTTTAAAGACGAACTAATACCCATACTCCTCAAGCTCTTCAGAGAAATAGAAACAGAGGGAGGAATTCCAAACTGATCCTATGAAGCCAATATCATATTCATTACCAAACCAAGCAAAGACCCAACAAAAAAGGACTACACACTAATATCTTTAATTAAGATTGATCCAAAGCTCCTCAATAAAATTGCAGCCAACAGAATCCAGAAACATATAATAAAATCATACATTTTGACCAAATAGGCTTCATTCCAGAGATGCAGGGATGGTATAACATATGGAAGTCAATAAATGTAATCCATCACATCAACAGATCCAAGATCAAGAACCCATGGTTATCTCCATTGATGTAGAAAAAGCTTTTGATAAATTTCAGCACTCATTCATGTTAAAAGCTCTAGAAAAAAAATAGGAATAGAAGGATCATTTCATAAGACAATAAAAGCCTTACATGGCAGATCAAAGGCCAATATTATATTTAATGGGGAAAAATTGCAGCCAATTCCCCTAAAAACAGGAACAAGGCAAGGATGCCCACTCTCTCCACTCCTCTTCAATATAGATGTGGAATTCTTAGCCAGAGCAACAAGGCAAGAAAAAGACATTAAAGTGATCCACATCAGAGAGGAAGAAGATAAACTATCTCTTTCTGCAGGCGGCATTATTTTATAAATTAACGATCCCTAAAGCTCCATCCCAAAACTCTTAGAGCTTATAAACCAATTTGGCAAACTAGCAGGATACAAAATTAACCCACAAAAATCAGACGCCTTTCTGTACAGCAACAATGTACAAGAAGAAAGGGAAATCAAGGAAACAACCACATTCACAATGACCTCAAAAAAGTATATCGATATTAACTTAACCACAGATATAAAGGGTCTATATCATGAAAAATATAAAAGCCTAAAAAAGGAATCATAGAGATTACCAGGAAATGGAAAGTCTTCTCCTGTTCCTGGATAGGCAGAATTAATATGGTGAAAATGGCCATACTGCCAAAATTAATAAACACATTCAATGCAATTCCCATTAAAATTCCAGTGACCTACTTTACTGAAATAGAGAAAATAGTCCAAAAATTCATATGGAACAACAAAAGACCTAGCATAGCCAAAGCAATTTGAGGCAAGAGAAATAATGTAGGAGGGATCATGATACAGGACTTCAAGATCTACCATAGAGCCATAATAAAAAAGACAGCTTGCTGGTGCCACAAAAAGAGGCGCGAAAATCAATGAGAGAGGTAAGAGGACCCAGACATATAGCCACATATTTACAGTCAGTTGATATTTGACAAAGGAGCAAAGACATACAGTGGAAGAAGCATAACCTCTTCAACTACTGGTGTTGGGAAAACTGGCACATGCAGAAAACTAAAAGTGGACCCTAGCCTATCACCACGCACTAACATCAACTCAAAATGGATTAAAGACCTTAACATCAAGCCTGAAACTCTGAAATTACTGTAGAGCCAAGCATGAGAGACACTTGGAATTATGGGCACAGGCAGGAACTTCTAGAACAAATTCCTAGGGTCACAACAAATTGGAGAATGACTCCATAAATGGGATTACCTTAAAATAAAACGTTTCTACAAAGATAAAAAATAGCAACCAAACTATAAAGAAAGCCAAATAATTGGGAATAATATTTATCAGCAATATATCTGACAAGGACCTAATATCCATTACATATGGTGAACTCAAGAAACTAACCATTCACAAACCTAACAAACCAATCTTGAAATAGTCAACTGAGCTAAAGAGACTTCTCAGAAGAAGAGCTAAAAATGGCAAAAAAAACACATGAGGAAATGTTCATCACTGGCTGTAAAGGAAAGGCAAGTAAAAACAACTCTGAGATACCACTTTACCCCAGTCAGAATAGCCCACATCCTAAGTTCTGCCAATGACAAATGCTGGAAGGGATACAAAGAAAGAGAAACATTACTGCATTGCTGGTGAGAATGTATACTAATACAACCACTTAGGAAAGCAGTCTGGAGGTACCTCAGAAAGCTAAATATCGACCTCTCCTGTGAACTGGCCATGCCACTCCTAGGCATCTACTGTGAAAAACAGGAACCAGTATACAAAGACACACACACCACTATGATTATTGCAGCACTGTTCACAATATCCAATATTTGAAAACAACCCAGATGGGACACTACTGATAAGTGGATCCAAAAATTGTGGTACCTAAATACAATGGAATACTATGCAGCCATTAGAAAAGACAAAATGATGGCATTTGCAGGGAAATGGATGGAACTAGACCTCACTAGAGCTAGCACCTCAGGATCTTCCAAGATACTAAGAGATTGATCAAACCCAAAGGGAGTAACTGATTTTTCCTTCTTTTTTTGTCCTTTGCTTTAAATGTTTTGCAGGTCTTTGGGCTTGAATTGTAGATCTAGGTTCTGTCCCTGGGCTCCTTTGGCTCAAGGCTAGGGCTCTGTCACATGAGACCCTTTCTGCTTTGTCTGTAGTGAAGTGGAAATCAGAGCATCATAGACTTTCTTGCCCTGGCTGGCTTCACCCTGTGATCCTCAGACCTCAGCCTCCTAAGCTAGGGTGACTAGCGTGAACTTTTGGTGTTCTGCTAAGTTCAGAACTGTAATGACATTGAAAATACAAGTCAACATCTCATCACTAAGGGCTTGAGGAGCATATTAACTGTTTCAACATTGGACCTTTCAGAACCCTGTAGCACACATGGTTATAATGCTAGAGTCAGGCTGTGCTTATGGACCTGCTATATTTGAATTCTGAGCTCTGACTCCAATTCTGGTGTACACCAGCATTCATTTTCCAGAAAATGTTCTCATAATTAACAAATAGGAAAAGTACTTCGATTAACCCTCACTTTTTTCCAGTTGTGTGTCTCGAACTCAAGCCTGGGCACTATCCCTAAACCCTTCAGCTCAAGGTGAAGACTCTACCATTTCAGCCACAGTGCCATGTGGGGTCTTTTGGTGGTTCATTGAAGATAAGAGTCTAACAGGCTTCCCTTGTCTAGGCTGTCTTTGAATTGTGGTCTTGAGATCTCAGCCTCCTGAGAAGCTAGGGTTCTAGGTGTGAGCCATCGGCACCTGTCCTATTGTTTTTGGCAGTTTTCGGGCTTGAACGTAGGGCCTGGGTACTGTCTCTGAGCTTCTTTTTCTCAAGGCTAGCACTCCACCACTTGAGCCATGCCACAGCTTTTGGCTTTTTCTGAGTATGTGGCACTGAGGATTTAAACCTTGGCATTCATGCATGCTGAGCAAGCTCTCTACCTCTAAGCCACATTCCCAGCTTCACTCTTACTATTTTATCCCTCAACTTGCCGATCCTGAAGAAAAGGCCTCTGACTATAAATCATCTAAAGAAATCCGTATAGGAAGTTGTCCGAAGATGAATAAAACAAGGCTCATACTTGGGACAGACTCTAAACATGTGATGACTGTGACAAATGCCTCCATTTAATTATGTATCATGTTTTAACACTTAATAAAGTATTAATAAAGAATGATTCAGTGTCCAAAATTTAGTGTATAATTTTATAATAGATGTACAAAATGTAATAAATATTATGTGTGTAATAATACTAAATACATTAAACAATGAATAAATGAATAAAATAAATTAAAAAATCAATGACAATAATCATAATATGTAATAAACTTACATATGTAAGTATATATCATATATTACACATGTATATAAATATTTTTCCATTGCAGGGCCTTACTTCAGGCCCTGGGAACTCTAGCCTGAATTTGTTTTCCTCAAGGACAGTGAACTTTGCCTTCACCCATGGTGCTAAAAAGTTACCAGCAATGGCAGAAATACTGGCCCCATTTCCAAGACTGTGACTTAATTTTTTTGATGAAAGCAGTTATGTTTATTCAGTTGCATACTGAACATTTTTTTAAAAAAACAGTGTTAAACAAAGGGGGAGGCTGCAATGCTTGGTAAGAAATTTACGCATTATCCTGCCCATGTAATTGTAGCCCTCTGTACAGTATGTTCACAAATAAAATAAAATGAAAAAAATTACAATTTCAAAAAAAACCAGTGTAGAATTTTGTACAGCTATTCAGACATCCTTTCCTTACTCCCAAAGTGTTTCTCTGAGCACTACATTATTTATTGTATGATGTTTATTGTAAAAATGATGTACAGGGGGTTACAGTTATATGAGCAAGGTAATCAGTACTTTTCCTATTGAACATTGTTGCCTCCTCCTTTGTTTTCCCACTACTATCTCTTCTCTCCAATCTCCACAACTACCTCCCCCTCCCAAGATCAGTACTTATTTTTTTAGTTTTGGCTTGGTACTGGGATTGAACTCAAGTAGTGGCGACTCTGCACTTTCCCTCACATTGGTATGGATTTACCAAGACCCTAAGTTCAAATCTCAGGATAAGAAATAAAACTGGCAGAAATTCCAAACCAGAGAACTTTATTTTTTTAATTTAGTTAAAATATTTATTTATTTACTTACTTACTTATTTATTCTTTTTTTTTTGCCAACCACGGGGCTTGAATACAGGTCATGGCAACACTGCCCAAGCTTTGATATCCCTAGGCTAAGCTGCAGCCTCTGAACCCATAACCAATCCTAGGATCTCAGGCCAAGAGGGCTTGCAGGAAGAAAAAAAAAGTGGGACAGCGCAAAAAGTAGTGAGCTGCAGAGGGCTGGGGGGTTATAATTTTTTTCTTTGCAGGGTGACCACCCTGGTTCTGAATGCCACAGCTGCAAAGTGGACCTGACCTGCCATTGCTGAAGGCTGCCAGGCTATCAGGGCAGCCATAGGCCCACCTGTCAACATAGTCCCCAGATTCAAATTCCTGTCCTGACACCTACCAGTGGCGGAGATCCCAAGAGACTCGTTCCTATGCATAGGAATACTGATTGAAAGAGTAGTTGGTGCATTGGTTTAGTCTAAAATTGGATGCAATAATCCTAGGATGCTGATTGATCTTAATTAATAGTTTATTAAGCATGTAAAGAATAATATTCCTTCAATGGAAGTATAATAAATACCGAAGAGTTGGTAGGAAAGCAGTAGATATCATTCAATAATAAATAGTTGCCTCTGGCACTTTTTACCAATATATATTTATTTGTATATCACCATCTGCCTATCCATGTATCCCTGTTTTGGACAAACCTGGGGCTCGATCTCAGCACCTGGGAACCATCTGACACATTCATTGGCTAAAGGCTGACAGGCTCACACTCACCCATTCTTGAATTGGGCCTGCTAGGTCCTGAGTTCATATTCTAACAATGCGAAAATTTAATCTTGGATTAAGAAGCCGAGAGTGACACATGTTTTCCTTTTCTGGGAGAGTCCTGCGTTTCAGGAATGATGGACAACACATCTAAAAATCTAGATGCTATGTGATAGGATATAATCAATATAATAAATGGTATAACTGTCATCAGAGTCAATAAAATAAATGGTAAATAAATGAATAAAACAAGAAATAAAATGAATAACCACATAAAACACGGTATGGACTGAACATCTATATGGAAGTATAAACCCTACCACACCAAACATGATATGGACTGAACATCTGTATGGAAGTATAAATTCTATCATTAAAATGTATATAAGGAGTATGTTTTCTGGTTCTGAGGCTTGAATTCAGCCACCATACTAAGATGGTATGGAGGGAGATCCTGAGATATTAGTTTCTGGACCTAGGAAGAGTCATGCAATGCGATTGATGTCATCCTTGAATCAGTAGTTCATGCATGATGGGAGTAGGAAATGATAGGCAAGAATCATGGGGTATTGCTTATTCGCAATAAAGATTTGATAAAGCATGACAATAATCATCAGTGGAGAAACGGAGGCATCAGGAAAGATCCAAGAATTGGTTGTCACACAGTAGATTCGATTCCATCACAGGTGGCCATCTCTCCTACTCTATACAAATATGTGCTTATTTGCATACTACTTCAGCTTATGAATGGATGACTGCTGTATACCCTTCCCCCACCCCTTACCTGGGGGCTCGATCTCAGGTCCTGGGAACGGCTTAGCTCCTTAATGGCTCACAGCCTGGTATACTCACGTGGACCCATTAACCTCTTGGGCTTGCTAGGCCTTGAGTTCAGACCTCAACACTGCAAAAAGTTTCATTCTGATGTCAGAAGCCAATCGTTGCACCTGTTTTCCTTTCCTGTGCAAGTCCTGGGTCTCAGCTAGGATGGAGAATGCAAGGGCCCCCCTGTAGACATGCGAATTGGTTGTCATCAATGTCAGCCCAGTTATTCCTGTCATCGTATACTCAAGAAAATAGAGACTACATCCATGAATAGCATAAAAATAGAGAGAATAACTACACTAAATGATAGATGCAGTCCACACAGAGATGTGAATATATATCCCATGTTTCAATGATTCATTGATGCCTACTGTGGCCTCCCTGGGGCTCGATCTCAGTTCATGGGAATGGCCCAGCTCCTTCGTGACTCAAAGGCTTGGGAGCTTATGTGGACCCATTGGCCAGTTGGGCCTCCTAGGCCCCATGTTGAAATCCCAGCACTGCCAAAAATTCACCCTGATGTGAGAAGCCAGTCTTTGCACCTTTTTTCCTGTGTTGTGCATGTTCTTGGTCTCAGCTAGGATGGAGAATGCATAGGGAACTCTCTACTTATGGGAATAGGTTATCATCCAGGTCAACACAGTTATATTTGACATCCTGTACTCAAGAAAATACACAACACGTCAATGAATAAGGCAAAATAATGAGAATAACTACACAGAATGCAAGGTGCTGCCCATCCATGTATGGAAATAGAGGTCCTCTGTTTAAATTGGGAATTTATTACTATATTGGCCCCCACCTTGGGGGGCTCGATCTCAGGTCCTGGGAATGGCCAAGCTCCTTAGTGGCTCACAGGCTGGTGTGCTCACCATGTCTCATTCACCAATTGTGCCTGCTAAACCTTGAGTTCAAATCCTAACTGCCAAAAGTTTCACCCTGAGGTGAGAAGCCAATTGATCCATCTGTTTTCCTGTCATGTGAAATTGCTGGGTCTCAGTACAGATGGAGAATACTATATAGGCAACTCTATAGCCATGGGAATAGGTTGTCATCCATGTCACCACAGTTATATCTGTCATCATACTCAATAAGATACACAATACACCCATGAATAAGAAACAAAATAAAAAGAATAACTACACTGAATGCAAGTTGCATACCACACCTGTAGGTAAAGAGAGATCCTATGTTAAAAAGGGTAGACTTGTTATTTTGTCCAGTGCTGGGCTTCAAATAAAGGCCCAGGACCAGGCCTACATTCTAGTCTTCAAGGATGGTGAGCTTCCCCTTCCACCACAGTTCAATAGAGCTACCCAGACTTGAATTCACATCCCAGCACTGACAAAAGTTTCATCCTGATGTCAGAAGCCAGTCATTGCAAATGTTTTCCTCTCCTGTGAAAGTCCTGGGTCTCAACTAAGATGGAGAATGAATGCATAGGCAACCCTATAACCATGGGAACAGGTTGTCATCCATGTCAGCACAGTCATACCTGTCACCAATAAAATATATTATACCTCCATGAATTAGGAACAAAATAAGGAGAAGTGCACTGAATGCAAGATGCTTCCCACACATGTATGTAAATATAGATCCTATGTTTAAATTATGAAGTTACGAAAATCTGGCCCTCCCTGGGACACGATGTAAAAATCCTAGGAATGGCCTATGTCCCTCATTGCTCACAGACCTGTGTCCTCACCTTGACCCTTTCCTCAATTGGGCCTGCTAGGCTCTGAGTTCAAATCTCAACACAGGCAAAATATGAATCCTGATGTGAGAAGCCATTTGATTAACCTATTGTCTTGCGAATGTCCTGGGTCTCAGTTAGGATGGAGAACACATAGGAAACCCTCTAGACATGGCAATAGGTTGTCACCCATGTAAACACTCATATCTGTTACCATACTCAATAAAATACACAATACCTCCATGGATAAGACACAAAATAAGGAGTACACCAAACACAAGATGCGATCCACACATATATGTAAATATAGATCCTATGTTTAAATAATGAATATATGACTATTGTGGCCCTGGGGATCAATGTCATATTCTAGTTGCTCACAGGATGGTGTGTTCACATTGGCCTATTTGCCAATTAGTCCTGCTAGGCCCTGAGTTCAGATTCCTGCACTACCAACAATTGCATCATGGAGTAAGAAGCTGAGTGTGAAACTTGTTTTTCTTTTCTCTGAGAGTGCTGGGGGTCAGGCATGATGGAAAACACATCTACAAATCTAGATGCTATGTAGTAGGATGTCATCAATGTAATAAACGGAAGGGGTGTCATCATAGTCAGTAAAATCAATGGTAAATAAATGAATACAACAATAAATACAAGGAACAACCACACCAAACATGTATGGATTGAACCTCTATAGGTAAGTACAAATCCTATCTTTATAATCTATATAAATAGTATGTTTTCCAAGGCTGGGCCTTGACTTCAGGCCTAGTGAAAAGGCCTGAAGTTCTTGTCTTCAAGTACGGTGAGCTTCCCCTTCATCCACAGGGCTGCAGATTTACCCAGACCCTGAGTTCAAATCCAAAACCTGGCCGAATAAATGGTGCGAATTGCAAGCCAGGGAGCTAAATTTATTATATCTTATTTTTTCCCAGAACGGGGCTTGAACTCAGGTAGTGGCAACTCTGCCTCAACTTCGATCACCCTAGGCTGAGGTGCAGCCACTGGACCCACAGCTGATCCTGGGATCCTAGATCCCTAGACCTTGCAGGGAAAAAATTCACAGGAAAAATGTGGCAAGATGGCCTTTTTATGTTTTCTTCCTTTGTGAGGTGACCCTGCTAAGTCCGAATGACACTGTTGCAAAGAGTATTTTACCTTGCATTGCTGTAGGCTGGCAGACTATCGGGGAAGCCATAGGACCAACTGGCAACATAGGCCCTGATTTCAAATCCCCGCCCAGACACTTACCAATGGCAGGAGATACTAAGAGACTTGTTCCCATCCAATGTCACGGTTGAATGAGTTGATTGTGAATGATGTTCCTATAAAATTAGACAGGATGATTTCAGGATGCTGATTGAATTTAATATTTATGAAGTATTAAAAGAACACTATTACTTACAGGAATGCAATAATTTCAGGACAAGGATTTCATTAATAGTCTATTAAGGATGAAAACAATAACATTAATTACATGGAGGCACAATAAATACCCAAAAATTTGTAGAAATGTAGTCTATATAAATGAATAATGTATAGACATCTCTGGCACTCTATAAACTTATATATTTATTAGTGTACTGCCATCTGCATGTCAATCTGTTCATATTATGTCAACACCTGGGGCTCGATCTCAGGTCCTGGCAACTGCGTGTCAGCTCAATTTGCCCCAGGATGGCCTGTTGATACTCACTCATTCATGAATTGTAGGCCATGAGTTCAGATGCCAGCACTCCCAAACAATGAATCGTGGAATAAGAAGCTGATGGTGGCACATTTTTTTTTCCTTTTCTTTGAAAGTACTGGGTGTCAGATATAAAGTGGAATACATATGCAGACCTACAATGCTATGCAATCAATATAATCAATGTTCTATGTGTCATAATACTCAATAAAATAAATGGTCAATACACAAAAAAGAATAACTATACTGAGTGTAATATGGATTGAACATATGTATATGAATATAAATCATATATTTAAAATGTACATGAATAGAATGTTTTTTAGTGCTGGGGATCCAATTCAGGCCTAAGGAACAGACTTGAATTTCTTGACTTCAAGGAGGCAAGCTTCCCCTTCCCACACAGTGCAACAGAGTTACCCAGACAATGAGTTCAAATCCCAATCCTGGCAGAAAAAATTTGCACCTTTATACTATGTGTGGTCCAATTCTTAGGTATTTCATTCTGCCTCCATTTAATGAATGTGACTGTTTAAATGCTTAATGAAGCATTAACTAAAATCAATCAGTGTCCTAGGATATACTTATGTATAATTTGATACTAGAATCATTCAAGAACAACTAATTCAATCTTGACATTGATCACATTCCGTTGGTAATCGTATGGTTAAGAATGAGTTTCTTAGATTCTCCTACCATTTGGAGGTGGCGGGACCAGGATTCATACTGTGGGATCCAGCTCCCACCACTTCAACCCGAGGATAGGGAACTCACTGGTCTGTGCCAGAACATTAGCGAGACCAATGATTAGGCAGACACCAGTTGATCTCAGCAGTCCTCCTTGATACTTACAAGGCTGTGATAGGAAGATCATGGTCAAAGTCACCCTAGGCAGGAAAGTCCTCGAGACCCCTGTCCAACTTCAGTGCCAACAAAGTCAGAAGAAGATCTGTGTGACTCGAGTGGTATAGGGCTAGCCTTGAGCAAAAGCATCTTACAGACTGTACACAGATCCTGAGTTTAAGGTCCGGGACTAGCAACAAACAGAAATACACAATAATCTAAAGCAGGTCACCCTCTTGTTCCCAACTAAATTGGACAGAGTTCCCTGGGAAAGGGGCTGGAGGAGCCACTGTCATCTTGACTCTGCCCATTCTGCCTGCATCAAACGATTCTGGCCACACTCTCATTCTTTCATGGTTCTTTCTGACCAATGGGATATAAGAATGGTGGTCACGCCTACATTCCATGTACCTGGTAGCACTGGGATTCCCTCTGTTGGTTGACACCACAACTAACAGTTGAGGCAGGTAGAGGTGGCTGAGTGGTGATCAAGAGACTCAAGGATTAGGAGGAGAGGCCTTGTTCAGCCCCGCCATGCACCTGGTCCCCTTCCGCATTCCACATCGCTGAATTTCAAAACTGGCACTGCCTGCTTGGACCCATAGCAACTTTTCGAGACCTCAGGAGATGGCACGCTGTGGGCAGGCTTAGGGCCTCGACCTGGTCCAGGCCCCCCTGTCCTCTGCTCCAGGCCTGAGTATTTGCCATGCTACTGCCTTCATTGCTCGAACCCACCCAGAGCTGCCTCCAATAGCTTCTCCCAGCAGCACATGTGAGTGGCCTCCTCCTGGCCCATACCCTGTGATGCCCCACAACACGAGATCCCCCCCTACCCAACCTAGACCCCCACCTACCCATCCCCTACAGTCTGGCCAGGGCTCTGCCAAAAATGTGCCCCAGGGGTGGGGGTGGGAATGGGTGTTGACCCGAGGATCCCACCCCCATCCCTAGCTGCCAGTGTCCCAGGAAACAGGGAGATGCAAGGATGGGTGAAGAGGGGCACCACAGAGCCCCTGGTCTGGAGCAGTGGGAGCCACACAGCCACACCTCTGCACCATTCCTCTTCCTGGTGGGAACCTGGTGGCTTTAGTCAGAGGTGGGGAGCAGCACCTCCACACCTGCCTTCTCGGGTATTTTCCTTTTTGGGGGGTTGAGGGTGTTAGATGCAGAAGATAGGTCTCTTTTGCTGTGTGAGCTCTTGTCCTCTGTGCTCGCCAAGTCCATCTGGTCTCCTTGTCCTTCCCAAGAATCATCCATGTGGCCCAGAAGCATGTAGGCTGGAAGTAGGGAGTAAGTCCATGTATGTAGCTTTTAGGACCCCACCCATTTCCTCAACACTGCCCCGACCTGGGATCAGACACCCCTCTGGGGTCACCATGACCCCCTATTTGTTTCTTCTCCTGGCTGTGAGGAGCCACTTGTCTCAGGACTCCTTCATCCAGCATCCTGACCTAGGGTTTTGGTGAATGGGGAATCAAGGGTCTGGCTCTGAAGAAAGGGATAGGCAGGGTGGTGCTGCATAATTATAGTGGTGCTCCCCTTGGGTGGGAGCCCCTGATTCCTCCAAGGGAACCCCCGTGCTCTAGCTTGTACATTGTCCGAGATGAGGAACCGAAAAACTCTTGAGAGGCACTACTCTGAGACTCTGTGTGTGTGTGTGTGTGTGTGTGTGTGTGTGTGTGTGTGTGTGTGTGTGTGTGTGTGTGCATGAGAGAGAGAGGGAGACAGAGAGAGATATCATCTTCCCCATTGTACAGCCTGACTGTGCTCAGGTGACTGATCATTTGGAAAATTGCAGGTGCTGCATGGATGAGTCTTCTGTCACCTGTCTGGATGTGTGTGTGTGTGTGTTTGTGTGTGTGTGTGTGTGTAGAAGTAGGTTGTAATAAGGAGGCTGGGTTCTTTGGTACTTCAGCCTGATACATTTGGGGATGCATGGGCTTTGTGGCTGAGGTCTGGAGGCCTGGAAGTGTGAGGCACTTGAAAGGGGCTCAGCAACATTAAATTAGAAGACCAAGAGACCTGTGTGCCCTGGAGCTTTCTACTCCTTTGGGCCTGGTTGTTGGGAGTGGGAGCTTGGGGGGAACTTGGGGTGGGGCCCACAGGGGTTGGCTTCCCAGGGGGACAGAGAGCATGGCCAGCACTTAGTAAGGATGTGAGCCCTGCTAGTATGGAGTGCACCAGCATAGGTCAGACTCCAGGTTTTTTCATCATGACGTCTAACGGGTGAGGCCAAACCTATTTTAAATCTTGTTCTGTGATCTTCAGATCTCAGCCTCCTGAGTAGCTAGCATTATATGCATGAGCCTCTGGCCCTGAGCTTCTGGTTCTTTTTGGAGTATTAGGGTTGAACTCAAGGCCTTAGGCTTGCCAGTCTTCTACCACGGGAGCCAAACCTTTCTGTCTTGGGCATTTCCAAGATAGAGACTCAATATGTGCTCAGGCTGGATTGGATCATGGTCCTCCTATCTGTGACAGGCATGCACCACCAGGCCCAGTCCTCCTTAGTTGGAATGGTAGACATATAGCGCCATGTTCAGTCATCGGTTTAGATGATTGTACCAAACTCTTAGTCTACAGCAGCCTTAAAGCTCTGGGTTGGGCCTCCACCAATTTACCTCAGTCTCCTCCTGGGACAGTTATGAGGAAACAAGGGTTCAATAAGGGAAATCTCTGGAGCAGGGCCAGACAGAGAGGGAGCAGCTGTCAGATACGGTTCTTGGAAATTCTGTGAGTATATGACAGGAAGCTAACCCTGAAAGGGCTCAGATGGGGCCTGTTATTAGTCGTGTGACATGTTTGGGATTATGAAAGAAAACATGGTTCTCTTTCATCCTTACCCAATTCCCATGAGGAAGGGGATCCTTCACTGTGTTCAGTTTTGTAGCTGGGGAAAATGAGGCACGGAGAAGCCTGGTGACCAACTCATGATCTCCAGTTGACAGGAAGCTCAGCCTGACTTCTCTGCCATGATACCTAGGAGAATGTGTGGTATTCAGTCCACTTCTTGTGGTGGGAAGTCCACTTCTTGTTAGTCATGGGGCTTGAACTCTGGACTTGGGTGCTGTCTCCGAGCTCCTCAGCTCAAGACTAGCGCACTACCACTTGAGTCACAGTGCCACTTCCAGTTTTCTGGTGATTCATTGGAGATAAGAGTCTCATGGACATTTCTTCCTGGGCTGGTTATGAACCATGTTCATCATTTCTCAGCATCTTTAGTTAGGATTATAGTCCTGAGCTACCAGCACCCAGCTTAAGTGTAATTCTGACTCTCTCTCTCTCTCTCTCTCTCTCTCTCTCTCTCTCTTTTCCCACTCTCTCTCTCCCTATTTCTCTCTCACAGGAACTGGTTGAATGGGTGCTGGAAGAGGTGACCCATCGTCCCCATGTGCCTGGAACCCAACGTGGCCCTCTCATTCTGGAGGTGGGCTGTGTGTCAGGAACTGTCTCGTTCAGCCTGTTGAACCAGCCCCAAGAGGTAAGCCCCTCTGTGGCCTGGCTAGACCCTGACAGTTATTCATTGTCCGTCCAGCCTTATAGGACTTAGTATTGTTTTCTACGTCCTTTTCTAGCAACTGGCCAAAATTATGATACATAGTTATGGAATGAAAATGTAATGCCATCTTAAGAAAATCATTTAGAGCTCTGGGAATGTGGCTTATGGTACAGTGATTCCCTCCCATGCATAATTCCTCAGTACCACATAAACAGAAAAAGAAACATTGGAAGTGGTGCTGTGCCTCAAGTGGTAAAGTGCTAGCCAGGAGAGAAAAAAACTCAGGAATAATTCCCTAGCCCTAAGTTTAAGCCACAGGGCTATAGGACTGGCAAAAAAACAACAAAAAAAAAACCAGAATAAAACATTTAGTTTATAAATGCAAAATAAATAATCCATACTTGGAATATATATTGCTCTTTCCATACTAATACCTGACAATACTCCTTCATTCATGTACTTTACCTATATTAGGATACTGTGTTAAAAAAAAAAAAAGTTTTGTTCATTAGGTCACAGCAATTAATACCAAAAAAGTGCTTAGATGTCAGGTGAAGATTAATTCTGGAAATTCAAAGATTCCAGGCTTTTGAGTGGCCATTGCTAATCACAATGAGAAGGGTAGTCTAAGTGAGATTTGGAAATCTTTTTGGTTAGTCATGGCACCAAAAGGCAGAAGCAAATTATCAGGTGGGACAAGAGAAGGAATAACTCCAGATGAAAGGAACAAATGATAGTAACTAATGCAGACCAGAAACCAGTCTAGGGAACCATTTTTGGTTATTGAAGAACTAGTTTTCAACTAGGCTTATTCCTCATTGTCTTTAGCATTCTAAATCTCTTAGGCTAGTTCTTAATCTCTGTGTGATAAATGTATCTCCTCCTATGCTGTTCTTTCATACCTGATCTCTTTTGATTTCTAAAAATCTCAGTCTTTCCTGATACTAAATACACCTACACAGATGGCAGAGGATGCTTATGTAAAGGTCCCATAGCTCAGGAGTCATTAATTTAACAAAATGAAATAGGAGGACTTATTTATTGTTACCTCAATTTTTCTGAAAAGCTGCAATGTCATCATTTGATTCAAATTTCCATTCTTTGTCTACATAGTGTCATTAAGTGCACTAAATGGAAATATGAGCTGGGTGCTGGTGTCTTAAACCTGTAATCATAGCAATTCAGGAAGTTGAGACCACCGGACTGCGGTTCAAAGCCAGCCTGCTCAGGAAAGTCCATGAGACTCTTATCTTCAATTAACCACCAGAAACCCAGAAGTGGTGCTGTAGCTAAAGTGGTAGAGCCCTGACATTGAGCTGAATAGCTGAGGGACAATGCCCAGGATCAGAGTTCAAGCCCCACGACCAACAAAAATGTGCAAATATGACTTTAAGTTTCCCCAAAAGGAAGGACAAGATCAATAGTAAACTTCCAAAGCAAAAAAAAAATCCAAAATGATTCAGTGCACCTACTTTTGCTGAGTTATTTAAGTTATGGTTTCTTGGCTGGACAGATTCTTTTCTTTTAAAAATTGTCAAATATTAGCTTTGTAATAAAATTCATCTAGTATTTATTGGTTCAAAACAGAAGTCTTGATACAGTTGATGTCATTAGCTTTATTTTACCAGTCATGGTGCGTGAACTCGGGCCTGGGCACTGTCCCTAAGCTCTTCAGCTCTAGGCTAGTGCTCTATGACTTGAGCCACAGCACCACTTCCAGCTTTTTCTGCTGATGTGGTGCTGAGGAATAGAACCCAGGGCCTCATGCATGCAAGGCAAGCACTCTACTACTGAGCCACCTTCCAAGCCCATCTCTTGGCTTTCTTATTATTTTAGTTAAAATAAACCAAGACAGGAGAGTCTGTCAACCTCTTATCTCTAACTAACCACCCAAAAGGCCAGAAGTGGGGTTTTAGCTCAAACAGTAGAGTACTAGCTTTGGGGGGGGGGCAGGTTGGCAGGAAAGTCATCTATTCAGGGACATGGTCCAGCCTCTGGGATCAAGTCCCAGAACTGGCAGAAACTGAACAAACAAGCAAACAACAACAAAAAAAAAAATACACCAGGTATTTCATTGGCACCCTCCTTGAAGGAGTACTGGTCTGAGAAAAGCCTGCTTTTGCTGTTTATACTCACTGGATCTTGCTTTTTTTTAAATTTATTTTATTTGTGAACATGCTGTACAGAGGAGTTACAATTACATGGGCAGGATAATGCGTACATTTCTTACCAAGCATTGCAGCCTCCTCCTTTGTTTACCCTTCACATCCCTTCCCAGCCTCCCCCCTCCCCCCCAATCCCAATCCTTCTCCTTCCCCCCCTTTGCCCCCCCCCCGCACCGACCTTGTAAAGCTCGTTTTGGACATGACAACTTGTACTTCTCATTGTTGCAACAGGTCCACCTGTATCCTTAAACAACTGTTTTTTCCCCATCTCCTCCACAAGTTATACTGACATCAAATATAGTGAAAGCAAGGGTTATACTGTGGGGGAGGGACATACAAAACAACAAACACTTGCATGAAAGAAAAAAACATTAAAATACACATCTAACGGTTCATTTTCCTGACATCACATTATTTGACCTTTTCCGCTTGACTCATACATATACTAGATATTACAAATAAGGGAAACCATGTCCGTTGTATGGCTAGTAAAGATCTTCTCCCAATCCGTGGGCTTTCTATTGTGGATCTTGCTTTTTTGAATCCTTATTGATGTGGAGAACTCTGGTCCAGACTACAGGAATGGATAACTGAATCCTGCAACAAGAGAATCATCTCAGGAGTGAAATATCCATCCATAAAGCACTTTAAAATATCCATGTCTTTGTTTCTTTGCAGTAGGACACCTTTAAAACAATGTTATTTCCTTTTGTTCTATGCTGGCCCTCAAATGGCACAATATTTCCTTTTGTAATACTCTCAACCAGAAGTTTACAGACAAGTTTTATATGAATAAAAATACTCTCTTGAAAAGTCAGGGACAGAGTTCTCTTCAAACCCTGGATCATTTTCTTATATAGTAAAAAGGAAAGCACAAGATAACTTGAACTTTTTCATACCTCTATGTTCAATTCCTCTCCTGAGATCAGTTTCCACATTCAGTAATAGTTACTTCCAGTAACAATCTATGGAGCTGCTTGACGTAAAATGAATGTTTGCTGGCTTCATTGAAATAGCACCAGGACACCTTTGGACATCATGTAGCAGTGTTTCAGAGACAACTTAGTAAAGAGAAAATATGAAATTTAAATTGTTTATAAATACATTATCCATGAGTACATTGAGTTCAAACTTCATAAGTGCTCTGAAATTAAGGTGAATTTTAAATGGGAAGAGGGTTCTCAGATCATTTTCTGTGAGTGTGTGTGCTGTGCATTATTTTCCAAGTGTACAAGAGTTAACATTAAGAAATAATAGCAATAATAGGAGAAAGAGAAGTTCTGTGTTTAAGGATTCAATACAATTTAGAAGACTGTACAAATAAGACAACATTGAATCAATGAAGCCAAGTTCAGTATGTACATTTACAGAAGTGAAAGCGTTTTTCCTAAGTAGAACATGAAGTATGAGGCCACTCCCTTTCTAAATCACACTTGTTAATCGTGCAAATTTGTAAAAAGTAGAATAGAAGAATGATTCTGGTTCCATGCAAGTCAGATATAAAAGAATGGACTTAACTGGAAAAGAAATTCCATCTTCAGAGAGCAGGGATTATACTAGCAATGAACTTGGTGGCAAAGGTAATATTTCTTTTTATTTCCTTTATATATATATATATATATATATATATATATATATATATATATATATATATATATATATATATATATATATATATATATATATATATAGTTGTTGTTCGTGGCACTTGAACACTGGGCACTGTCAATCTGCTATTCAGCTCCAGGCTAGTGCTCTACCATTTGAGCCACAGCGCCACTTCCAGTTTTCTTGTAGTTGATTAGAGGAAAGAGTCTCCGGGACTTTCCTACCCAGGCTGGCTTTGAACCTCAATCCTCCTAGATCTCACAACCACCCAGCTTAAGATCACATTTCTAACAGTATACACTAAGCATATATAATGTGTTTGTTCATATATCTTTATATGAATTCTTGAGTTAAAAATCTGGGCTACAGCTTAGACTTCGCACTCACAAAAATGTTTGTAGTTTAAAAGTTGATACTCTTGGAAAAATAAAACAAGAATGTAAAGAAGTCTGGAAGTTCAGTTTCCATCCAGTCTGGGCAGAAGAGTCTTTGAGATACTATCTATAATTAACCAGCCAAAGCTGCATTGGAAGAACAGTTCAAGTGATAGAATACCAGTCATGAACAAGATTGTTGAATAAGAGCTTGAGGCTTTTGCACACATACATAAAAACATACACATACACACAGAGGCCCTTATATGTGCACACACAACTACACAAATAAAACAACTCTCCGAATATGAAGAAAAGCTAGAAAACAATAGAAAATATATCCTGAGAAAGACTAGAATCAAGTGATAAATTTTAATATTAACAGGTCCTCAAGTGAAATTTCTTCAAAAAAGTTTGAGACTATTACATAGGTAGGAACCAGAGATTGTAAGAAAGTCAATTAATCCTTATTAAAGGGATCAGATCCGGGGAGGAATGAATCAGAGACCCCTGCAGGTGCATGTTTAAATGTTCACATCCTGTTTCAAATGTTAGAACATGTTTCACAATTGTACATAAACACTCTGAGCAGTCAATGGTTAAGATTATCGGAAAAGTTCAGTATTGTTAGTGTGTTTCTAGATTAAATAAACCAATAAACTATGGCAGGGTAATGTGATACAAGCCTGCAATTCTAGCACTCAGACTGACAGGAGATTAGAGGGTGGAATTACATAGTGATACCTTCCCTGGACCAGGTAGTATAATTTTGTCTCAATAAAACAAACCAAATTACAAGAAAGGAATACACAGTTGGAAGTTTGGGCTAATTTTGTCATTATGTTTTGAGAAGTCAAATTTCCTATTGAAATGCAACTGATATATAATCCTCAGTTGTGTTTTAAATGCTCTCTTCATTACAGAACATTCTTAGATGCAAAATAGCTCATGATTCCCATCCAAAATTTGAAAAAATAAGTAAGCATCATTCTGTTGGAAGGCTTACAAACCTTCAGCCTGGAGAAATAGCAAAGTTCGTCTAATGTAGGACTTTGGGCACCTTGCTAAATTAGAATTAAGATTCAAAATAAATAGTTCGGTTTTGTTTGTAATTCCATGTTCTACAGGACACTACCAAATTCTTTTTAAGTAGAGGTTTTAATTGACAAATTCACAAATGATTCTGACATTCTATTTGCTTAGAATATTCTTTCAAGAGAGTTATAATTAGAACTTAGTTAATAGAGAATTCCAACAGTTCATGTATAAAAATGATAATGTGAATAATCTAGACATAGTTGCCAACAAATGGATGATATTAATTTATAAATTTAGAAAAAGAGCATTTTTTGAGGTTTGGTATACTATGGTATGAAGAGAATAATTGTTTGATATCTTCTTTCTTCTACCTATATGTAACACAGGAAGCAATTTCCTTAATTACATGCTTCTGTATACAATGAGAAAAATGCTAGATTTGGGTTCATTTTTTTGGGGGGGGGCGGTCCGGTCGTGAGGCCTCAACTCTGGGCCTGGGCACTGTCCCTCAGCTCTTCAGCTCAAGTCTAATGCTCACTCTACCACTTGAGACACAGCGCCACTTCCGGCTTTTTTTCTTTTTGCTTATGTGTGCTGAGGAATCGACCCCAGGGTCTCATCCTTGCAAGGCAAGCATTCTACACTGAGCCACCTTGGGCTTCCCAGCCCAATTTTTGTTTTTGATTTATTGGTTTCTCCTAGGACTTGAACTCTAGGCCTGGACACTGTCTCTGAGCTCAAGGCTCCGGCCCTACAACTTCAACCTCAGTGCCACTTGTGTCTGGTTTTTTTCTGAGAAGTTTATTGGAGATAAGATTATAAGGAATCTTCCTGCCTGGATGGACTTTGAACCATAATCTTCTGATCTTAGAATCCTGAATATCCATGATAGTTAAAAAAAGTATAAATATAAATATTTGCAAGTGTTCTGATCTCAAGAATACCACTGGTGGAAAATTGATGCAACCAAGTTTATTGTGGTGTTCTTTGCAGAACAAGGAGGGTATCACAATACCAGAGGTGTAGTATTTTTTTCACAGTAGAGATAAGCTATTCATGATGTGAATTAAGGGAACTTTATGGTGCACCTTACAAGTTGGAAACTGTTGGGCTAGGATTGCTTTATGGCATAAAGCTTGGGATTGCTTACTCTTGAAGAATTATTACAGATACTTCATAATTTTATCCTCTACCAGAATGTGCCTATTTTTCTGTTGACTTCTAAATCTGTAACACCCCATTGGAAACTGTATCTATTGCAGAATTACATAACATAAAAACAAGTACTGTTTTGAATCTCTCAGATATGGAATGTTCAGAATTTGAAAATGAGTAGTTATTAGTCGAAAATGAACTTTACAACTTTGGTGGGGGGGGGCGGGGAGGATTGGGGGGGGACGGGGGGAGGGTGGGAAGGGATGGGAAAGGGAAACAAAGGAGGAGGCTGCAATGCTTGATAAGAAATGTACTCATTATCTTGCTCATGTAATTGTAACTACTCTCTACATTATTTTCCCAATAAAAATTAAAATCTAGAAAAAGAATTTTGAAGAACACATATATTATGTACTAACAACTTATTTAATTTTAAAAGTTATGGGTTTCCATATAATTAAAGTGTTTTCGGTTTTACTTGTGTGAAAGTACTAATTTTTTTTAAATATGCAAGTATATTGTGAAAATACTGTCTAGTTGGATAACATTCAAGTTGATGACATTCTGATAAAGAAGGGGTAATTAAATCAAATTAGATGCCAAATAATACTGATTTTTAAAATTTTTACTATATAAAAATAATATTCACTATACCAATACAGTGAAATTTTACTTTATGCAACTTATTTTTTAAATTTAATTTTATTGTCAAAGTGATGTACAGTTGCTTAACAAGTAATTGTAAGGGAGCAAATAAATAACTTTTCAAACTTGTTACCCCCTCCCTCATTTATCTCACAGCTTTCCTTCACCTCAGTACACCTCACAAGTTGTAATGTATATTTCCAACATATTGTCTTGTGTGTATTGCTATTGCATTGGCTTTCTCTTTGTCATTTGTGTCACTATTGTGATGTTCCTCTTCCCTTCTCTAATTAAGGTAAATGTATACACAATACACAGGGTGGTCCCAAAATCAAATACTGCAAGGGATAAACCATAGGGGGAAAATCAAAAGAAAATAGAAATCACAAAATACGTTAAAAACAACAACCGCAAATAAAAATCTCTGATTCCATATCTTGGAGTTCATTTTGTTCAGCATCATCTTATATGTTTATATATGTGCATAACAAAGGCACTGGAAAATAATAGTTGCATGGACGGTATATCGTGAAAAAACATGTTAACTGTTTTTGATGGTAAAGGTGGAATTAGGATTGGTGAATTCGTGGTTCTGATAAAGGAATTTCAAAAGAGTTTTAAAGTTATGACAGGTAAATTTTAATTGTTCAAAATGTTTAAGAATGTAGCCTATTAAGAAAATTTAAAAGTGCCTGGGAAAATAGGCTTTCATGCATAGAAATCCATGGAGACTTAGTGGAGAAGGAGCAACGTGAGTGAAGAAGGCTCATTTTCACACTAAACAAATAAAACTCACAAATCTAGTTGTAAATCCTGTAGCTTCCGTTGAAAATTGCCCTTACCCAGGAAATATACTCTCACTGTGAGAAACAAGGTTATGGTGCAATTTAATTGAAATTTCTTTTTTAAAAAAGACATAAAAATTTGTGAATTGACCTTTAATTACCAAACAATAATTCTCTGAACAAGGTAATTTGGGTCAAAATATTTAAGGAGAAAGTGCCCTCCACAATGAAAAAAGGTATTGGGTTTACACTTTTCTGTTTGTAATACTTTCCACAATGTCTTTGCACGTGAAGCACTGAAACACAGAAAAAAAATCTAATTGGATACTTCAAAGTAATGATTTCACATTTCTATGTGGCTCACAAAAAAGTAATATACTTATTAAAATGAGATAGTGAAGATTTCTCTTATAATATAAGCCAAAAAGTTTTTGGTTCAGAAAAGAATTGGGCAAATGGAAAAAGTAAGAAAAGAGTGTTCTTAGAAGTCTTAGCTAAGCAAATTGGCTTCAGGAGTAGAGGGAGGCCAAAACATTTTAATATAGATTGTCTTAGTATTTTTGTTACCTAAGGTGATTTTACAGACTTTATTTCGCTCACTACAATGCAAAATAGATTGAATGAAGACATGAAAATAAATTGCACATCAAAATGTGGAAACTTAATAAAAAAGTTTTAAAGGAGAAACCATGAAGATGTAGCATTGGGGGCTGGGAAGGTGGCTCAGTGGTAGAGCACTTGCCTTGCATGCATGAGGCCCTGGGTTCGATTCCTCAGCACCTCATAAGAAAAAGGAAAAAGCCGGAAGTGGCATTGTGGCTCAAGTGGTAGATCGCTAGCCTTGAGCTGAAGAGCTGAGGGACAACGACCAGGCCCAGAGTTCATGCCCCATGATGGGACCCCCGCCCGCCAAAAATGATGTATCAGTGGGGGAGGCCTTATAGTCCTTCAGCTTCACTAGACTTGAAGGCAAGAAGTTGTGATTAATTGGAAGCCAGGCAAGAGCTAAGAGGAGGACATAGAAGTAAGACATAGAAGCATTGTCCTTTTTAACCGACAGTGTCATCCAAGGTATGGGTGGTTTAACTCTATTCTTCTCCATACATCTTGTTGAGCAAATGCAAGACACAGAGAAAAATAATCTATTGAAACAATTTTGCAAAGAATAACTTCACTGTCCCTGATATGGTATCTAAGGAGAGTCTTAAGAAAGAAGATAAAAATGGAGTATTCTTCTGTTTCCTCTAAGCATCTTGTCAGCAAAATATATCTTTGAGGTTAGAAGTGATTGAACCAAAAAGCGGTGGAGTACTTATTTTTGTGGGCTCCTTAGGCACAAGAATACTTTCAAGGTAAAAGGGAAAGAAAAAAGGATATCCAAATATTTGTGATCACAGTTTCTTGGACTGGTTTTTTTGGAGACAAAATTTTCATTAGAGTTTGTCCTGATTAACATCAATGTTGGGTTTTCATGGAAACCAAATGCAGGGGGTTAAGTTTAATGGACTCCCTTGAACAAGTAAACAGCATGATTTAAAAAAAATGGTAAATAATGTTTAGTGAATTTCTCTCACCAATTACTTTTCCAGAACAAAGAAGGAAATATATAACTAAAAATCAATTGATTGAAAAGTATGAAGAAAGAGTAGTGAACAGAGATGAAAGAAAACATAGGGATTGTTTTCTCTCCACTGGAGTGATGGGTTCTTGATCTTGTTTCTTCCATTCTATCTTCACAAGCTACAAGGGTGGCTCAGGACTGGAGTATCCAGTTCAGACAGAGAGAACTTACAGAAGGAAGATAATATTTGCAGCAGATGTAGGTGATTTATAACCTTAGACAATCTATTTAAATATGTATAAATTTTTCCCCTACCCCAAACTTCCCTCTTTGAATAGTTTTGTTTGCTTTTCCCAAGACTGCCCTTCATTAGCTGCTTAAAATTTTGAGAAGTCATATTCATACTCTCTAGAGATTGCTGTTTGATTGTATTTTTGTGTGTTTTTTCAACTGAATTTCAAAAGATTGTGCAATTGTGTTACAGTTAAATATGTCCATCTAACTGCCCAATGCTCCTGGATCAAATTCACTCCTTCTATCTTTGTGAACCAACTCCTTCTCTAAGATTTATTTCAGATTTACCACTTTCTTTATCACATGCGTACATTGAGTATTCTAGCTGTACTTGCCTCTTGTTGCATTTTCATTCATTCTATCTTTACTATTATGCTTCTTTGGTTTCAACTTCCTGATAGTTTTTCTCTTAAACTGTCAGTACTTTGAAAGGTTTAAATACATTCCATGGAGTTTCGATCCTCAATATACTTGAACTTATGTCAGCTTATATTTCCATAATTCATTCATCTGCAATAATAATTTGCAAGACTGGAGACGTGAAGCATCTAGACATGATTTTATTCTCATCCATTTGTAAGATTAATCTTTAGTGAACAAGAAAGTTTAAAAATGGTTTAGGATATATTCCTAACTACCAATTTGTATAAATGGCTTTGTACAATGATGTGTGATTATTTTATTTTACATAGGATAATATTTTCTACTACCTATAATTTTTGGAAAAAAGAAAATTAAAATTTACTATTATAGAGGAATATGATAGAAATAGGAGACAGATTTTATGTTTGTCACATCTCTGATGAGTACTCATATTCAAGACTTACTATGTTAGACAGATTGGGAAAACATTAAAAAAATATGATAAGGCAACTATTTGTCACTTTTTAAAATGAACATTTTTAAGTGATGAAATTTACTTTATTAGCTAAGATTTGGGTTTGAAATATGGGAGGCTGATATATTTAACAAATTTTGGAAGGCACCTAATGAACAACACAAATGGTGGGTGGTACTATTTCTATACTTTAATGAATGGTTGAACCTGATTGGCATTAGTGCTGGGTAAATAAATCAACTCTATTGTCACTTAGTATCATCTATTTGCCAAATGTTATTTTGGCGAATGTGATTTTTTTGGTAGATCGTGCGGCTTGAACTCTGGCCTTGGGTGTTGTCCCTGAGTTCCTCAGCTGAAGGCGAGCACTCTACCACTTAAGCCACATCGACACTTCCTATATACGAGTGATTTATTGGAGATAAGAGTCTCACAGATGGGCTGGGATGTAGCTCAGTGGCAAAGCGCTTGCCTAGCAAGCGCAACGTCCTGGGTTCGATCCCCAGTACCAAAAAAGAAAAGACAAAAAAATACAGTTAAAAAAAAAACCAAACAAGAGTCTCCCAGACTTTCCTGCGGGGCTGGCTTTGAACTGTAATCCTCAGATCTCATCCTCCTGAGTATCTAGGATTACATGTGTGAGCCACTAGCGCCTGGCTTGCGAATGTGATTTTTCTTTTTATTTTATTATATTTTATCATATTTTATTGGAGAACATACTGTACAGAGGGGTTACAATTACATGGGCAGGATAATGCATACATTTCTTACCAAGCATTGCAGCCTCCTCCTTTGTTTACACTTCACCTCCCTTCCCAGCCTCCCCCCTCCCCCCCACCCAATCATACCCCCCTCCCCCCCCCCCCACACTGACATTGTAAAGCTGGTTTTGACATGACATTTTGTACTTCTCATTGTTGCAACAGGTCCACCTGAATCCTTAAACGACTTGTTTGTCCCCATCTCCTCCACATGTTATACTGACATCAAATATAGTGAAAGCGGGAGTTACACTGTGGGGGAGGGACATACAAAGCAACAAAGAAATAATCTTATAAATGCGTTAGAAACACATGCATGAAAGAAACGAAAACATTAAAATACATATTTAAGGGTTAATTTTCCTAACATCACATTATCTGACCTTTTCCGCTTGACTCATACCTATACTAGATATTGCAAATAAGGGAAACCATGGGACCTATGTTTCTTTGGGCCTGGCTTACTTCACTTAATATATTTTTTTCCAAACCTTTCCATTTCTTAACAAATGGGGAATGTGATTTTTCAAAGATTATTTGAAAAAGAATACACTTTCAAGAGATTAAATGCTTTGAGAATGACAACATTTTTATACCACAGAACCAAGTTTTACTGAAGTACCAGTGTTTTGAAGAACTAAAGATCTTCTCAATTGACGTTTTTTCTGAATTGCCTTTGACCTCTAAGTCAAGTTTTCCTGGCCTTGGTAGACCAAATGTGGATCTATTCTTCCAGGAGCTATTTTTCTGACCCACTTATACTGGATGACATTTTTTTATTAATCATTAGGGGGGGTATTAAAATAATCTTGTGATGCTTTGTGATCTTGTTCACTTATATGGGCTGGTCATCTGTAAATTGAAAGTTTGATTACAGTACTTTTTCTCAGATTTTGTGATCTCAGCCGTCGTTTTAAGTTGCATTGCATTTCAAATTGCTTACTGCTAATTCCTGATTCTCAATTGTAGGAAATATTATAGGAAAATATTACAGGAAATGAGAATTAACATGGCTCTTCAATTACTTCTGTTTGCACGTTGAATGGGACTAGTTGAGAAGTCTTGACCCTGTTATCTAATGATGCTGGTAATTGAGACCTGGGATCCTAGGACCCATGCGTCTTGCAGAAGAATAATATCTTTTAGACATCATATCAGAAAAATTTAGTTATAATCAATAGGAACGCTTCAGAAATATGGAGATAAACAGTTTGGAACCAGCGAGTTAAAACAATAAACAGAGCAGCAGAGTAAAATCCCTTATAGATTAGAGGAAAACAACATTATATATTACCATGTGAATTCTGAAGAACAAGAACACTTAGAAGGTATCACAAGTTTATACTGAAGACATTACATTGATACTTTTTATATTCTAGTATGTATTCCAAACCTAATTAATTATATTCCAATTCTATTTATTGGAATAAATAATTATCAATTTATTTGTCAAATTATCAAATAATTCTAGTAAGTTTCACTGTGTGAAATATAAAATCAGCACATATAAATACAAAATATATAGCTATATATAATATAAAAAAAAGGGCACATGTTTTACATTGTTCTGTTGTGGTTAGGGTATCAACGACAACACAGTTTTAAAGTATTATTGCATTATCTCTACCTCAGTATTTGGTAGATTTAGACCTAAAGCTTTACCATTTGTTGATTTTCAGCCTGGAGGCAAGAGGAAACATTGTGATTAAAACATTACCAATTTCACATAGAGCTCTCCTATGACCTAGCAATCCCACTTTAGGGCATTTACCCAAATGTTTACAAACAAGACCACACTAAAGCTACCAGCAAAACTATGTTTATTGCAGCATTATTTACCATAGCTAAGATATGGAACCAACCCAGATGCCCCTCAGTAGATGAATGGATCAAGAAAATGCGGTATATATACACAATGGAATTCTATGCCTCCCTCAGAAAGAATGACATTGCCTCATTTGTTAGGAAATGGAAAGGCTTGGAAAAATTATATTAAGTGAAGTAAGCCAAGCCAAAAGAAACATAGGTCCCATGATTTTCCCTTATTTGCAATATCTAGTATATGTATGAGTCAAGCAGAAAAGGTCAGATAATATGATGTTATGAAAATGAACCCTTAGATATGCTTTTATACGTTTTTTCTTTCATGTATTTGTTTCTAACGCATTTATAAGATTATTTCTTAGTTGCTTTGTATGTCTCTCCCCCACAGTATAACCCCTGTTTTCACTATATTTGATGTCGGTATCATTTGTGGAGAAGAAGGGGAAAAACAAGTTGTTTAAGGATACAGGTGGACACGTTGCAACAATGAGAAGTACATGTTGTCATGTTGAAAACGAACTTAACAATTTTGGTGGTGGGGGGCAGGATTGGGTGCGGGGGTGCGGGAGGCTGGGAAGGTATGTGAAGGGTAAACAAAGGAGGAGGCTGCAATGCTGAAGGTGGCTCAGTGGTAGAGTGCTTGCCTTGCATGCCTGAGGCCCTGGGTTTGATTCCTCAGCACCACATAAGCAAAAAGAAAAAAGCCAGAAGTGGCACTGTGGCTCAAGTGGTAGAGTGCTAGCCTTGAGCTGAAGAGCTGAGGGACAGCGCCCAGACCCAGAGTTCAGGCTCCACGACCGGACCCCAAAAAAAATTTTAAAAAAAGAAATGTACTCATTATCTTGCCCATGTAATTGTTACCCCTCTGGACAGTATGTTCACAATAAAAAAAATGCTTATTAAAAAAATAAAAAAATATTACCAATTTAAGGCCTAATAAAGAAGAGAAAGATATAGACTTCTCCTGCAGCTATGGAAATATTTGGTGATAGAAAGGCAGGAGTGTAATTCCTGCCTGGTCGGAAGGTAGAAAGGCCAGACATTAGGTAATCATGCTTATGAACAATTTTTTCACCTTCTTGGCCTTAGCTACCTTTGAAATGGTAGGTATAATAAACAATTATATTTTGATAAAATACCTTCTAGTTCGAACAATTCTGTCTGAAATGTTCATCTATCTATGATCCCTTGTAACTGAGGTTAGTTTTGTTCCTGTAAGACAAACTATCCTGTCAGTGTAGGATATTCTGGTTGGTCTGTTCCTACATGGAAGAAGGATAGTCAGGTAAACATTTGTGCTAGTCAGACCTCACTTGGGAAAATTTCAGCTGCAGAACTTTAGAAGTAGCTCTTAAGCAAGGCTTACTTTGAATCCATTAGCTCCACAAAGCTAACTCAGTTGCATAAATAAGTACTTGAAAAAGCCATCACCTTAGGACCTAGCTATAAGTTCCTCAAAGTATGATCAAACCTAAATTGAAAAAGGCTTAAAATTGTCATTGACAAAAAAAGCAAATATGAGCAATTGAATGAACAATATAATTTTTTCCACTATACACATTATTTTAGGGAAATAAGATCAATAGTATTGTTGGGAACAATAAGCTTTCCTTGTTACAAATAGGCACCCAAGGATGTAAGCCTGTATGAAAATTGCATCATTAACTACTTAAATTTAGAGGATACTACATGATTCAGCAGCACGTATACCCAAATTACAACAATACAGAGATTAACATGGCACTTGCAAAAGGATAATATGAATATTTGTGAATTATTTCATAATTTTCATTCTTCAGTTGCAAGAAATGACAGTTACTAAAAAGTTGATTACAAAATTACAAGTATAACAATACATGCAAGTGTTAGAATTAAACGTTAGTTTGACATCAGGGTATTAAGCCTTCATCTTAGAAAGGCCTTTACATAGAATAACCTTTACAAATCTTTTGAAATTAGTTAACATTGTCATTTTATCCCAAAGAAATGTACGACTATAAGGACCTTGAAAAAAAGTAATCTTAAATTTTCTATATGGAATGCAATCTGAAAGGACACATTTATTAATGAATATATATATTTTAAAAATGTTGAATTCAAAGTATATCTAGGAGAGAATGAAATAGATTATGGATATTATGCAAACACTGAATATTTTCAAATATACCTTTTTCAGACAAGAACCAGAAATGTCTTTAGTTTCTGTACTACTCACATCAACAGATAAGTTCAACTTATTTCTGATTAAAAAATCACAAACCATGCAGAAATCATATAGATGTATACAAACAACTCAAATACATTTTGACATAAAAGTCATGCAATTCACTTGTAAACATACCTGGGAACTTTTACAGTAAGATATTGCTGTTATTTGGATTGTGAAAATATTTTGTATGGACACAAGAATGGACTTAACTTAAACTGATATCAAACTTAACTGATATCTTATCTATGCAGTAATGCTGCAATTATTCTGGTAGTTTTAGTATGGTCTTGTTTGATGCCCCTCAATCGAAGAAAGGATTAAGAAAATAGAATTCTATGTAATGGAATTCTATGCCTCCATCAGAAAGAATGACATTGCCCCATTTGTTAGGAAATGGAAAGACATGGAAAAAATTATATTAAGTGAAGTAAGCCAGGCCCAAAGTAACATAGGTCCAATGGTTTCCCTTATTTGCAATAACTAGTATATGTCTGAGACAAGCAGAAAAGCTCAGATAAGTTGATGTTAGGTGAAATGAACCCCAAGATAAGGATTGAAATGTTTCTTTTTCTTTCTTGCGATTGTTTCTAACATATTTATAAGATGAATTATTTGTTGCTTTGTATGTCCCTCTCCCACAGTATAACCCCTGCTTTCATTGTTTTAATGTTGGTATGATTTGTGGAGGGGAAGGAAAAAACAAATTGTTTAAATAGGGATGCAGGTTGACCCACTGCAACAATGAGATATGAAGATGTCATGTCGAAAAATGAACTTTACAACTTTGGACGGGGGCGGGGGGGGGAGGACAGTGAAGGGGTAAGGGAGTGGGGGGAGATGGGAAGGGGAAATAAAGGAGGAGGCAACAATGCTTGATAAGATATGTACTCATTATCTTGCCCATGTAATTGTAAACCCTTTGTATGGTATTTCCACAATAAAAAATAAAATTCAACAAAAAAGAAAAAGAAAATAAAAGTAACTTAACCGAACCATTATGACTTAAGAGAACAATTTGTACAGCCTTCCACAACTTCAAAGAGTTAGTGATACATACTTATCCTTTTGGTAATATCAAAGGCAGTTTCTTCCAAGTTGTTCTTCAGACCTGGTTTGATATATTGTTTCAACTGAACGAGATCCAGCATATCTTTGCTATCTCTATTCCCAGAAGCAAGATGCAAGGGAATCAAGAGGCCTTTAGTTTGGGCATTGGTATCTGCATCATGATGAAGTAAGAAAGAAGCCACACTGGTATTATTTCACATATAAGCACTGTGCAGGGGTGTCCAGCCATTCACAGTTATTGCATGAATATCTGCTGCTTGAGCTACCAACTCATGGACAATGTCTAAGTGGCTACTGTAGGCTTCCCTGCATCTCTAGTATTCACCGAGTGGCCTTTATGGAAAGTAGACTTCACACTCCAATAAGCCGATTATTTTCAGCAACCCAAAGAAGAAATTTGCTTGGATCCTATTCCATTTTTTCCTTGCAATTGATACCATTCCTCACTTTTTCATTTTGTTCCTCATCTTCATCAGAATTGCCTAACTAGACATTTTCAGTGCCAGTGGGAATAAGGTGTCCATGTTGAACTGGTGAGAAAAATACAGTGAATTTTCTGCATTTGTTTTTTTTATGATGATTTATTTTCTCCTTTTCCATTTTTATTATTCTAAGTCATTCTCACTGGAAAGCAGGGAATTGATGGAGAGCAGAGGAAAGATGTTCCTCTGTAATCAAAGGTACAGACTGAAAATGATTATCAGTGTTGTCTTCATGTGCAGCTTCTTCTAGGAATGAGATAATAGAAGGTGGCTCAGTGGTAGAGTGCTTGCCTACATGTATGAGGCCCTATGTTCGAGTCTTCAGCACCACATAAGCAGAAAAAACCAGAAGTGGGGCTGATGCTTAAGTGGTAGAGTGCTAATCTTCCGCTGAAGAGCCCAGTACCCAGGGCCAGAGTTCAGGCCCCACGCCGACCAAAAATAAATAAATAAATAAAAGAAATAAGGCTTTCTATATAAATGATTTGGGAAATGGCAGAGCAGAAAATGAAATGATGCAACCAAAAATACAAAAGCAAAATAAATTAGGATAATTGTGGAGCAGTCATATTATCTATGAGAACCATGAAAGAGAGAAGTGAGAGGCAGAGAGATGTGCAATGATCTAGCCACAAAATCCATACCTCTGATCAATTTATAGAGCATACAGTATTTTATTTTTTAAAAACATGGAAATAGAATGTATGTATTTACTTTGAAATTAGTAAATACATTTTCAGTAGCCTGCATAAAGAGACATAGCTTTGACCAAATTACAGATAAGAATCTAAATCCTTGATAATTCTAGTAACACATCTGACTCAAATCAGGTGAATCACACTTTTCCTGTACAATGTAGGAATAGGTCCAAGCTAGGAAAGCAGCTAGAGATTACATCTGTGACGAAACTTGGTGGACAATGGTGTCAAGATTTACTTTTGGTGATCCACTTGCACTGGAAGCATGATTCTGAACTATTGCTTGCTGATCTCAACTATTGCTTTAATCATTGTATTCTCCAAGAAGAAAAAGTGAGATTTAGTTGAGAGGAAAGTACTACTAATACATTTTGACTTCTCATTAAGCACCTTCGACCATCAAAATCATTTGAAGACGATAGACAGGCAGGCCTACTTTTTTAGATGAAAATAAAGCAATTTAAATAGTCATGCAAAGACTTCTATTTTACTACTGCATTATACATTTTTTTCTAATGTTGGGTAACAATAAATAATGGATCTATTAGAAATCTCTTAAAGCTCATATGTTCAATCGTTAGTTCTCTTATACTATATCATGGCATTTTTTGTGTATGTTCTTAAGAAGAAACTTAAATTACTAACTTGAATTTCTGACAGGACAATATCATCACTGTACATCTTGGTTCTATACTCAGTTTTAAATTACTATATAAGTATGTGCATTAGATAAATATAGAGGAAAAAGTAGAAGCCACACTGGTGGTTTGTGTCATTAATCCTAGCTAATTAGAAAGATTAAATCTGATGATTTTGATTTGAAACCAGACCAAGCAAAAAAAAAATGTCCATTAGATTCTGTTTTTAAAGTAACCAGCAAAAGCTAGAAATGGAGCTGTGGTACAAGCAGTAAAATGCTAGACTTGAGAAAACTAAAAAAAAAACTAAATTCTGAGACAGAGCCAGGCCCTGAATTCAAGCCCTATTATTACTATCAAACAAATTAATTAATTAATTAATTAATTAAAATAAATTAAGTGAGGCAGGTAAAATGTAACACCCGTGGTGACTGGATTGTGTATCATTTTGTAATAAAGCAAATTATCGTGTCTAATAATCACTAATATTTTATTTGTACTTTTTTGTATAAAAAACCCTGAATTTAGCATGCATGTATATGTGTGTGTACATGTGCGCATGTGTGTATATGTATGTTTTTGTGTGCTGTTACAATGTTGCTTGCCAATGTGTACAGGGTGAGGTTGAAAAGAGCTAACTGTGTTGCAATGTTTTTATCTATCACTGTTATGTCATTTCAATGTAACCTTCCTTTTGTACATTTTATTTGTCAAATAATATCTTCATAATCATAGCATTTACAGCATTAAGTTAGATAAAAGAGATTGCTTTCAGCTCTTGCTATATGTTAGGTAAGAAGATGCAGACATAATTAGGTAGTAAATTATTGCTGTAAGATGATTGTCAGTACAAAATATGTATTTGACCTCTTAAATTGGTTATACTATTAAGATATACTCACTCCGTGAGTTTGACCAACAAACATAAAGGTATTACTCTCTGGTTATTCCTGTGAAACACAACGTGGATAAACTCTTTCCGGATTTCTGTTGAAAAAAAAATTTTTGTAAGATCATATCTATTCTCACTAAGAGATAACCCCATACTTATTATGTTTGAGTATCCCATTATATTGACTGAAAATCAGTATTGTGGATATGCTTGTTAGATATTCCTTTCAAAAACAAACAAACAAAATGCATGTGTCATTTCCAGATTGTAGATGTATTGGAAGTTGTTTTGTACATGCAAAAGGACCTTCACTAATGGCTCTTTTGTGGGAGTAACTATGGCAACTTTAATAAATAAGGCTTTTCAAATATCTTTTCCAATATAAATAACATCCCAGAGTGAGTCTTGCAATATCTGAAAGGACTTTGAATATTTTATTATTATTTCAGTTCATTGACTATAGAGCTAAAGACATTTCTGAAATAAATATTTTTAAGATCTGAAAATGTATGTGGTCATATAGGCTTTTATGCATCATTTTATGAAAAGCCAGTTTTTATGAAACTAAATGAAATAGAATAAAAGAACATAAGTGAATTGAGTAAGCTAATTATTTGTATAACTTTGTTTTCAATTATCACAATTTTGTTTTCAATTATCACAGTCTTTTGAATGTAGATGATGCAGTTAAATTTTTTCCTTTGTGTCTCTATACTTTAGATACTTTTAGAATCTTTGTATTTTAAGATTGAATTTTTAGTATAAATAAAGGTCTTTTAAAAATATTAGGATTATTCTTGTGTTTTGTGTTTAACTCCCAAAAAAATGACTTATTTTCAAGTGTTAATAGTTTATAATTGAATCTTAATTATCATAAGAAATTATTTAAAAACACAGTAGTATTTATCTTTTTAAACCAATTGTATTTACAAGTTGGAGAGTCTTTAATTCATGCTTAGGTCTTGGTGTCTATGATTTTTAACCTCTTCTTCCTAACAATGATAGATCTGCCTGTATTTTTGGGTATAGGAAAGATAAAATATTTATCTGGGGCCAAAGGTGACTTTTTAATCAGTCTTGCTTTAATAGCATTTTAAAGTAGTACATTCCTTCAAAATGCTGGGTATAAAAAGCAATCAAAATACTTCTAATGGTAAACAACTTAGGTGAGCTACAATATGGAAATCACTGGTCCATAAGACATGCAGTCAGTTTCCATCAGGAATTGGCAGGACATTCTTTCAGTAAGATTGTGTTAAACAGAGATGGGGTCACCAGGCAGTGCAGTGTTGAGTCATGGAATAGAATACGGTTTCTACTATTTTGAGCTGGAAATCAAGAATGTTATAGCTTAGGAGTTCCTTTAACCAGGGAGGAATAAATTTATTATGAACTTGCAGTTTTCATATTACAGTTACTTATTTTCTAACAAAGATAAAGAAAATACTATTTGAATGTACACAATAATTGTGGGAAATTTTCCTCAAATTAGAAGAGTAAGTGCTGGTATTTTAGTCATAAAATTGAATGAAGTCATTTGATACAGTTGGAGATGGGCATCAGGCTAACACTTACCATGTGTGCAATGTTGGACTAGTATTTCCAACTCTGAAGACTTGAATATCATCATCTGAGAATTAAAAATGGAAGTAATTCCACTTTATGGGATTATTGTGAGGGTTAAATTAGATACTATAGGTGAAGTACTTGGAAAAATATTAATCAGCAGCATTCTAACTTTTATTTTATCATGTGATGAATTCTAACATTTTTACTGTGATTTTTATATGCTGTATCTTTATGATGTGCAGCTTGATGTACTGATATACATTGTGTTGGTCACTTTTCTGTCATTATGAGGAAAATACCTGCAAAGAAAATTTCTGAGAAGGAAACTATTATATTGACTCATGGTTTAAGAGAATGAAGTCTAAGATCAGATGTCTCCATTTTTTTTTTTTAGTCCAGTCATGGGGCCTGAACTCTGGGCCTGGGCACGGTACCTCGGCTCTTCAGCTCAAGGCTAGAGCTCTACCACTTGAGCCACAGTGCCAGCCACTTCTGGCTTTTTCTTTTTGCTTATGTGGTCCTGAGGAATTGAACCCAGGGCCTCAGGCATGCAAGGCAAGCGCTCTACCACTGAGCCACCTTCCCAACCCCAGATGTCTCCATTTTTAAATTATATTTTTATTCTCTTAAATAGTTGTACAAAGGAATTTTCATTCAACAAATTAGTTTATAAACACAGTGGATCTTTACTTACCTTTCCCACAGTCTTCCAAACTTCACCTCACTTTAATTTTTTTTAGTTTCATACTATCTGTATTGTATATTATGCCTTCACTCTCTTCTTCCAAAACTCTATTCCTTCCCTTTGACTTCCCCTCACATCTTCCAAGTGATAGTTTCCTGGCATTCATTTTGTTGTATTAAAAGTTCAATTTTATAAGAAATTACACCTTTTAAATACTCCTCTGCCAATAGCATGCTTTGGTTAATACTGTTGTGTACACTTGCATAAAGTTCTAGCTATTAAATCTATCCAATTCTTTGCAAATAATGTAACAGTCTTCATAATGGATGGGTGCAATCCAATTGTGTATAAATGACACACTTTCTCCAACCATCCCTCCCCAAAGGGTATCTGGACTGTTACCATAACTTGGCTATGGTGAACAGTGCAGCAGTGAACATGGTTGTGATAGTGATTTTACTGTAACCTTTTGGAAGAATTCATCGCTATGTTTCTGGGAGCAATCTTCTTGTCAATTTTCCAGAATGAGCACATCCCTCCCTTCATCTCCATCATGTTTTTCAAGTCCTCAAAAACACAGTAACCCCTACAGGTCTCAATAAGCTAAAACCATACTTTGCTCACATTCTTTCAATACATTTTTTTCATGATTGTACATATAATTTATTGAGAACTTTCCATGGACTTTGCTAATGTGGGAATGAGGGACATGACAAAAGAGTAAAAGTAAGAAAAATGTAATTTAATTAGCTATTATCATATTTAAAATCATTTTCATCTCTAACTAATAGCCTCACTTACTATTATCTTATTCTTTATTGGATTACTTCATCTATCCCCTAAATTATAAGAGGTGAGTTAAATACAAAAGCAAAAAGTGTGGTTTGTTTTTGACACTCATATATGAGGATTCACAATATGGGCTATTAGATGGATTGGAATTAATAGCCATTATCCATATTGTTAAAATAAAGATCATTTTCCCAAACATTATCTCAATTCATATTCCATTCAACAAAAAGAAACGTGACAGTTCCTTTGTTTTGCTCCTTATTAAATTTTGTTTCCATTTTATTTTACAACAAAGGATCATTTTTCATAAATCTACTGTAGATACAAAAATATTTTAAAATATTTCTTGTCGCTACCGCCTCGACCAGCAAGGAAGACACGACACCGGACTCTTCTCTCTGCAGTTTATTCAGGACCTTTGAGTAATCTTCTGACCCCAACCCCGGGGGAGAATTCCCCACAGCCTTAAGTACCCACTGGGTAGCCAACCCTGATACGCCACGTGGGAACCACCAATAGGTTCGAAGCAAGCCAGATTCTTTGCCTTAGCCATATAAGGAGTTGTTTACCACAGAGAGCACTCGCCATCGGGAGGAAGCCGGCACCATCTTCCAGGTGCGGCCTCTCGCAGCTCTCTACAGTTCCCCCTTTTTTGTTTAAAGAACACAGATGAGAACAGAGGTCTGATCCCTGTTGTGCAATGCAAGGACTGCATACAAGCCTTCTCCCAGAGGGTACCTTCTCTAGGGATGACTCAGCCTGTCCATTGATTCGTTTTTCACAAGGACGGGAAAAGGCAAATCGAACCCGTGTGCAATCAAACATGCTCTCCTTGAGGGCAAAACTCATGCCTCTCGACTGCAGTACTTTGGCTTTGCAATCTGTGTTCATTGTTTTAGGGTGGCAAGCCACGCTTAGGGGGACTGACCTGCTCCAATGACTGCAAAGGCTTGGATAATCATGGCTGCACTGCGATGCTGAGAACCTCTAATTTGGCAAATGCACCACAGACATACCAAGGAGGCTAACACCAGAAGGCCTGTCAGGGCTCCTAAACCCGCCCATTCCTTAAGATGATTCATAGCAGCAGAGATTCATGAAGATAACCCCTCCCCCAATCCGGCATACACTCAGGTCGAGTTCACCACGACAATGGCAACCCTGAGCTGTTCCATCAGGCTGTCGAACTCCCCAGTTCAATTACCTAAAAGATAACTAGACAACTGTTTAGACAAATTTGCAGCGTTTTTTAAATAGGATTTTTCCTGGGCCTGAACTCTGGGCCTGGGCGCTGTCCCTCAGCTCTTCAGCTCTACCACTTGAGCTACAGCAACACTTCCAGCTTTGTATGCTTATGTGGTGCTGAGGAATTGAACCCAGGGCCTCATGCATGTGAGGCAAGCGCTCTACCACTGAGCCACCTTCCCAGCCCCTCTCCTTAAGATGATTGGGTCATAGCATTAGGAGCATCCTCAGGCACAGGCACCCAACGAGGCATGCGGGTAACTAAAGCATATTTAAACTTTGAGGCATTCCAGCATTGGGTTACTGCACGAGGTAAGTTCTTCCATACTCACAATGAACAAAAATGGGGGATACATGCACAGAGGTAGGCCTGTGAGTAATAGAAGATTTAGGTTTAACACTTTGGCCGCCGCAACCCGTAGCAGTTGCCACAACACCAGTCACCGTACCAGAACCCGAAGAGGCTGTAATCAAGGAAACAGTTATGCATCATGTCGTACGGGCATCGGTCTCGGGAACACAGACAGGGTTCCCCATCTCGGTACTGGTCTTCCCGGTTGCACCATCGCAAGGATGAGCAGGAGGACCATCACCCCCCGCATCTCGTGCCTCTTCACACTGGGCTTTTCTAGTGAGGCGTTCAGGCACCCACACCGGATCTTGTTGGTCCTGAGGAAAAACACAAACAGAGCCTCTTGCCCATGTTAGTACGGGATCGGGCCCACGCCAGAGCCCTGTCAAGACATCCTTCCATTTTACCATCCCTTTTGCTGGGCCATAAGGTTCATTATGTCTATCTGCTGCGGATTGACTCTGAGCATCCAAATTTAAAAAATTAATAGTAAATAAAGCAAGAGAAAGTCTTTCTTTTGGGGTATGGCGATGGCCAATTCCCCCCTTTTGTTTTTGTAGGCACTCTTTTATCATGCGGTGAGCACGTTCCACAATGCCTTGGCCTTGGGGATTGTAGGGCAAACCATGTATAAGTTGCACCTCCATTTGATGACAAAAGGAGGCAAACTGTTGTCCTGTGTATGCAGGTCCATTGTCAGTCTTAAGTTGATAAGGTTTTCCCCAGGCTGCCCAGGCCTCCAAACAATGGGCAATAACATTGCGTGCCTTTTCTCCAGCCGAGGGCGTGGCATGTTTAACACCTGAACAGGTGTCCACAGACACATATACATATTTTTGGTGTCCAAACTCAGAGATGTGAGTCACATCCATCTGCCAAACTTTTAGTGGGAGCAAACCCCGGGGATTAACCCCAACACTAGGCGGATGCTGATAAATTACACATCGAGGACAGTCTAATATCACCTGTCTCGCATCTGCTCGAGAAATTTGAAATTTTTGTTGTAGTGCTTTTGCATTAACATGAAATGTTTTATGAATGGTTTTGGCTCTGTCTAAGACAGAGCTAATAAATACCCATTCTTGTCTGGTCCATTGATCCACTACATCATTTCCTTTGCCCAGGGGTCCTGGCAGGCCCGTCTGAGCCCGAATATGCAAGGGATAAAAGCATGATTTTCTCTGCCAAATCAACTGTTGTAATTGATGAAAAAATGGACCAACCGGACTGGAACTCTTAATAGGTCCGGCAACCTCTAAAACCTTGAGAGCATTAATAACATAAGCAGAATCAGATATTAAATTAAAAGAAAACGGGCATGCTTCAAAAACTTTTATAACAATTTTTAACTCTACCATCTGAGGAGCACCGGGCTGAAACTGGTGTTGTACCGGTCGTTGTGCCTCAACCATATATACACCACATCCCGTTTTTGAGCCATCAGTAAATACATTAGGGACACTTACAATAGGTTGAGAAGTCGTTACCTTAGGAAAGATAATTGGGTGTTCCTTGAAAAACCCCAAAAGGGGATGTTTTGGAAAGTGGTTGTCTATTTGTCCAGTAAAGCTACATTGTAAAATAGCCCAATCATCTATAGTAGCACACAAAGTTTGAACTTGATGGCTGGTGTAAGGAACTATAATGGTAGACGGGGCAATTCCAAAATACTGTAAGCATTGTTGAATTCCAGAGAGTGCAACACCAGCCACAGCAGTAGGTTAATATTCAATGGACTTGGCCGGTGATATTTTCGGGTGAATCCAAAACAACGGGCCTTCTTGCCACAACAACCCAGTAGGTTGAGACAAGGTAGGGAGTATACACAGGGTAATACTCTTGTCTTCCTGTATTCTCTATAACCAGGCATTTTGTAATCTCTCTTCTATCTTATGTAAAGTCTCTCTTGCCTCTTTGGTTAACTGTCTAGGAGAATCCAAAGCAGAGTCTCCTTGTAATATATCATAAAGGGGTCTCAACTCATAATTTGGTAGCTTTAAATAGCTTCTAACCCAATTAATATCTCCTAACAATTTTTGAAAATCATTTAAGGTTTTTAGATTATCTTTTCTCAACTCTACCTTTTGTGGAGTAACGCAATTTTTACATATCTTCGCTCCTAAGTAATCTATAACCTGGTCCTGTTGTACCTTTTCAGGAGCTATAAACAATCCTCTGTACTTTAGCATCTCAATCAAATCCACATACGCCTTTTCCAGCATATGTTTACTCTTTGCTGTTAGTAAAATATCATCCATATAATGAATGCATCTTAATTTGGGATATTTTTGTCTAAGAGGGGCAAGAGTTTCATCCACATAAAGTTGGCACATAGTAGGACTATTGGCCATCCCCTGAGGCAAAACTACCCACTCATATCTTTTATCTGGCTCCTCATGATTGCAGGAGGGAATAGTAAAAGCAAACCTCACACTGTCTTGATCATGTAAGGGAATGGAAAAAAAAAAAAAAAAAAACAATCCTTTATATCAATCACAATAATGGGCCAAAAGGCCGGCAGGGAAGAAAGCAAAGGTAGGCCTCGTTGCACGGGGCCCATAATTTGCATCTGGTTATTGATGGCTCGTAAATCGTGTAACAAACGCCATTTTCCAGACTTCTTTTTAATAACAAAAATGGGTGTATTCCACGGGGATACTGATGGTTTAATGTGTCCTTGGGTTAACTGTTCCTGTACTAATGTCCTGGTGGCAGTTAATTTTTCAGAGGAAAGTGGCCACTGAGGCACCCACACCGGCTCCTCCGTTTTCCAGGATATGGGGATCCCTCCCCCAGTGGCCCCTAGGAAAAACCCAAGCCCTGCCTGTGGTTTCTCTGGTACACTTTAATAGGCTCCTTGTTCCCTCATAGAAATTTACCTAGTCCAAAACTGGAGTGATAACCCATACGCACCATCATGTCCTGTGATGCAGGGGAATAGTCATTAATTAATTTAAATCCCATTTGTTTCATAAGGTCTCTGCCCCATAAGGAAACCGGGAGCTCTAACACATAAGGCTGTATTATATCGGAATGTCCTTCTTCATCACTCCAGTGCAGCTGTCTCGCACTCATGTCAGGGGCCTTAGCATATCCCAGACCTTGTAAGGTTTGGGAGGACGCTTGTACAGGCCATCCAGATGGCCAATCTTTTCTGGCAATAATGCTCCTGTCTGCCCCAGTATCCAAAAGGCCCAAAATTTTCTTATTATCAACATTGAGTTCAAGAACTGGTCTTTGGTCCAAATCAAGAGACAGGAATGTTAAGTCTGTTCCCGTGGATCCAAAACCCCCTTTTCCTCTTAGCTTGGGCTGAGCCGCAAAATGGTCATGTAAACTGGGTAAAATCAAAAGCTGAGCAATTCTATCTCCTGGGGAGATGACTAAAATTCCTTTAGGAGATTCAACCATAATCTTTACAATTCCAGTATAGTCTGGGTCAATCACACCAGGATGCACCTTAAGGCCCCGCAGAATGGTGGATGACCTCCCTATCAACAATCCCACCGTGCCAGGCTCAAGGGGTCCTTGGAAGTTTGTGTCAACTAACTGGACCCCCATTCGGGGAGTTAATACGAGTCTGGTGGTGGCACGGAGGTCCAGTCCTGCTGAGCCCGCAGTGGCTCTCCGCGGTCCTTGGGGTGCCGGAGGGTCGGCCACTGTTCTGGGTAGTAGCTCCTGTCCTGGTTCTCGACTGCCCCATATATTTGCGGGCCCTGAGGGCGGGGGCCCTGCTGCCCATTTTTTGAATGGGCCTGCGTTAAGGTTCAACCGTTGATGTCTTTCACAGATCGGCATTCAACTGCCCAGTGCTTCCCCCTTTTACATCTAGGGCACAGCCCAAGCCCCTTAGGCTGTTGTCTCTTTCCTGTTTCTATCACACTTCCTCTTTCAGGGCAATTACGCTTTATGTGTCCCATCTTGCCGCATCTAAAGCACGCAGCTGAGCCTCCCCCTTTCTTCTGGGTTAATTGCACTACAGCAGCAGCTAATCCAGCATTAGTTAGTGGTCCGCCCAGCTCTCTGCAAACTTTCATCCATGCTTTTAGTCCCCTATTCTTATATGGGGTTATGGCGGCTCTGCATTCCTTAGTGCACTGCTCGTAAACAAGCTGTTTAATTAATGGCATGGCTGCGTCTGGGTCACCAAAATTCTGCCAGTGGCCTCAACCATACGAGCAACAAAGTACGAAAACGGCTCCATAGAGCCCTGCAGGATTTTGGTGAGATTGCCACTCACCTCGCCTTTATTTGGTAAGGCCTTCCATGCCTTTATGCCAATTTTATTGATTTGTTCATAAACTTGAACCGGGTAGCCTATCTGCTGATTGGCGAATCTCCCCTGTCCAAGCAGCATATCTCTGTCCCAAGCTGGGTTTCCCCCAGCTTGATTGGCCGCAGCCTCTTCACTAGCAAATTCAATCAAAAAGGCCTTCCAATCTAAATACTGACCTGGGCTCAAACAAGCTCGTGTGAGCCCACTCCAATCACCGGGTGTCATGCAATGTCTGTTTAGGGCCTCCACCTGGGCTATAGTAAAGGAGGCTGTGATTCCGTATGTCCGCACAGACTCAGCTAAAGATTTTATAACCTTAAAATCTAAGGGTTCATGATACCGCTGTCCCTGTGGATCCTGAAATATTGGACAGGCTAGATGTAACTCGGTTCTGACCGCTTTCCACACGCCTGGGCTGAAAGAACAGCCAGGGCTGCCACTTCCAGGGTCCTCCGCATAGAGCGGAGGGGCCGAAGGTGTGGGGCGGTGCACGGAGGGCGTGCATTTGTCTTTATCTGGGTCCTCTCTCTCCTTCCCTTTCCTCCTCTTTCTTATCTTTGTTTTTTCTATTTGTTCTATGAGTGACTGTAGTTCCTCTGAGTCTGTAGACTCAGAGGTCTCTAGTTCGGCAAAATCGGGGTATAACCCCCCCCTGCTCTCCTCCTTTTCACTGTCTGCCCTTTCCGATCTATTTTCCTGCAGCATTTCTAGGGCGGCCTGACCATTCTCTACCGCCTCACTGCAACGCTGGTCCTCGAGACAGCCTCTTATCAGTTTCCATATTGGTCTCACTCCGCTCTTAAGCGTTCCTTGTTCAGAGGCAAAATCTAGGTCCCTCCCTAGTTTCTCCCAAGAGGCCACCGTGAGGTTTCCGGAGACAGCGAACCACGGTGCAACGATGTCACATTCATTCAAAAATCTCTCTAAAGTACTCTTTTTTATTTTTAACTTTTCTGAGTGCAGTAGCTCATTGAGAGCCCAAAAAATTGGGTGCGAAGAAGAAGCGCCCATGTTTTAAACATTTAAAGCTGGTAAACAAACTTTTACTTTCACTTTTGGCTACTCTATTGACTAGCCCCGGGTTCTGGCTCTCTCTTTTTCTACCAAGAAGAGCAAAAATCCCCCCCCCCTCTTGTCGCGGATTCCCCTTTTACCTGGGAACTTACTCCCCGCTCTTGTCGCGGATTCCCCTTTTACCTGGGGACTTACCCCCACTTTTGTCATGGATTCCCCTTTTACCTGGGGACTTACCGGTGCACCACCCTGACCGCAGATAGTTCTGAGTCCTCGTTGGGGTCATGGCTGAGTTCCCCGTACGGGCCACCACGTGTCGCTACCGCCTCGACCAGCAAGGAAGACACGACACCGGACTCTTCTCTCTGCAGTTTATTCAGGACCTTTGAGTAATCTTCTGACCCCAACCCCGGGGGAGAATTCCCCACAGCCTTAAGTACCCACTGGGTAGCCAACCCTGATACGCCACGTGGGAACCACCAATAGGTTCAGGTGTGCGGAAGCAAGCCAGATTCTTTGCCTTAGCCATATAAGGAGTTGTTTACCACAGAGAGCACTCGCCATCGGGAAGGCGGAGGGCGGAAGCCGGCACCATCTTCCAGGTGTGGCCTCTCGCAGCTCTCTACAATTTCTATTTGTATGCATTGGTATATACATACACACATATATTGCAAAGTTATAATGATAATTTATAACTTCTGTAACTGTACAATTTACTAAATTATTTAAAATCATCAACAGCTTATGCCTGGAATCCGGGTTACTAAGGAGGCTGAGATCTGACGATCATGGTTTGAAGCCATCCTGGGCAAGAATATCCATGAGCCTCTTATCTCCAAACAACCAACAGGAAATCAGAATTGGAACTTTGACTCAATGTAGTAGAGTGGTAGCCTTGAGAGAAAATGCTCAGGGACATCTTCGAGGTTCTTAGTTCAAGTAGTACAATCTACACCAAAAAATCTAATTTACACCTGTGTAAGTAGAATATTTCCATCACCCAAATGCACATCCTTGCTCACTTGCGGGTTAACTGTTATGTCTCAAATACCACATTGTTGGGAGCTGACAGTAAAGCTCAAAAGGGCCTCTTGACCTCTTAGTTGCTTGAAGGCATGTAAAAGGAACTGGCTTAGTTGAAAAACACCAGGTGCCCCGGATTGTTTTGCTTCCTGCCACTTTGAGGGCACCACCTGGTCCCCCAGTTGGTCTGGCCCTGCACTTGCTTCAGCTGCTCCAGCAGCTGGGTCTGCCTCTGCAGGTGCTACTAGAGGGCCTCCTTCTCAGAGCTCAGCCACTCATTGGAGGCTATGTGCTGCTCACAGGTGGCTCTGAGCTCCTGCTGCTGGGCCAGGGACTGCTCCTGCCATTTTTGCAGCTCCCTAGCTGCTTGGCTCTCTCTCTCAGTCACCTCTTTCCATTCCTCTATCTTATCCTCTGAGCAGTCCAGCTGTTCTCACAGATGAATTTCACCTGCTGCTCTGAGCCCATGATGTTGGTGAGCTCCTCCTTCTCACTGCTCACCCTGTGAAGAGTGTCCCACAGTAGGCCCAGCAGTGCCTCTGGCTGTGTGTTGCACATATATGCACATCGTGGGGTCTCGAGGATCTCCTGCTCAACCTTGGCCTTCTCCTCGTCTTGGCAGTTGCTCCTGCTGCTCTGCATTCTGGAGACAGAGCTTCTGGTTCTCCTGGATCTGGGATGTGAAGTTGTTCCTCCAGGTTTTTTAACTCCATCTGCATGTAGTAGGCCTGAGCCTGCATCTGCAGCTTGGTCTGCGATGGTCCCAAGGGAGACCGTGGCTCTGCAAGCTTCCTTCTCAATTCCCCCAGCGCGTCTCTAGGTCCGGCACCTGCCTTGCCCCTCGCTCCTTTTCCTCTGTCAGTTGGTTGATCTGTTCAGTCAGCCGCCGGGCCTCCTCCTTCTGCACAGACCTCTCAATGCTCAAGTCCTCTGTGAAGGTGTCTCTCTCCAGATTCGCATGGCCACCTGCCAGAACAGGTTGTCCAATCATCTCTTCAGTATCTCACGCTCCACCAGCACTTTCTGGAACTTGCAGATTCTCTTCTTCATGTTGCTCCTCTGTGTCCAGAGTGCTTCCAGCTTCTCCTGCAACTCTATATTCACTTTCTCCAGGTCATCAAAACTTCTGGTATTTTCCTCGAGCTGAAGGGCAACAACTTTCAGCTGTTCTTTGATGTTGTTCAAAGAACATTTTGGTCTCCTTCTGTGCAGCAGTGACCAGAGAAGTGGCCATTTCCAGCTCTGCCACGTGCCACTCTGTGGCCTGTAGGCAGCTAGTGAAAGCTTCTTGATCCATTTCTCTGTCATCGGCCACCTGCCACATGTGGGCTGGTGCAGATTATAAATCGCTTTATGCCAAAGCTAACCCCTGTATGGGTGGCTTGTGGATTTCTAGCTCTGTTTTTGGTGCTTCGTGTACCTGGGCTATCTTCTCTCTCTCTTTCTCCCATCAATACTGCAGGTCTGTCTCAATCCTGCAGGTCTGTCTTTTCCTGCTTCAGTGGTTGGAGCTTGGCACAGAGCCCCTTCTTTCTTCTTTGCTGCAGTCTTGGGATGGCACCATGTGTCAGTAGCACCTCTGCAGATCCTTGGTGGTATGGGGACCCTTGACACTCTGGACCCTGGTGGCTGTGTCTGTGTCCAAAGGCATTGGTCAGCATCACATTTGGCCAGACCCTCCGTTGAATCACACTGACAAGTGGTGTTTTTCTTAGAAAACCCTCCCCTTTTCATGTTCTTTGTTTTCTTGAATGTTGCAGGACTGTCAGGAGGATTCTTCTGCTGGTGTTCTGGCAGTAGTTTCTTGCCTCGCAGCTCTCTCAAGGAGTCTTGTTGTTTCAGACATCTGAGCACTGGGATGTGAAAGATGGGCTGGCCACATTCCCAGTCTCTGGGAAATCCTCTATTCTCCCCCTCACTAACTAGGACATCAATTCCCCTACTCTACTCCAAAGTCGCCTCGAGACCCTTGCTCACAACTCAACTACCTCTACCTTCCTCAACTGTTGGTAGTGGTGTCAACCAACAGAGTGAATCCCGGTGTTACCAGGCAGCATGGAATGTGGGCCTGGCCACCATTCTTGAATCCCTTTGGTCAGAAAGAACCATGAAAGAATGAGTGTGTGGCTGGAATCCTATGATGCAGGCAGCATGGGCAGAGTCAAATGACAGGGGTCCTCCAGCCCCTTTCCCAGGGAATTCTGTCCAATTCAGTTGGGGTCAAGAGGGTGACCTGCTTTAGCTGGATGGCTGCACAGATCGTTGTGTATGTCTGTTTGTTGCAAGTCCCGGACCTTGAACTCAGGATCTGGGCACAGTCCGTGAGCTGCTTTTGCTCATGCCTAGCCCTCTACCACTGGAGCCAAACTGCTCTACTTTTGACTTTGTTGACAGTGAAGTTGGACAGGGGTCTTAACACTTTCCTGCCTAGGGTGACTTTGACCATGCTCCTCTTTCATAGCCTTGTAAGTATCATGGAGGACTGCTGAGAACCACTTGTGACTGCCTATTCATTGGTCTTGCTGATGTTCTGGCACAGACCAGGGAGTTCCCTATCCTCCGGTTGAAGTGGTGTTAGCTGGAGCCCACAGTTCAAATTCTTGTCCTGCCACCTTCAAATGTCAGGAGATCCTAAGAAATTCATTCCTGTCCATATGAATACCTATGCATATGAGTACCAATGGAATGTGATGTATGTCATGATTGAATGGGAAGTTCTTGTATGATTCTAGGATAAAATTATACACAATTATATTTTATGATATTGATCGATTTTAATTAATACTTTATGAAGCATTAAATAATCACATTCATTAAATGGAGGAATAATGAAATATCTCAGAATTGGCATCACATAGTATAGAGCTGCCATTTTTCTGCCAGGACTGGGATTGGAACTCATGGTCTGGGTAACTTCTGCGGCACTGTGTAGGAAGGGGAAGCTCGCCTCCTTGAAGTCAAGAAATTCAAGTCTGTACTTTGGGCCTGATATTGATCCTCAGCACTAGAAAACATCCTATTCATGTACATTTTAAATATGTGATTTATATTTACATACATAGGTTGACTCCATATTGCATTCAGTGTAGCTATTCATTTTATTTTTTGTTTTATTCATGTATTCACTGTTTATTTTATTGATTAATATTCCACACAGAGCATTGATTACATTGATTAAATAGGATATAGGTCTGCATATGTATTCCACTTTATACTTGACACCAGGACTTTCACAGAAAAGGAAAAAAAATGTGTCACTATCAGCTTCTTACTCCATGATTCATTGTTTGGGAGTGCTGGCATCTAAACTCATGGCCTACAGTGCCAAATTCATGAAAGGGTGAGGGTCAGCATGCAATCCTGGGTCAAATTGAGCTGACAGGCAGTTCCCAGGACCTGAGATCGAGCCCTAGGTGTTGACAAAACAAGAACAGATTGACACGCAGATAGTAGCTACTAAATATATATCCTTATAGAGTGCCAGAGATGTCTATCTATTATTCATTTTTATAAACTACATTCCTACAAATTCTGGGGTATTTGTTATGCTGCCATGTAATTAATGTTATTTCTTTCATCCTTAATAAATCCTTAAGTAAATCAGTTTTATGAAATTATTGTGTCCCTGTAAGATATAGTATTCTTTTAATGCCTCATAAGATATTAAATAAAACCAATCAGCCTACTGAAATCATGATGTCTAATTTTATACGAGTATCATTCACGAGTAACTCATTGAACTCTGACACTGATAACATTCCATCGTTATTCCTATAGATGGGAAATAGTCTCTTTGGATCTCCCGCCATCTGGAAGTGGAATGTCTGGGATTCAAAATTTAGGCCTATGTTGCTGCGCAGGCCTAATGCTTCCCCAATAGCCCACAATTAAAAAAAATATTTAGCGCCCTCATTTGCAATTCACACCATTTTTTTCTGCCAGGCCTGGGATTTGAACTTAAAGTCTGGGTAAATATGCAGCACTGTGGGGGAAGGGGGATTTGACCGTGCTTGAAGACAAGAAAGTCAAGCCTGTTCCCTAGGCTTGAATTCAAACTTCACTCCTGGAAAACGTACTGCTTATATACATTTTAAAAATAGGATTTATACTTCCATACAGATATTCAGTCCATATTGTGTTTGGTGTTGATATTTATTTTATTTCTTGTTTTATTCATTTATTTACCATTCATTTTATTGATACCTCTACCATTTATTACATTGTTTACATCCTATCACCCAGCATCCAGATTTGTAGATATGTTCTCCATCATGCCTGACACGCAGAAAAGGAAAAGATGTGTCACAATTGGCTTCTTATTCCATGATTAAAATTTTAGCAGTGCTGGGATTTGATCTCAGGCCCTAGCAGGCCCAATTCATGAATGGATGAGAGTGAGCCAATGATGTCAGGTGGTTCCCAGGGCTTAAATCCAGCCCCAGGATTGGCCAAAACAGTGATACATGGATATGCAGATTGTGGTATACAAATAAATATATATTGGTAAAGAGCCCACAGCCATCTATCTATGATTGTATGACTCCTACTACATTCTCACCAACTCTTAGGCATTTATTATATGGCCAATGAAGGAATATTATTCTTTTCATGCTTAATATACTATTAATTATAATCAATTAGCATCCTAGGATTATTGCATCCAATTTTAGACTAGATCGATGCACAAACTACTCTTTCAATTGGTATTCCTATGTATAAGAACGAGTCTCTTGTGATCTGCTACCAATGGTACGTGTCAGGACCGGAAGTTGAAACCCGGGCCTATGTTGACAGGTTGGCCAATGGCTTCCCTGATAGCCCGCCAGCCTTCAGCAACGGCAAGTCACGTCCACTTTGCAGCCTTGTCATTCAGACCCACAGTGCAAAGAAAAAAATGTAAAACCCCCAGCTCTCTGAAGCTCGCCAATTTTTTGGTATCTTACTTTTTTTTCTTCCTGCAAGCCTTTGGGGCCTAGGATCCCAGGATCGGCTATGGGTCCGGAGACTGCACTCCAGTCTAGGGTGATGGAAGCTGAGTCAGAGTTGCCACGACCTGGGTTCAAGCCCCGTGGTTTGCAAAATAAAGAATAAATAAAAAATTAATTAACTAATTAAAAAGAAATAAAGCTCTATGGTTTGGAATTTCTGCCAGTTTTCTTCCCTAACCTGGGATTTGAACACAGGGTCTTGGAAAATCTATAGCAATGGGAGGGAAAAAGCAGAGTTGCCACTACTTGAGTTAAAACCCTGTGCCAAGCCAAAATTTAAAAAAAAAAACTAAGTGACTGACCTCAGCAGGGGGAGTAGTTGTGGAGATGGCAGGGAAGATATGCTAGGGGGAAAGCAAAGGAGGAGTCAGCAATGCTCAATAGGAAATGTACTCATTACCTTGTTCATGTAACTGTGATCCCTCTGCACAACATTTTTACAGTAAAAAACGTACAAAAAATGAAACAATGTAGCTCTCAGAGAAGCATTTTAGGGGTAAGGTAAGGATGTCTGAAAAGCTATACAAAATTCTACCCTGCTTTTTTTTTTTTTAAATGTTCTGTATGGAACTGAATGGATATAACTGCTTTCATTAAAAAAAAAAAAAATAAGCCACTTTCTTGGAACTGGGTCCAGGATTTCTGCAATTGCTGTGATTTGATCTCACCATCCAGGTAACTCTTTTGGACGATGGGTGAAGGCAAAGCTCACTGTCCTTGAGGAAAAGAAATTCAGGCTAGAGTTCCCATGGCCTGAATGAAGACTCTACAATGGAAAAGATATTTCTATACATGTGTAATATATGATATATACTTACATATGTATGTTTATTACATATTATGATTTTTATTATTGATTTTGTATTTTATTTTTTGTTTGATTCATTTATTTATTTTTTGTTGTATTTAGTATTATTATACACATAACATTTAGTACATGTTTTACATCTATTATAAAATTACTCACAATAATTTAGGATATTGACTAATTTTCATATATACTTAATTAAGTGTTGAAACATGATACATAATTAAATGGAAGCATTTGTCACAGTCTTCACATGTTTAGAGTCTCTCCCATCGATGAGCTTTGTCTTCTTTATCTTTGGACACCTTCCTATAGGGATGTCGTTAGATGATTTATAATCAGAGTCCTTTTCTTTTTTTTTTTTTTTTTTGTCGGTCGTGGGGCTTGAACTCTGGGCCTGGGCGCTGTCCCTCAGCTCTTCAGCTCAAGGCGAGCGCTCTACCACTTGAGCTACAGTGCCATTTCCAGTTTTCTGGTGGTTTATTGGAGATAGGAGTCTCACGGTCTCTCCTGCCCGGGCTGGCTTTGAACCGCGATCCTCAGATCTCAGCCTCCTGAGTAGCTAGGATTACAGGTGTGAGCCACCAGCTCCTGGCCAGAGTCCTTTTCTTGAGGATAGGCAAGTTGAGGGATAAAATTGTAAGGGTGGGGCTAGAAATATGACTTATTGGTAAGGAGCTTGCTCAGCATGCATGAATGCCATTGTTTGAATCCTCAGTGCCACATACTCATGAAAAAACAGAATCTGTGGAGTGGCTCGAGTGGTATATCTCTAGTCTTGAGAAAAAGAAGCTCAGAGACAGTACCCAGGCCCTAAGACCAAGCCCCAGGACTGTCAAAAATAATAGGCCCGATGCTGGTGGCTCACACCTGGAAAACTAGCTTCTCAGGAGACTGAGAGCTGAAGACCACAGTTCAAAGACAGGCTAAGCAAGGAAAGCCTGTTAGACTCTCATCTCCAATAAACCACTAAAAGACACTGTGGCTCAAGTGGTATTGTTTGCCTTGAGCTGAAGGGCTCAGGGAGAGTGCCCAGGCTTGAGTTCTTGACATACAACTGGTAAAAAAAAGTGAAGGTTAATCAAAGTACTTTTCCTATTTGCTAATTAAGAGAGCATTCTCTGGAAAATGAACGCTGATGTATACCAGAATTGGAGTCAGAGCTCAAGGTTCAAGTTTAGCAGATCCATATGCCCAGCATCTCAGATTCTAGCATTAAAACCTGTGTGCAACAGGGTTCTGAAAGGTCGAATGTTGAAAGGGTTAATATGCTCCCCAAACCCTTTGTGATAAACTGTTGACTTGTACTGACTATCATTACAGTTCTGAACCTAGCAGAGCATCAGTAGCTCATGCCTATCACCCTAGCTCAGGAGGCTGAGGTCTCAGGATCACAGGGTGCAGCCAGCCAGAGTAGGAAAGTCTATGACACACTGACTTCCCCTTCTGAAAGATCAGATGTTCAAGAGCTTCCTGGGTTTCCCTTGGTGATGGGAAGTTACTTGCACTCTAAATATTCTTAGAGTTCTCAAGCTATAGAAGCAGGAAAAAACATTATTGACCCATCCTGGGTTCAAATGAAGTTCTCTGGATCCAAGCCCTGGCACAGTTAGCAGGAAGAAATCCAGTGTAACACTGTGATTGAAGGACAGAATACAGTTGCAAAAGCCAGGCTAGGTGAAGAGTACAAGGCCTGCAGGATTAGGAGGCAGAATGTAGACACTCAAAAGGGAAGTAAGCTTCAAAACCACTTCATTCATTCCAGGCACGGCCACCAATGATGGGAAACCTGAGATATTTGTTAGAGTTACACCATTGTCAGGCTTTTCTCAGCCTCATCAAACAATGACTAATTAACTTTCTTCCCTCGGGTGAAGGGAGCCTCAAGCAATCATTAGGTTACCAATAGAGAGCCAGTTTACTGTGTGTGGGTGGGGGAGGAACAGAGTTGAAAACCTGATCTCTGGTCTTAAGAAGTAGGTTTTTCACTCCTTCATTCTGCACATCATTAATGCCATTCTCCAGTCCAAGGAGAGGCAGGGCCATTTATCTTCTGTCTCCAAGCACCTTAGTTATAACCTGGTTCTTCCCTCTTGGCTCTAGGGCCCTCAGCTGCCTGAGAAGTTGGACAGAGACAGTCTTCATGCTCTGTGGTTATGTGAAGGCGATTCGGGTATCCTGGCCCAATGCAGAAGGCCTCATGAATGCTAATTGTTCCCTTCTTCCCTCCTGATTTCCAAGACCAGATTTCATCTAGTATGTATGTATGTATGTATGTATGTATGTATGTATGTATGTATGTATGTATGTATGTATGTATGTATGTATGTATCTAGCTAGCTAGCTAGCTGTCTGTCTGTCTGTCTGTCTATCTATCTATCAATCTATCTACCCACCTACCTACCTATCTCTTTGCCAGTTCTTTGGTTGAACTGTCTCTAGCACTTTACTATTTGAGCCACAACACCAATTCTGGATTTTTATGTGTATGTGCTACTGAGGAATCGAACCCAAGGCTTCTTGCATGTTAGGCAAACACTCTCTCACTAATCCACATTCCCAGCCTCCTCATCTTTTTCTTAATGGTAGTTTTTAGATAAGTAGACTATGAATTTTCATCCCCAAGTTAATTTTTCTGAATAACTGCTACAACTATGAACCCTGATCTTCTCTTCCTCTGCCTGATTTGTGATTGTTCCTGCATTGGCCTCATGATAAAATGTAAAAAAAAAAAAACCTACTGAGAGCCTAAGTGTGCATATAAGGACACGGGCCTGGAACCCTGGAACTGAAAAGATATGGTCCTAAAATGAAGATAATGATGCAGTATGAGGAACGAGTATCTCTGAAAAATAAATCAGTAAATAAAAGCAGAAGCATTGCATATGGTCTGTTTGCACTCAGGGAGGTAATACACACATAAGTAGGTATGGCACTGATACATAACTTGGTCTTCTCTCTTTGAATTTTTTTTGTGGACATCCCAGGGCTTAAACACAGGGCCCAATACATTCCTGAGCTGTTTTGCTCAAGGCTGAGGCTCTATCACTGCCATAGCTCCACTTCCTGACATCTGGTCAATAATAGGACCTAAATGCCTCCCAGGCTTTCCTACTTGGTCTGGCGTGGATCTCCGTCTCAGCTTTCTCTCTCAAAGCTGAAGCTCTACCCTCTGGGCCACTACTTCACTTCTGGTTTTCTGGTCGTTGATTGGAGAAAAGAGGCTCACAGAGTTCCTGCTAAGGCTGGCTTTGGACAGTGATAACCTAAGGAGGATTCAAGCAGCTTTCCTCAGGGATTCACCGAGGAACCACTCCACATGAACTTTAGACTAAATCTTGAGAGGTACTAGAGCAAAACACAAACAGGAAGGTGATTCTAGTTTGTTCTAGATACTTAAGGTTGGAGACACAAAACACTCATAATTATTAGGTATTTTTATAGGCAAAAGGAGCAATGCAGACTGCATGAGGATCGCTCTAGTTTTAGATCCTCTCATCCCGAGACAGTAAATTCACTGCAGCTCAATGCTAAGTGACAGAACTGGCATGTCCTGTGGACATTTGCTCCCAAATCCTGGGACACTCATTTCTCTCTTTTAGCTGCAATCCTGTGACCAGAGTAGAAGATGAAGAGGGAAAATCGTTCTCATAGAAAGCAGCTAAAAAGAACATTGGGTAGTTTATAAATTCATAACATTTAAATGACCCTGTTAAGATGTCAGATTTTCCAGACTACAAAATGAAGAAGGAAAGAAAGGGTGGTGCCAGTGGCTGCTGACTGTATTCCCAGCTTTGAGGAGACTGAGATGTACAGAAGCTTAGTCTGAATCTAGCCAGCTTTGGAAAGTCCATGATACTGTTATTTCTTTTATTTATTTAATTATTTTTATTGTGAAAATACTGTACAGATGGGTTACAATTACATGGGCAAGATAATGAGTATATTTCTTATCAAGCATTGTAGCTTCCTCCTTTGTTTCCCCTTCCCATCCCTTCCCATCTTCTCCTCGGCCCCTCACTCAATCCTCCCCACTACCCACCCCCCCACCCCGCACCAAAGTTGTAAAGTTCATTTGTCGACATAACGACTGGTATACCTCATTTTTGCAATAGGTCCAGCAGTATCCCTATTTAAATGATTTGTTTTTCCCCTTCCCCTCCACAAATTATACTGACATCAAATATAGTGAAAGAAGGGGTTATACTGTGGGGGGGGGGACATACAAAGCAACAATAAAATAGTCTTAAAAATGTGTTAGAAACAATCGCAAGAAAGAAAAAAAAACATTGAATACATATCTTAGGGTTCAATTCCCTAACATCACTTTATCTGACCTTTTCTGATTGACTCAGACATATACTAGGTATTAGAAATAAGGTAAACCATGTGACTTCTGTTTCTTTGGGCCTGGCTTACTTCACTTAATATAATTTTTCCAAGCCTTTCCATTTCCTAACAAATGGAGCAATGTCATTCTTTCTGATGGAGGCATAGAATTCCATTTTGTATGTATACCACATTTTCTTGATCCATTCATCTACTGAGGGGCATTTGGGTTAGCTCCATATCTTAGCTCTAGTAATAGTGCTGCAATAAACATAGTCATGCTGGTAGCTTTAGTGTGGTCTTGTTTGTAAACATTTAGGTAAATGCCCAAAAGTGGGATTGCTGGGTCATAGGGGAGCTCTATGTGGATTCTTTGAGGAACCTCCATACTGCTTTCCAAGAGATCACAGAAAAACCCAGATGTGGGGCTGCGACTGAAGGTTAATGCAATACTGTTGAGAAAAAGCAGCTCAGGGACAATGCCTAGGCTCATAATCCAACCCCAGGGCCTGCCCCCGCAAATGGCCTGTACCTCCATGTCTTTGTGTATGTGTGGATGTATTCCTTTAGGTGAAGCTCCAGAGTAGTTATGATGAACAGCACCAAACTAAGAAATTTCTTTTTAATACAATGATTTCAAAGCACAGAGAATGCTTTCCAAACAGTGCATGTTCAGGGGCTCCTCTCACTGTTCCAAGTGTAGCCTGAGGGTTTCTCCCTACCCCATGCTGAAGGAATAAGTCTCACTCATTGTCTGAAGAGACAGACAAAAGCCTCACTCCTGTAAAGCTGTGTAATAAAAAACTCCATCTGGGCCAATTAGTGAGGATGAGTGTGGGTGGGCTCTCAAGGCCAGGAGAAAAAGGCCTCTTTGTAACCCAAGCTATCTCTCTCTCCAGTTCTTTGTTTTGACAGAATGCCTTCATTTGTGCCACCTCCATTGGCAGGCCAAGTTCCCTGCACTTATCCAGTCCTTGTGATACTATATTCGAGTGTTCAGATACTGTGCTCAATATAATTCAAGAGTCCTTCTGGCAGGGCATTGAATCTAATGAAGTGATTAATTGCCGGTGATTATGGGCCTAATATGCTTCTCCTTGGTTTCCAGAAGCTTGGGAAAACCAAGCACATGTCGGATATCACAAAGCTTCCTGACATCTAGGGCTGGTAAAGCTCATCAGGTTTTGAAAGTTTGATGTCTTCTAGTTGGGCCCTGGATGGCTAGGTTTTGGGTTGAACACAGGGCCTTGGTGCTGAACATGACCTCAGTGCAGAAGCCCAGTGCTTTAAAATTCTGTGTCACAGCTTCATTTCCGGTGTGTGTGTGTGTGTGTGTGTGTGTGTGTGTGTGTGTGTGTGTGTGTGTCCCTGTGTGTGCGTGCATACACCAGTCCTGCAACTTGAACTCAGCACTGTACCTAGTTTCTCTTGTACAGTGATAGCCCTCTCCCACTTGAACCACAGAACCACTTCAGTTTTTTTTTCTAGTGAAGTTGTCCTGAGAAATCAAGCCCAGAATTTCATATATGCAAAACAGTCTACCTCTAAGGCACATTCCTAGCCCTCTACTTCAGGTTTGTTGGTTTGTTTCTGCTTTTTGTTATTTTTGGTTGTAGGAATTGAGGTCTGGGTCTGGGTGCTGTCCTGGAGCTCTTCAGCTGTAGTCTTGTGCTCTACCACTTGAGCCACAGAGCCACTTCAGTTTTTCTGGTGGTCCATTGGAGCTAAGTGTCTCAAGGACTTACCTGCCCAGCTGAAGAACACAGGGATAACCCCTGAGTTCAAACCCCAAGACGAAAAAACAAAAGAAGTTTGTTCATACAGATCACAAAATTCTAACATTCTGAGTTTTAAGAAACTTTATGCCAGGGTCTTATGCTCTTTATGCAAGTACTCCACTACTGAGATACATCCTAGTCCCAATGTTTTTGTTTTTCATTTTACAATCCAATTTATTCCCAAAATGCTTACAAGTACCTACTATCTTCACAGAAGTGAGTTTTTATTCAGGAACCCAACCTTTTGTGCTATGAGGACTCACCTAGTGTATTTCATGGTAGGCACTGAGGAAAACTCAAACAACACAAATGCAGAGTTTATAATTATAGAAATAATTCTAAATAGAAATAAATTCCACTGGGAGTCCAGGAAGATAGCGGAGGAGAAGCTGGAGTCTAAGTTAGCTCTCGCATAAAAAGCAGTTTTAGACTTCCAGTGAACAGTCCTAAGCCAGAGAATTACACCAAGTGTGCCATCACAGGACAGAGAGTTAGGCCAGAGAAGGAAACCCAGGCAAGGAGACACTTCTGGGCTCTTGCCAGCAGCCTCTGCAGCGGCGGCAGCTGTGGTGACAGCGGGCGAGCACAGGATCCATACCTGAGCAACAGAGAGTCTGGGATGAAAGAGCGAGCAGATTCTTCTCAACACCAGCAAGAACCAAAAAGGAGCAGACATATTCATCCTGCAGTTCGCAGACCAGAGATGACCCAGAAACCAAGTCGCGGTGTGAGTAGAAGCCTGACATTCTCACTCCTTCTTATGGAGCAGAGGAGGGAAGGCCACCCCTCCCCCCCAGCACCGGTGATCTCCATCTTGGATACCGACAAAGCTCGGAGTTGCTGCTAGCTCCAACTCAGGCCTTGGAATAAAACGAGTCATTTAGCAGGTTACAAGAACTTAAGGGCAGCGTGACCTGCCAGACTCAGCTCCAAGCAGGGAAAAGTCACCCAGCTCAGACGCCAGCCCTAGGATTGGCTTTCTTCACTGGGTAATCAGAGCCAGAGGCTGCCCCTCCCTCTAGCAGCCTCCACAATCAATTGAAAAACAGAAACCCTGAGAATGGCTCCTGCCACGCTGACCCCAGTAGAGTCTGCTTAGCATGGGAAACCATCTATCAGACCATGATAGGGGCTTCAGAGACCTATCTCTGAGTTTTGGGACTTTACCGAAGTCTACCTCAGAGAATGGGGCTTTATAGAAACCTATCTCCAAGATTTGGGACTTCACGGAAGTCTACCTGGGAGAATAGGGCTTCTAAGAGGCCTACTCCTGGGAAAAAGCTGGCAAAACCCCTGGAAAAAATGTGTTTCTGCCTATCTTTTCCTCATAAGAGTGCCTATTAATCTTTTACTGTTTCTACTGCTCTTTGTACTTGCTCATTGTCAACGTTTCCCTATACAAAGCTCTTTCTTAAGAGTGTTGACGACTCCAAAATCTGATGAGAGTCTTAAAAATATGACTAACTCACCAGAGTTAAGTGCTAACCTGAAGCCCCTCTTATGGAGGCTAGTAGACAAGTCATAAGCAAATATAAAAGTATTGGGGGTTTCACAAAGTCACTTCAGCAGAAGGAATTATTTGTAAGAGATTTACAAAAAGCTGTAGGCGCGGCTAGAACAGAAAGAATGTATGGCAATTGCTGAGATAACTACTTAGGAGAAAGAACTTCCTACTACTCTCTTTCATTTACTAAGAGACTTGCTAGATCTAAGTCTCCTTGGTGTTTACTATTAAAGAAGGAACAGAAAAGATCTTATGGGACAGTTAAGGCCTCTATAGAAATAAGGTAATGGTTAGTTGGTGACAAATATCAAAACCCATTATATTTCTTAGAGATAAGCCGGAAACAAGTGCCTATCAGACGACCAGCTGGTGACCACCCAAAAATGAAGCCCTGCAGCAAGGTTGGGTAAACTTTTGCCCTTTCAGGCGACCAGCTGGTGACCGCCCAAGAATGAAGCCCTGCAGCAAGATTATGTAACCTTTTGCCCTTTCTTATGGAGACTTTTTGCTATAAAAGTTTGTTATCCTCTGCATTAAATCACACTCAGCATCCACTCCTCTTGTGTGTGAGTTGCCTGTTTGCCATCTCCCCACCTATTCCAGTTCCTCCCCGAGGTGTCGTCCGTCTTCCCGACAGAACCCGGTCCGTGGCAGGCTCCAAGCTGGGCTCTGTGAGTTTTTCAGAAAATAGCCCTAGGGAAAAGCTACTGTTTGTTGAATGGCCTCAACTCTACCCAGAACCTAGCCTCATCACTGCATCCCCCTCTTTTGTGATACTCAAAGCAGATCTACCTCCCAATCAACTAGCCTGGGAGGAGGATCACCAAATCCTGGGTAAAGCAGAGCATTTTTCTGCCTGTTTGAACAAACTGACTTAAGAAACCAACCAAGCCACAGGACCACAAGCAGAACAGAGACTCCAGCAAGAGGCTGGTTATGGACACAAGGGAGATACAGGATTTTTCCCACTCCTCCCAAAAATATCAAAGAACTTTGTTTTTCCTCTTCTTCTTCTTCATCTTCTTTTTTTAATGTTTTTATTTTTGGTACCTCATATAAATTTTTTTTTCTTTTCTAAAACATTTTTTAATCTTTAATCTTTGCCTTTTTTGAAAACAATATTGTTTTCCAGAAACTTTTTTTTTCGTCTTATAATCTTTATTTTAGGGATACGTGAGTGTGCGTTTTTCTTTCTTTTTTGGACTTCCTTCTCTCTTTTTTTTAATTATCTTTTTGTTTTTTGTTTAGATCTGCTAAACTTCCCATCTTTTTCTTCTTCCTTGCTTATCCTTTTCACCTTCTCCTCTCATTCGTTCTTTTTCATGTGACTTAATTCTTGTCCTGCACATTCTCAGATAAACCCATACTTGACTATTAGACCCTATCCCCCATTGTGTACACACTTAATCCACAAATTTATTACTCAAGTCAAAACCTCTAAGAATTAAATTCCTTAATAGCAGTACTACCTCTTTACACCTATATAATATTTTAAGCATTTTTATTTTTAAGTTTTTCACATCTCCTTTATATCCCTCCCATTCTCTCATTAAATTCACATTCTTATCTAAATAGATTGTTATCGAATCTACATAATTTTATTAATTTTTACCTTTTTATTTTTTCTGGTCTCTTTTCTTTTCCCATTCCCTTTCTTCTTTTTTTCTCTTTCTCTACTTTCATCCTACCCAACCTATTTCCTGCTTTGAGATTAGGACTTAGTTAACTCTCCCTGACCCTCCCCACATCAATCTATTCCTATTTTTTTACCCACATCTCTCCCTAACCCTAATAATTTCTGGTCTTCCAAATTCTTCTTTGCGGTTCGGAGCCCATTAACATATAGTTGTTTGATGTTGAATAGATGTATCTGTTGAAGTAGATTGTATTTGTAGACTATTGACTGTGTAAAATCAGACTTGGGTTGATGCTTGCCTTAAGATAATGTTCTAGCACAAAACTGGTGCTATTTTCATCTCAAATGGGCAGAGTAAACCGGAAAAACACAAGAAAAATAGGAAATCCAGGTATCTCAATTCCCAATCTTGATCATCAGGGGACAGAACAGATCATGAATAATACAGTGGAGAATTCCCAAATAGCTCTACAAACACTGCTGGCAAACATGATAAATCAAAAGATTGAAAGCATACAAAGGACTTTGTATGAGCGTGATAGGGAGAAAGAGGAGGCATTCCAAAAGTTTATACAGGAATATCATAAGCGTGAGGAAGCTACTCAAAAACTGATACAGGATTTGCATGAGCAGCTTGAGAATACTCAAAGAGAAAGGCAAGAATGGAGTGAACAGGCTGAGAACACTCAAAGAGAACTACAGAAATCCCATGAACGGGAGGAAGCTAATCAAAGAGTAATACAGAAATTGAGAGAGGAAGAAGAGAATACACAAAGATCACTAAAGGCATGCATGGAATCCATTAACAAAGAGCTGAAGGAAGTCAGGGAGACCACAAAGGGAATGCTGAATGGAACCCAACAGGAGGAATGGGAGTGCAAGGAAACCATAACCGATCAACTAAGTGATCTGAGAATAAACACTGAACATCAAATTAAAGAAGCAAAGAAGTTCATACAAGATCTAAAACAAAGCTTCAACAAAGAATTTGAAGCCATCAAAGCTGACCAATTAGAAGGAAAAGAGATAAAAACAAACTAGAAAGTCTTGACAGCAGGTTAGACCATGCAGAAGATCGAATCTCAGGGATTGAAGACAGCCTAGATATTATAGAGAAAGAACAGACAACAATCCAAGACAAGTCCAAGTAATATGATAGACGATTCAACACTTGAAAGACACCATCAGAAGGCCTAATCTAAGGATAATGGGTGTAGAGAAGCACATAGAAACAGAAATTAATGGCTTAGGAAATTTGTTTAACAGGAGCCTAGCAGAGAACTTCCCAAACATGCAAAAAGATAGGCCTATTCAGATACAAGAAGCTTTTAGAACCCCAAACAGACCAGACCAGAATAGAACACCACACCATCACATTATAATCCACACAGGATCACCAAAACCAAGGAAAAGATCCTTAAAGCTGTCAAGGAGAAAAGAATAATCACTTATAAAGGAAAAGCAATTAGAATCACCTCAGATTTCTCAGCAGAGACAATCAAAGCAAGAAGAGCCTGGAATGATGTATGTCATACCCTAAAAACAAACAAATATCAACCAAGAATACTGTACCCAGCTAAACTCTCTTTCATAACTGAAGGCCAAATAAAAACCTTCCATAACTAAGAAAAATTAAAACAATACATCTCCACCAACCCAGCCCTACAAAAGATTCTTAAAGACATCCTGCATATGGAAAACGAACAATACCACAATAAAGGCCAAGAAACTGCACCCAAACTGAGAATACAAGAACCATAGTAAGAACCTAGTTTTCGCAGGCCCTAAGAAGATGGATAACATTGCAGAAACTCCCAAACACCTGTCAGTCCTTTCTCTTAACCTTAACGGACTGAACTCTCCAATTAGGCTACATAGACTGTCTAGTTGGATTAAAAAACAAGACCCTTCCATCTGCTGCCTTCAGGATTCGCATCTTGCCCATAAAAACAAACACATTTTCAATTCTAAAGGTTGGAACAAAATCTACCAAGTAAACGGCCCCCATAAACAGGCGGGAGTTGCAATCCTAATATCAGATAAAATAGACTTCAAATTAAAATTCCTGAGAAGAGATAAAGAAGGTTGCTACATACGAATTAAGGGATCTCTCTTTCAGGAGGATATTATAATTCTAAATATCTACTCGCCAAACAATGGAGCACCCAAATTTATCCAAGAAACACTACTTTCCCTCGAATCCCATATAAATCCAAAGACATTAATTGTTGGGGATTTTAACACACCGCTCTCCCCACTAGATAGATCAACTCGGCAAAAACTCAGCAGAGAAACTGCAGATCTAAAAGCTGCATAGATCAATTAGATTTAACAAATATCTACCGAACATTTCACCCAGCAGCATCAGAATACACGTTTTTCTCAGCAGCACATGGAACATTCTCTAACATATACCACATTTTAGGCCACAAAGCAAACTTGTCTAAATTCAGAAACATTGAAGTTATATCTTGTATTCTCTCTGACCATAAGAGAATATAATTAAACTCAACACCAAAAGCCACCAAAGAAAGTCTGGTATCACATGGAGGCTGAACAACACACTGCTGAATCATGAGTGGGTCATGGAAGAGATTAGAAAGGAAATTCAAATGTTCATGCTAGTCAACAAAAATGAACCCACATTTACCAGATCCTTTGGGACACAGCAAAAGCAGTACTCAGAGGCAAGTTTATAGCTCTGAGCTCCTACATCAACAAATTGGAAAGATCTGAAACCAACAATGTAATCACAAATCTAAACCTCCTTGAAAAAGAACAACAAGATAAACCCCAATCCAGTAGACAGAAAGAAATAATTAAAATTAAATCAGAATTAAATGAATTAGAATACAAAAAACTATAGAAAGAATCAACAAAACAAAGAGATGTTCTTCGAAAAACTTAACAAAATTGACAGACCCTTAGCAAATCTTATCAGAAAAAGAAGAGAACACACCCAAATTAATAAACTCAGAGATGAGAATGGAAACATCACCACGGAAACAACCAAGATTCAGAACATTATAAGGGAATACTTCTCAAAACTTTATGCTAATAAGTTTGAGAACTTGACAGAAATGGACCTTTTCCTAGCAAATATTGACATGCCAAAACTAAACCAAGATGAGTGAAACCAGCTTAACAGGACCATATTAAGCATTGAAATAGAAACAGCAATAAGAGACCTTCCAGCTAAAAAAGTCCAGGACCAGATGGTTTTACAGCGGAATTCTACAAGGCCTCCAAAGCAGAGCTCACACCAATAATCCTCCAACTCTTCATTGAAATTGAAGGAGAAAGTTCACTACCCAACACATTCTATGAAACCATCATCCCAAAACCAGGCAGGGACTCATCAAAGAAAGAGAACTATAGACCCATTTCTTTGATGAACATTGATGCAAAACTTCTCAACAAAATTTTGGCTAACCGACTTCAACAATTCATCCAAAAAATCATACACCACGATCAAACAGGATTCATTTCAGGGATGAAAAGCTGGTTCAATATACTCAAATCAATTAATATTATTCATCACATCAACAGGAGCAAGAATAAGAACCACATGGTTATCTCAATAGATGCAGAAAAAGCATTCAACAAGATGCAACACCTCTTTATGATCAAGGTTTTGGAAAAATTAGGAATCAATTGAACATTACTCAATACATTAAAGGTTGTATATGACAAACCTACAGCCAGCATTATACTTAATGGAGAAAAACTAAAGTCATTTCCTCTTAACTTAGGAACAAGACAAGGATGTCCACTCTCTCCACTTCTCTTCAATCTAGTATTAGAATGCCTAGCTACAGCAATAAGACAAGATGCAGACATAAAGGGGATCCAAATAGGGAAAGAAGAAATAAAACTCTCCCTCTTTGCAGACGACATGATCTTGTATTTAAAGAATCCCATAGACTCCACTCCCAAATTACTCAAGATGATTCAAAACTTTGGCAAAGTAGCAGGGTATAAAATTAACCCCCCAAAAATCAATGGCTTTTCTGTATGCCAACAATGAGAAAAGTGTGGCTGAAATTAGGAAAGCAATTCCATTTGTAATAGTGCCACAAAATATAAAATACCTAGGAATTAACTTAACCAAAGAAGTGAAGGATCTCTATGATGAAAACTTTAAAATCTTGAAAAAGAAAATCAACAAAGAACTTAAAAAACGGCAAAAACCTCCCATGCTCCTGGATTGCAAAGATTAACATCGTGAAAATAGCAATACTTCCTAAGGCTATCTACAAATTCAACGCGATACCTATCCAAATTCCAACCTCATTCTTGAAGGAAATAGAAGAGGCAATCCAAAAATTCATATGGAACCATGAAAGACCCCGGATACCAAAAACACTCCTCACCGGAAAGAACATTGAAGATGGAATATCAATACCAAATTTCAAACTCTACTCTAAAGTCATAATAATCAAAAGAGCTTGGTATTGGCATAAGAACAGACCTCAGGACCAATGGAATAGAATTGAAAACCCAGAAATGAACCTCCACACCTATAGCCATCTAATCTTCGATAAGGGAGCTAAAACAATGCAATGGGAGAAAGACAGCCTCTTCAGTAAATGGTGCTGGCAAAATTGGTGAACTACTTGTAGGAACCTAAAGCTAGATTCTTATATATCACCCTGCACCAGAATCCACTCCACATGGATCAAAGACCTCAAAATCAAAGCAGTCACTATGAAAACATTACAGGATGGAACAGGAGAACACTAGGTCTCCTTGGCTCAGGCCGAAATTTTCTGAATAGAGACGCAGAAACACAACAAATCAAAGAAAGGTTGGACAAATGGGATTGCATAAAGTTGCAGAGCTTCTGCAAGGCAAATGACATAGCTAGCAATATCAATAGAAAACCCACTGATTGGGAAAGATCTTTACTAGCCATACAATGGACAAGGGTCTCATATCTAAAATATACTTGGAACTCAACAACTTAAATCCCCCAACAACAAATCCTCAAAGAAACAACTGCCCAATAAATAAGTGGGTGAAAGAATTAAAGAGAAACTTCTCTGAAGAAGAAAGAAGCATGGCCAATAGACACATGAAGAAATGCTCAACATCTCTAGCCATAAAAGAAATGCAAATCAAAACAACATTGAGATACCACCTCACTCCAGTTAGAATGGTAAAAATCAAGAACTATAAAAACAGATGCTGGAGGGATGTGGACAGAAGGGAACCTTATTTCATTGTTGGTGGGAATGTAAACTTGTTCAACCACTTTGGAAAGCAGTATGGAGGTTCCTCAAAAGACTTCACATAGAGCTGCCCTATGACCCAGCAATCCCACTTTTGGGCATTTACCCAAATGTTTACAAACAAGACCACACTAAAGCTACCAGCACACTATGTTTATTGCAGCATTATTTACCATAGCTAAGATCTGGAACCCACCCAGATGCCCCTCAGTAGACGAATGGATCAAGAAAATCTGGTATATATACTCAATGGAATTCTAAGCCTCCATCAGAAAGAATGACATTGCCCCATTAGTTAGGAAATGGAAAGACTTGGAAAAAATTATGTTAAGTGAAGTAAGTCAGGCCCAAAGAAACATAATTCCCATTGTTTCCCTTATTTGCAATATCTAGTATATGTATGAGTCTAGCAGAAAAGGTCAGATAATGTGATGTTAGAAAAATGAACCCTTAGATATGTATTTTAATGTTTTTTTTTCTTTCATGTATGTGTTTCTAACACATTTATAAGATTATTTCTTTGTTGCTTTGTATGTCCCTCCCCCACAGTATATCCCCTGCTTTCACTATATTTGATGTCAGTATATCTTGTGGAGGAGATGGGGAAAAACAAGTCGTTTAAAGATACAGGTGGACCTGTTGCAACAATGAGAAGTACAAGTTCTCATGTCCAAAATGAGCTTTACAACGTCGGTGCGGGGGGCGGGGGGGAAGGAGAAAGATTAGGATTGGGGGGGAGAGGAGAGGCTGGGAAGGGATACGAAGGGTAAACAAAGGAGGAGGCTGCAATGCTTGGTAAGAAATGTACGCATTATCCTGCCCATGTAATTGTAACCCCTCTTTACAGTATGTTCACAAATAAAATTAAATTAAATTTAAAAGAAAAAAAAAAGAAATACATTCCACTATCCAGACCATCTAGGGAGAAATAATGTCCTTATTTTCATTCTCATTCTTCATAGCAGATAGTCAAAATAGAAACACCAATGTGCTATGCTGAAATGTAAAAGTTTAAACCCTTTTTTTGAAAAACTGTTAAGTTATAAAATCAAAATGTATCAAATAAAGGTGAAGTGAACTTAAGAAAATATTAAAAATGCTAACAACCTCTCTGGCTTGGAATGTGTGGCATTTTTTGTCTGCAAGGCCTGGGATTTGAACTCAGGGTCTGGGTAACTCTGTTGCACTGTGGGGGAAAGGAACCTCATCGTGCTTGAAGACTAGAAAGTCAGGTGTATTTCCTAGGCCTGAATTCAAGCCCCAGACCTGGAAAACGTACTCCTTATATACATTATAAAGATATTATTGAAATTCCATACAGATGTTCAGTCTATATTATGTTTCATGTGGTCATTCATTGTATTTTTTTATTTTTTTTCATTTATTTACTGTTCATATTATTGACTGTGATGACTCCTAACTATGTATTACATTGTTTACATACTATCACACAGCATTTAGATTTGTAGATGTGTTCTCCATCATGCCTGACACTCAGGACTCTCCGAGAATAGAAAAATAGGTGTCACACTTGGCTTCTTACTCCAAGATTAAATTTTTGGCAGTGCTAAGATCTGAACTCAGGGCCTAGCAGGCCCAATTCATGAATGGGTGGGTGTGAGCACACAGTCTTTAGGCAGGGAAGCTGTCAGGTGGTTCCCAGGTGCTGAGATCATGACCCAGGATTGACCAATACAACGACAATATATATACAAATATATATTGGTAAAAAGTGCCATAGCTGTCCCTCTATGAATGACATATACCACGTTCCTACCAACTCTTAGGTATTTATTATATCACAATTAAAGAATATTATTCTTTTCGTGCTTAATAAACTATTAAGTAAGACTAATCAGCGTACTAGGATTATTGCATCCAATTTTAGGTTCTACTGATGCACAAACTTCACTTTCAATTGGTATTCCTATGCATAGGAATGAGTCTCTTTTGATCCTGTCATTGATAAGAGTCAGAACCTGGATTTGCACCCAAGTCCTATGTTGACAGTTTGGCCTATGGCTTCCCCAATAGTCTGCCTGCCTTCGGCAATGGCAGGTCAGGTCCACTTTGCAGCCGTGACATTCAGACCCAGGACAGTCACTGTCCAAAGGAAAAAACAAAAACAAGCAAAAAAAAAAACCCCAGCCATCTGCAGCTCTCCACTTTTTGTGCTATCGCAGTTGTATTTTTTTTCTTTCTGCAAGTCCTCTGGGCCTAAGATTTCAGGATTGGGTATGGGTCCCGAGGATGCACCCAGCCTAGGGTGATCGAAGCTGAGGCAGAGCTACCAGGACCTGAGTTCAAGCCCCATGGACGGCCACAAAAAAAAAAAAAAAGAAAGAAAGAAAAGTAATTATTTAACTAAAAAAAATAAATAAATAAAGCTCCCTCGTTTGGAATTTCTGCCAGTTTTCTTTTCTAGCCTGGGATTTGAACTCAGGATCTTGGGAAATCTGTAGCAATGTGAGGGAAAAAACAGATTTAACACTACTTGAGTTAAAACCCCGTGCCAAGCCAAAACTTAAAAAATAAAATCATTGATCTCGGTAGGGGTGTAGTTGTGGAAATGGCAGGGAAGGGATGGTAGAGGGAAAACAAAGGAGGGGGCAACAATGCTCAATAGGAAATATACTCATGACCTTGCTCATGTAACTGTGACCCCTCTGTACAACATTTTTACAATAAAAAAAACATACAAAAAAACAATGTAGTGTTCAGAGAAGTATTTTGGGGGTAAGGGAAGGACGTCTAAACAGATGTACAAAATTCACTGCTTTTTTAATATTCAGTATGGAACAGAATAAACATAACTGCTATCATTAAAAAATTGTCACTGTTGGAACTGGGGCCAGTATTTCTACCATTAGTGGGATTTGATCTCACCATCCAGGTAACTCTTTTGTACCATGTGTGAAAGCAAAGCTCACTGTCCTTGAGGAAAAGAAATTCAGGCTAGAGTTCCCATGGACTGAATGAAGGCTCTACAATGGAAAAGATATTTCTATATATGTGTAATATATGATATATACTTACATATGTATATTTATTACATATTATGATTTTTATTACTGATTTTGTATTTAATTTTATTTTTATTTGATTCATTCATTGTTTATTTTATTTAGTATTATAAACATAATATTTATTACACTGTGCACATCTATTATAAAATTATACACAACCATTTAGAACATTGACTTAGTTTTCATTTAAACATTTTAAGTGTTGCAACATGTTACATAAATAAATAGAGGCATTTGTCACAGTCTTCATATGTTTAGAGTCTGTCCCAAGATTGAGCTTTGTCTTTTTTATCTTTGGATACCTTCCTATAGCTATTTATTTAGATGATTTATACTCAGATGCCTTTTCTTGAGGACAGGCACGTTATGGGAAAAAAATTGTAAGGGCAAGGCTAGAAATGTGGCTTGGTATTAAACAGCTCACTCAACATGCATGAATACAGGATTTGAATCCTCAATGCCAGATACTTAGAAAAACAAATACAGAAACAGTGGAGTGGCTCACATGGTAGAATGCTGGCCTTGAGAAAAGGAACCCCCAGACCGTCAAAAACAATAGGCCAGATGCCTGTGGCTCACCACTGGAACCCTAGCTTCTCAGGAGTCTGAGATTTGAAGACCACAGTTCAAGGACAATCTAGGCAAGGAAAGCCTGTTAGACTCTTATCTCCAATGTACCACCAAAAAAAAAAAAAAACCATGTGGCACTGTGGCTCAAATGGTAGAGTGTTAGCCTTGAGCTTAATTGCTCAGGGACAGTGCCCAGGCTTGATACAAGACATACAACAGTAAAAAAGTAAGGGTTGATTAAAGTACTTTTCCTGTTTGCTAATTACAAAAATATTTTCTGGAAAATGACTGCTGATGTGCACCAGAATTGGAATCAGAGTAAGGTTCAAGTGTAGCATATCCATATGCCCAGCCTCTCAGATTCTAGCATTATAAATTTGTGTGCTAAAGTGATCTGAAAGGTACAATGTTGAAAGGCTTACTATGCTCCACAAGCCCTTTGTGAGAAGTAGTTGACTTGCATTGTCAATGTCATTACAGTTCTTAGCTCAGGAGGCTGAGGTCTCAGAATCACAGGGTGAAGCCAGCCAGGGCAGGAAAGTCTATGACACTTTGACTTCCCCTTCTAAAAGGTCAGATGTTCAAGAGTTTCTTGTGTTTCCCTTGGTGATGAGAAGTTACTTGCACTCTAAATGTTCTTGGAGTTCTTGAGCTATAGAAGAAGGAAAAAAACATCATTGACCCATCCTGAGTTCAAATGAAGTTCTCAGGATCCAAGCCCTAGCCCTGTTAGCAGGAAGAACTCCAGTGTAGCACTGTAATTGAAAAACAGAAAACAGTTGCAAAGGCCAGGCTAGGTGAAGAGTACAAGTCCTAGAGGATTAAGAGGCAGAATGTAGACACTCAACCGGGAAGTGAGCTGCAAAACCATTTCATTCATTCCAAGCATGGCCAGCAATGTTGGCAAACCTGAAATATTTGTTAGAGTTACAACAGGGTCAGGCTTTTCTCAGCCTCTTCAACCAATGACTAATTAACCTTCCTCCCTCAGGTGAAGGGAGCCTCAGGCTATCTTTAGGTTACAAATAGAAATCCAGTTTAGTGAGGTAGAGGGGAGGAACAGAGTAGAAGAACCCTGCACTCTGGAGGGAGTGGGTTTTTGACTTTACATCTGTCAGATGTGAAGGCCCTTCTTCTAACTCTGCCAGTCCCTTCTCCTTCTTCATTCTCCACATCAGTAATGCAAATCCCCAGTCCAAGGGGAGGCAGGGCCATTTCTCTTCTGTCTCCAAACAGCTGAGTTAGAACCTGGTTCTGCCCTCTTGGCTCTGGTGCTTTCAGCTGCCTGAGAAGTGGGAAAGAGACAGTCTTCCTGCTCTGTGTTTGTGTGAAGGCAATGCTGGTGGCCTGGAACACTGCAGAAGTCCTCATGACTGGGAATTCGTCCCTCCTTTGCTCGTGATGTCCAAGATCAGTTTCATCTATCATTTTTCTATGTATCTATGTATCAATGCATCAATGTATCTATGTATCTATCTATGTAACTATGTATCTATGTACCTATCTATGTATCTATGTAACAATGTATCTATGTATCTATCTATGCATCAATGTATCTATGTATCTATGTATGAATGTATGAATGTATCTATGAATGTATGTATGTATGTATCTATCTATATCTATCTATCTATCTATCTATCTATCTATCTATCTATCTATCTATCTATCTATCTATCTATATCTATCTATCTATCTACCTATCTACCTATTTACCTACCTAACTACCTAGCTATCGGTTGGAAATACCTTGGGTTGAACTCAAGGCCTGGGTACTGTGTCTAGCATTCTACTACTTGAGCCACAGCACCAATTCTGACTTTTGGGTATGTGCTACTGAGGAATCAAACCCAGGGCTTCTTGCATGCTAGGCAAACACACTCTCACCAATCCACATTCCCAGCCCCCTCATCTTTTTTCTAATGGTAGTTTATTTATTTATTATAATGAAAATACTGTACAGATGGGTTACATTTACATGGGCAAGATAATGAGTACATTTCTTATCAAGCACTGAAGCCTTCTCCTTTGGTTCCCCTTCCAAACCATGCTACTCCCACCACCCCATCCAAAATATCTCCCACCTCACCAAAGTTGTAAAATTTGTTTTCAACATAACAACTTGTACATCTCCTTGAAGAAATGGGTCCACCTGTATCCATAGTAAAACAATTTGTTTTTTTCCCTTCCCCTCCACAAATTATAAGAACATCAAATACAGTGAAAGCAGGGGTTATACCGTGGTGGAGGGACATTCAAAGCAACAAAGAAATAATCTTATAAATGTGTTAGAAACAATTGCATGAAAGAAAAAAAAACATTTGAATATATATCTTAGGGTTCATTTCCCTAAAATCAACCTAACTGACCTTCTCTACTTGACTCAGACATATCCTAATTATTGCAAATAAGGGAAACAATGGAACCTATGTTTCTTTAGGCCTGGCTTATTTCACTTAATATAATTTTTTCCAAGTAATTCCATTTCCTAACAAATGGGGTAATGTCATTCTTTCTGATGGACGCATAGAATTCCATTGTATATATATACCATATTTTCTTGATCCATTCATCTACTGAGGGGCATCTGGGTTGGTTTCAAATAGTAGCTATGGTAATAGAGCTGCAATAAACATAATCGTGCTGGTAGCTTTAGTGTGGTCTTGTTTGTGAACATTTGGATAAATGCCCAAAAGTGGGATTGCTGGGTCCTAGGGGAGCTCTATGTGGAATCTTTTGAGGAACCTCCATATGGCTTTCCAAGGTGGTTGAACAAGTTTACACTCCCACCAACAATGAAATAAGGTTCCCTTCTGTCCACATCCCCTCCATGATCTGTTATTATTAGAGTTCTTGATTGTAGCCATTCTAACTGGGGTGAGGTGGTATCTCAATGTTGTTTTGATTTGCATTTCTTTTATGGCTAGAGACGATTGCATTTCTTCATGTGTCTATTTGCCATCCTTCTTTCTTCTTGAGAGAAGTCTCTCTTTAAGCCTTTAGCCCACTTATTTATTGGGCAGTTGTTTCTTTGAAGATTTGTTCTTGGGGGATTTAATTTTTTGTGTTCCAGGTACATTTTTCATATTATACCCTTGTCTGTTGTATTGCTAGTGAAGATCTCCTCCCAATTCATGGGCTTTCTATTAATCTTGCTAGGTATGTCCTTTGCCATGTAGAAGCACTGCAATTTCATGCAATCCCATTTGTCCAACCTTTCTTTGATTTGTTGCGTTTCTGGGTCTCTATTAAGAAAATTTCAGTCTGTGCCAAGGAGACCTAGGGTTTCTCCTATTCTTTCTTGTAATCTTTTAGGAGTGTCTGCTTTGACTCCAAGATCTTTGATCCATTTGGGGTTGATTCTGTTGCAGGGTGATATATAAGGATCTAGCTTTAATTTTCTACTTGTAGTTAACCAATTTTTCCAGCACCATTTACTTAAGAGGCTGTCTTTCTTCCATTCTAATTTTTTAGCTCCCTTATCGAAGATTAGATGGTTATAGATCTGTAGGTTCCTTTCTGTGTTTTCAATTCCATTCCATTGGTCCTGAGGTCTGTTGTTGTGCCAGTACCAAGCTTTTTTGATTACTATGGCTTTACAGTAGAGTTTGAAATTTGCTATTGATATTCCTCAGGCAGTGTCCTTTCTTTTGAAGATCATTTTGCCATTCGGGGTCTTTTATTGTTCCATATGAATTTTTGGACTGCCTCTTCTATTTCCTTGAAAAATGAGGTTGAATTATTGATAGGTATTGCATTGAATAAGTAGATAACCTTGGGAAGTATTGCTATTTTCACGATGTTAATCTTTCCAATCCAGAAGCATAGGAGTTTTTGCCACTTTCTAAATTCTGTTTTGATTTCCTTTTTCAAGTTTTTAACGTTTTCATCATAGAGGTCCTTCACTTCTTTGGTTAATTCCGAGGTATTTTATTTTTGTGGGGCTATTACAAATGGAGTTGCTTTCCTTAGTTCAGCTATACTTTTCTCATTGTTGGCATAAAGAAAAGCCATTAATTTTTGAGGATTAATTTTATACCCTGATACTTTGCCAAAATTTTGAATACGCTTGATTAATTTGGTAGTGGAGTCTGTGGGATTCTTTAAATACAAGATCATGTCATCTGCAAAGAAGTAGAGTTTTACTTCTTCTCTCCGTATTTGGATCCCCTTTATATATATATACATATCTTGTCTTATTGCTGTAAATAGGCATTCTAATACTAGATTGAAGAGAAGTAGAGAGAGTGGACATCCTTGTCTCATTACTGAGTTAAGAAGAAATGGCTTAATTTTTCACCATTAAGTATAATGCTGGGTGTAGGTTTGTCATAAACAACTTTTATTGTATTGAGGAAAGTTCCATGGATTCCTAATTTTTCCACAACCTTCATCATAAAGGATTGTTGGATCTTGTCAAATGCTTTTACTGCATCTATTGAGATAACCATGTGGTTCTTATCCTTGCTCCTGTTGATGTGATGAATTATATTAATTGATTTGCGTATATTGAACCAGCTTTGCATCACTGAAATGAATCCTGTTTGATCGTGGTGTATGACTTTTTGGATGAATTTTTGAAGTCGATTGGCCAAAATTTTGTTGAGAAGTTTTACATAAATGTTGATCAAAGAAATGGGTCTATAGTTCTCTTTCTTTTATGAGTCCCTGCCTGGTTTTGGGATGAGGGTTATGACGGTAGTGAACATTCTCTTTCAATTTCATTGAAGATATACAGGAATATTGGTGTGATCTCTGTTTTGAAGACCCTCTTTCTATGTTTATTTTTGGAATCGAATTCATTTAATTCTGTTTAAATTTTAATTATTTATTTCCTTCTACTGGATTGGGTTTTGTCTTGCTGCTTTTTACAAGGAGGCTCAGATATCTCATTAAATTGCTTGTTTCAGATCTCTCTGATTTGTTGATGTAGGAATTCAGAGCTATAAATTTGCCCCTGAGTACTGCCTTTACTGTGTCCCAGAGGAACTGGTAGTTTGTGTGTGCATTTTTGTTAAATATAATGAACGTTTGAGTTTCCTTTCTAATCTCTTCCGTGACCCACTCATGATTGAGCAGTGTGTTGTTCAGCCTCCATGTCTTACAGGATTTCCTTTGGTGGCTTTTGGTTTTAAGTTCAAATTTTATTCTCTTGTAGTCTGAGAGAATGCAAGGAATAACTTCAATGTTTCTGAATTTGGACAGGTTTGTTCTGTGGCCAAAAATGTGGTCTATTTTGGAAAATGTTCCATGTGGTGTTGTGAAAATTGTGTATTCTGATGTTGCTGGGTGAAATATTCAGTAGATGTCTGTTAAATTTAGTTGATCTATGCAGTTGTTTAAATCTCCGGTTTCTCTGTTGAGTTTTTGCCGGGTTGATCTATCTAGTGGGGAAAGTGGTGTGTTAAAGTTCCCAACAATTAATGTCTATAGATCTATGTGGGATTTGAGGGAAAGTAGTGTTTCTTGGATAAATTTGGGTGTTCGGTTGCTTGGCGAATAGATATTTAGAATTGTAATATTCTCCTCAATGAGAGAACCCTTAATTAGTATGTAGAAACCTTCTTCATCTCTTCTGAATAATTTTAATGTGAAGTCTCTTTTATCTGATATTAGGACTGCAACTCCCGCCTGTTTATGGGGGCCGTTTGCTTGGTAGATTTTGTTCCAGCCCTTCACATTGAAAATTTGTTTGTATTTATGGACAAGATGTGACTCCTGAAGGCAGCAGTTAGAAGGATCTTGCTTTTTAATTCAACAAGACAGTCTATGTCGCTTAATTGGAGAGTTAAGTCCATTAATGTTGAGAGATAGTACTGAGAGGTATTTGGGAGTTCCTGCCATTTCATTCACCTTCTTGGAGGCTGTGGCAACTTGCTTCTTCCTATGGTTTCTGGACTCTTAGTTTGGGTGCAGTTTCTTAGACTTTATTGTGGTCTTGTTGGTTTTCTATGTGTAGGACATCTTTAAGAATCTTTTGTTGTGCTGGTTTTGTGGATATTGTTTCAATTTTTCTTTGTTGTGGAAGGTTTTTATTTGATCTTTGGTTTTGAAGGAGAGTTTAGGTGGGTACGGAATTCCTGGCTGATAGTTGTTTGTCTTTAGGGCATAGCATACATCATTCCAGGCTGGTTTTGCTTTGATTGTCTCCGCTGAGAAATCTGAGTTGATTCTAATTGGTTTCCCTTTATAGTTGATTGTTCTTTTCTCCTTGACAGCTTTAAGGATCTTTTTCTTGGTCTGAATTGATCCTGTACGGATTATAATGTGAGGGTGGGATGTCCTATTCTGGTCTGCTCTTTTCGGAGTTCTAAAAGCTTCTTGTATCTGAATAGGCCTATCTTTTTGCATATTTGGAAGTTCTCTGCTAGGTTCATGTTAAACAAATTCACTAGACCATTAACATCTGTCTCTAAGGCTCCTCTACCTCCATTATCCTCAGATCGTGTTTTCCTACTGTTGAATACATCTATTGTATTTCTTGGATTTGTCTTGGATGGTTGTATGTTTTTTCTCTATAATATCTAGGCTGTCTTCAATCCCTGAAATTCAATCTTCTGCATGGTCTAACCTGCTATCATGACTTTCTAGCTTCTTTTTGATTTCTTTTTGTTATTGTTGGTCAGCATTGATGGCTCCAAATACTTTGTTGTAGCTTTGTGTTATATCTTGTATGAACTTCTTTACTTCCCTAATTTGGTGTTCAGTGTTTATTAATATATCACTTGGTTGATTGGTTATGCTTTCCTTTGACTCCCTTTCCTTCTGTTGGGTTCCATTCAGCATTCCGTTTGTGGTCTCCCTGACTTCTTTCAGCTCTCTTTATGGATTCCATGAATGCCTTTAGTGATATTTGTGTATTCTCATCCTGCTCTCTCAATTCCTGTATTACTCTTTGATTAGCTTCTTCACGTTCACACAGTTACTGTAGTTCACTTTGCGTGTTCTCAGCATTGTAACGCCATTCCTGAATTTCTCTTTGAATGATTTCAGCCTGATCATGCCATTTCTGACTTTCTCTTTGAGTGTTCTCAAGCTGCTCTTGCAATACCTGTATCAATCTTTTAGCAGCTTCCTCATACTCATGATATTCCTGTATTAACCTTTGTTTTGCCTCCTGTCTCTCCCTATCACACTCATACAGAGTCCTTTTCAGGTTTTCAATCTTTTCATTTACCATGATTACCAATAGTGTTTGTAGAGGTTTTTGGGAACTCTCCTTGTTATCTTTTCTGTCCCCTGATTATCATACCAGGACTTTCCATTTTCTTTGTGTTTTTCGGGGTTGCTCTGCCCATTTGGGATGAAAGTAACACCAGTGTTGTGCTAGCACACAATTTTAAGGCAAGTATTAACCAATGTTGTAGTTGCACATTCAAAAGTCTTCAGATATACTATTTTGTTCAACAGAGATATCTATTCAAAATCAAACAACTATGTATTAATGGGCAACGAACCACAAAGAATAATTCGGCAAAAAGAAATTATTAAATTTAAGGAGAAGTGTGGGTAAAAATAGGCATAGAGGGATATGTAAAGGCAGTGGGAGAGTTAACATAACTAAACCTTAATTTCAAAGCGAGAAATAGGTTGGATAGAATGATAGTAGAGGGAGACAAAAAAGACGAGAGAGAAAGAATAAAAATACAAGAAAAAATATAAAAACAATAATTAAAAATTAAAAAGTGCAAGACTTAAAAATTATGTATAATGAAAACATAATATACAGAGAAGAACGTGGATAGAGTAAGAGAAGGGGAGAGTTAGAATGGAGATGTGAAAAACTTAATAATAGAAATGCTTTATATATTTTATAGGTATAAAGAGGTAGTACTGCTATTAAGGAATTTAATTCTAAGAGGTTTTAAATTGAGTAATAAATTTCTGGATTAAATGTGTACACAAATGGGGACTAAGGTCTAATAATTGACTAAGGGTATATCTGAGTATGAGCAGAACAGCAATTAAGTCACGCAAAGAAGAATGAAAGAGAAGAAAAAGTGAAAAGAATGAGAAGGAAAGAAAAAAATAATCAAATTGTCAGTAGAGCTAAACAAAAAAAAAAAAATTTTAAAGAAAAAACAATGAAAAAAAGTACACACACATATACCCGTAAAATAAAAATTATAAGAGGAAGAAAAAAAAAGTTAATAGAAAACAAAATTTTTTAAGTTAAATATTAAAAATTTAAAAAGTTTTAGAAAAAAAAAGTTACAAAAAAAGAGTTCTTTGATTTTTTTGGGGGGGAGGAGAATGGGAAGATCTTGTATCTGCCTTGTGTCCGTAACCAGTCTCGTGTTGTAGTCTCTAGTCTGCTTGTGGTGTTTGATTTTCCTGTGGCTTAGATGGTTTCTTAAGTCAGTTTGTTAAAGCAGGCAGAAAAATGCTCTGCTTTACCCAGGAGTTTGTAATCCTCCTCGCAAGTTAGTTCAATGGGAGGGAGATCTGCTTTGAGTATCACAAAAGAGGGAGATGGCTGTTTCCTCTAGTTTGGAGATGCTGTGATGAGGCTAGGCTCTGGGTAGGGTTGAGGCCTTTCAGCAAACAACAGCTTTTCTCTGAGGAGCTATTGCTGAGAAACTCAATGAGCCCAGCCATTCTCAGGGTTTATTTTTACTGAATTTCATTTGATTGGCAAGGCTGCAGTAGGGAGGGAAAGCCTCTGGCTTTGTTTACCCAGTGAAGAAAGCCACTCCTTGGGCTGGCACCTGAACTGGGTGACTTTTCCCTGGGGGGAGCTAAGCCTAGCAGGTCAACTTAGGTTCCTGTGACCTGTTAAATTACTCTTGTTTTCTTCCAAGGCCTGAGTTGGAGCTAGCTGCTCAGCCAGGCCTTTGTCAGTAGCAAAGATTGAGATCTCCGGTAGTAGGGGGGAAGGGGTGGCTTTTCCTCCTCTGCTCCCTGAGAACGAGTGAGGATATCAGGCTTCTACTCACACTGGAATCTTGGTTCCTGGGTCGTCTCTGGTCTACAAACTGCAGGATGAAAATATCCACTCCTTGTCAGTTCTTGTTGGTGTTGAGTAGAATCCGCTCTCCTGCTGCGTCTGGCGCCTTTGTCCTAGACTGTCTGTGTTGCAGGTATGGCAGCTACAGCCGCCGCCGCCACCACCATTGCCGCCGCAGCCGTGGCTGCTGGCAAGCACTCAGATATGTCTCCTTGCCTGGATTTTCCTTCTCTGGCCTAACTCTCTGTACAGTGATGGCACACTTGGTGTGATTCTCTGGCTTAGGATTGTTCACTGAAACATTAAAACTGCTTTCTATGCGAGAGCTTGTTTAGCCTCCAGCTTCTCCTCCCCCATCTTCCTAGAACTCTCTTAATGGTAGTTTTACATAAGTATGCTACACTTTTGCACTCCTAAGTGTAATTTTCTGAATACCGGTTATTTCTATGAACCTTTATCTTCTCCTCCCCTGCCTGATTTCTGTCTGTTCCTGCATTGGCCTCATAATAAAATGTAAATAAAGGCTGCTGAGAGCCTAATTGTGCATCATATAAGGACACAGGCCTGGATCCCTGGAAGACCAAAGCGATGGGGCTGAAATGAAGAGACTGATGCAGTATGCACAACAAGCATATCTGAAAAATAAATGAGTAAATAAATGCAGTAGCATTGCATACAGCCTGTTTGCACTCAGGGAGGTAATTTCCACACGTAAGTAAGTAGGGTACTGATCCATAAACTTGGCCTTCTTTTTTTGAATTATTTTTTGTGGCCATCTCAAGGCTTAAACTCAGGTCCCAATGCCTTTTTCAGCTGAAGCTCTACCACTACCACCACAGCTCCACTTCCAGCCAGCTGGTCATTCACAGGACATAAGTGCCTCCCAGGCTTTCCTGTCTGGTCTGGCCTGTATCTCCTGCTTGGTTTTCTCTCTCAAAGCTGGAGCTCTGCCCTCTAGTCCACTGCTCCACTTCTGGTTTTCTGGTGGTATATTGGAGACAAGAGTCTCACTGATTTTCCTGCTAGGGCTGGCATGAAATGGTGATCTCCTGAGGAGGCTTCCAGGAACTTTCCTCTGGGATTCACATACGAGCCGCTCCACACAAAACTTTAGTCTAAATCTCGAGAGGTACTAGAGAAAAACAGAAATAGGAACATGCTTGTAGTGTATTCTAGATACTTAAGGTTGGAGACTCAAAATACTCATAATTATTAGATCACTTTATTGGCAAAAGGAGTACAAGGATAAGTGCACAGAGAGTTGGCCTGCCATGGGACAGCGTTTGATCCTCATACCCTGAGACAGTAAATTCACTTCAGCTCAATTATAAGTGACAGAACTGGCATGTCCTGTGGATATTTGCTTCTAAATCCTGTCACACTCATTTCTCACATTTGGCTTCAAAACTGGGACCAGAGGGGAAGATGAAGAGAGAAAATCCTCTCAGAGAAGCAGCTTTAAAGAACATTGGGTAGTTTACTTATAAGTCCAAACCATTGGAATGGTTGTCCAGATGATAAAATGAAGAAGAAAGGAAAGAAGGTGGCAAGGGCTGCTGACAACAATGTCAGCTCCTCAGGAGGCTGAGATGTAGAGAATCTGAGTTTGAGTACAGCCAGAATAAGAAAGACTTTTGCACAGTTATTTCTAAGACATCACAGAAAAACCCAGAAGTGGGGCTTTGACTCAACCGTAATGCACTACCTTTGAGCAAAAGGAGCTCAGGGACAAGGCCTAGGCTCATGGTTAACCCCAAAACCTGTCCCTTCAAAAAGAACTTTCATCTCCATGTCTTTGTGTAATGTATGGATGTATTCCTATAAGTGAAGCTCCCAAGAAGATATGATGAATGGCAGCAAGCTAAGAATTATGTGTTCAAGACAATGAGTTCATAACACAGAGACTGATATTATGACATTGTATGTTCCAGGTCCCCTTACTGCTCCCAGTGTAGCCTGAGGGTTTCTCAGCATCCCAGCCTGCTGGAAGAAGTCTCCCTCATTGTCTGGACAGGCACACAAAAGGCCTCACTCCTGCACAGCTATGTAACAAACAACTCCATCCGGGCCAATTAGTGAGGAGGAGTGTGGGAGAGCTCTGAAGGTCAGGAGAAAAAGGCCTGTTTGTACCACAAGCTAGCTCTCTTCCCAGTGTTGTGGTTTGACAGGAAGCCTTCATTTGTGCCACGTCCCATGGCAGGCCATTTTCTGTGCACTTATCGTGCCGTTATGAGAGTATATTCCAGTGTTGAGATACAGTGCTCAGTATAATTCAGAGGTCCCTCTGGCAGACAACTAGGGCACTGAACTTAATGAAATGTTTCATTGAGGGTGATGATGGACTTATGATGACTCTCCTAGGTTTCCGAAAGCTTGGGAAATCCAACCACATGTTGGATATCAAAAACTTCCTATCATCTAGGGCTGGTGAAGCTCATTAGGTTTTGAAACCTCTGACCTCTCCTAGTTGGGCCCTGAGTGGCTAGCTTTGGGGGTTGAACACAGGGCCTGGGTACCGACCATGAGCTCAGGGAAGATGTCTAGTGCTTTACCATTTTGTGTCACAGCTTCATTTCTGCTTTCTCTTTGTGTGTGTGTGTGTGTGTGTGTGTGTGTGTGTGTGTGTGTGTGTGTGTGTGTGCGTGTGTGTGTGTACACTAGTCCTGGAGCTTGAACTCAGGATATGAGCACTGTACCTAGTTTCTCTTGTAGAAGGATTTGAGCTTGGTTGTAGTGGTATACCTCTGGTAAGTCAGGTTAGATGGCAGCTGTCAGCACCAGACACCCGGCTTGCTCTGTGATGAGGTATTTGAAGTCGTAACTTTATAGAGTTGGAGTCACAAAATTCAATCTTTTTGGTGCCCATCCTGGGTCTTGAGTAAGGGTCTAGACACAGTCCCTAAGCTTTTATGCTCAAAGCTAGTGCTCAACTGCTTGAGCAACAGCACATCTTCCGAATTTTTATGTGGATGTGGTAGTGAGGAATCGAAACCTGGGCTTTGTATGTACCAACCATCACAGAGCCCCAGGAGTGACAAGTGTATAAACAGAAAACGTGTACTTTGGCATATATATATATATATATATATATATATATATATATATATATATATATACACATATATATGCATATATATATATATATAAAACAAGAGAATATGTTTGTATATTATGAAATTATATATATATATTACTACCAATTATTGACAATTAAATTTTTCCTTCCATTTTTAAGTATCATGGTTGAATACATAATAAAATATTAATTGAAAATTAGTCAATGTGGTATAATTGTTGTGTATAATTTTTTGTATACTCATACACTAACTACTAATTTAATTTTTACTTTTATAACATTTGTATGGATGTATATTGGAATGCAATTCTTAGAATCTCCCGCCAATTATTAGTGGTAGTCCCGGGATTCGACATCCAGGCCTAAGTTGAGATTTTGGGTATGGCTTCCCTAATAGCCAGCCAAACATCAGCATGCAATGTCATGTACACTTTCTGGGCCTTGTCATTTAGATCCATTATGGTCACAATGTAAAGGGAAAAAATGTAAACCCCCCTTCTAGAACTTCTTAGTTTTATCTCTCCCCTTTTTATTCATTTATTTTTTGCCAACTCTGAGATTTTAACTTGGATCATAGGATCCAAGTGTCAGCTGTGGCAGAAATGCCGAGACAGGAGTTCAAGCCCTGTGATAGGCCAAAAATTAATAAAATAAGGCCCTAGCTTGGAATTTGCACCCTTTTTCTGGCAGGCCTGGGATTTGAACTCAGCGTCTGGGTAACTCTGTGGCAATGTGGGTGAAGAAGAAGATCACTGTCCTTGAAGACAAAAAATTCAGACAAGTTCCCAGCACCTGATTTGAAGCCCCAGCACTGGAAAAAATAATGTTCATATATGATATCTATTCACATACATGGGTTTAGTAAGTATGATGTTTATTAGCTTTATTTATTTAGTATTATTACACATATAACATTTCATTTATTACATCCTATCACACAGGATATATTTGCATATGAATTCTACATCATACTGAGACCCAGTAATTTTTTCAGAAAAAAATGTGTCAAAAGTGGCTTCTTAATCCATGAATATATTTTTGACCATGCTGGGATTTCAACTCATGGCCTACAATGGCCACTCCATAAATGGGGTCACAGTCTTAGCACACCAGCCTCTGGAAAACAGCTACCAAGACATTCTGAGGACCTGTGATTGAGCCACAGTAGTGCCTAAAATATATATTGATAGATGTGTAGATTGCTACATATATATGTATATATATATACATATATATTTATGTGTATATGTACATATATAGAGAGAGAGTGAATGTAAGGATATCATTAAATTACATGTATATAATTACCAATTATTAGTTATTAAGTTATGTCTCCATTTAATTAAGTATCATGGTTGAATACTTAAAAAACATTAATTAAAAATTAGACAATATCCTTGCACTAAGGGAATCATACAATGGTGCTAGAATGGAAGATATGAATCCAATAATTTTTGTGTGGCATTCTAAAACAGGATCATGAATTAACTGCAAACTTATTACTTTGATAGCGTTCACATAAATAGGAACAAGTTTGTCAGGATTTCCTCCATTTGTGGGTGGTAGTCCTGTCATTCGAACTTCAGGGCTGGGTAGTTTACTTCGAATGCAAACCATTGGAGTGACACTGTGAAGATTTCAGATTGTCATGATTAAAAGAAGAAGAAGCAGAAGCAGAAGCAGAAGCAGAAGCAGAAGAAGCAGAAGCAGAAGCAGCAGCAGAAGAAGAAGAAGATGCAGAAGAAGAAGCAGAAGAAGAAGCAGAAGAAGAAGCAGAAGAAGAAGAAGAAGAAGAAGAAGAAGAAGAAGAAGAAGAAGAAGAAGAAGAAGAAGAAGAAGAAGAAGAAGAAGAAGAAGAAGAAGAAGAAGAAGAAAATAAACCCAGGTTGTCAATGGCTCCTGTGCTCCTGTATATAATCCTAGTTCCTCAGAAGGCTGAGATGTAGAGAATGCCAATTTGAATTCAGCCAGGGCAGGAAAGTCCCGACACTCTTATTTCTAAGTGATCACAGGAAAATATCCCCATTGGTTGGGGCTGTGGGTCAAGAGTAGAGCACTACCCTTGAGCAAGAGGAGATCAAGGATAGAGCCTTGGCTCATATTTCAACCTTGGACCTGCCAAAGAAAAAAAAGCAGGCAGTAACTCCATGTCCCTGTGTATGGATTGATGATGTATGGATGATGGTCATTCAGCAGATTGCCCATGCCCAGTCCCCCAACTTGGGTAAGCTAGGACAAGTCCTCAGAGAGTCCTAAATCTGAGTCAGTAGCTTGAACAAAGCATCCTTCTCTGCCTTTTAATAACTGAAGCCCCAAAGGCTTACCTGGTCTGGCGTATGAAACGGGTGCATTATGTTCTGTCTGAGGGGTCCCACTAGGATATCCAGCAGCCAGCCACTGCCTCCAGGGAGACAACAGTTCCTAGGTTGTAGGATTTGTCGAAGGTTCTAGTTTCATATTCCCTAACCTTCTGTACAATGTGAGCCTAGATCTCTGGCTATAAGTCATTCACAATTCCTCATTACCAAGTCTCAAACTGGTCCCAACTCCTGGCAAAGATACGAAAGGTTCAGTAATTTCTTTTTTTTTAAATTTTTATTTATTTTATATTGTGAAAATATTGTACAGAGGGGTTAAAATTAGATGGGCAAGATAATGAGTACATTTCTTATCAAGCATTGTAGCCTCTTCCTTTGTTTTCTCCTTCCCATACTTTCCCAGCTTCCCCTTGCCCCCCCCCCATCGTCCTCCACCCACCAAAGTTGTAAAGTTCGTTTTCGACATGAAAACTCGTAATTCTCATTGTTGCAACGGGTCCACCTGTATCCTTATTTAAATGACTTGTTTTTCCCCTTCCCCTCCACAAATTATACCGATATCAAATACAGTGAAAGCAGGGATTATACTGTGAGGGAGGGACATACAAAGCAACAAAGAAATAATCTTATAAATACATTAGAAACAAATGCATGAAAGAAAAAAATCATTTGAATACATATCTTAGGGTTCATTTTCCAAAATCACCTTATCTGAACTTTTCTGCTTGACGCATACATATCATAGATATTGCAAATAAGGCAAACCATGGGACCTATGTTTCTTTGGGGCCTGGCTTATTCACTTAATATAATTTTTTCCAAGTCTTTCCATGTCCTAACAAATAGGAGAAAGATAGGGGAAGATGGAGGAGGAGAAGCTGGAGGCTAAACAAGCTCTCACATAGAAAGCAGTTTTAGAGTTCCAGTGAACAGTCCTAAGCAAGAGAATCACACCAAGTGTGCCATCACAGGACAGAGAGTTAGGCCAGAGAAGGAAAATCGAGGGTGGACACAGATCTGAGTGCTTGCCAGCAGCCACTGCTGTGGTAGCAGCTGCCGTGGCCACCATAACTGCAAAACAGAGAGTCCGTGATGAAGGAGCCAGACATGGCAGGCGAGGGGATGCCACTCAACACCAGCAAGAACCGACAAGGTGTGGACATCTTCATCCAACAGTTCACAGTCCAGTGACAACTTAGGAACCAAGACTCGGCATGAGTAGAAACCTAAAGTACTCGCTCCTTCTCAGGGAGCAGAGGAGGGAAGGCCACCCCTCCCCCTCCCTACTACAGGAGTTCTCCATCTTTGCTACTGACAAAGGCCTGGCTGAGCAGCTAGCTCCAACTCAAGACTTGGAAGAAACCAAGAGTCATTTAGCAGGTCACAAGAACCTATCTGACTTTCCAGACTCAGCTCCACCCAGGGAAAAGTCACCCAGCTCGGGCGCCAGCCCCATGAGTGGCTTTCTTCACTGGGTAATCAGAGCCAGAGGCTGCCCCTCCCTTTAGCAGCCTTGACAATCAATTGAAATTAAGTAAATATGAGAGTGGCTCCTGGCTGGGTTCTTTGAGTTTCTCTCAAACTAGCCCCAAGGAAAAGCTACTGTTTGCTGAAAGGCCTCAACTATACCCAGAAACTAGCCTCATCACAGCATCTCCAAACTTCAGGAAAAAGCTGTCTCCCTCTTTTGTGATACTCAAAGCAGATCTCCCTTCCATCTAACTAACCTGGGAGGAGAATCAAAAAATCCTGGGTAAAGTAGAGCATTTTTCTGCCTGTTTATACAAACTGACTTAAGAAACAATCCAAGCCACAGGAAAATCAAACACCACAAGCAGACAGGAAACTCCAACAAGAGGCTGGTTACAGACACAAGGGAGATGCAGGATTTTTCCCACCCCTCCAAAAAAAATCAGAGAACATTCTTCTTTTTTTTGTACCTTTTATAAAAATTTTTCTTCCAAAACTTTTTTTTCAATTTTAATTTTTACCTTTTTTGAAAAAAATGGTTTTCTAGTAACTTTTTTTTCCTCTTATAATTTTTATTTTAGGGGTACATGTGTGTGTGCGTTTTTCTTTCTTGTTTTTTTTCTTCTTAATTTTTTTTTGTTTTTGTTTTTTGTTTAGGTCTACTGAACTACTGATCTTTTTTTCTTTCTTTCTTATCCTTTTCACCTTTTCTTCTCTTTTGTTCTTCTTTATGTGACTTAATTGTTGTTCTGCACATCCTCAGATAAACCCGTAGTTGATTATTAGACTTTATCCCCCACTGTGTACACCCTTAATCCACAAATTTATTACTCAATTCAAAACTTCTTAGACTTAAATTCCTTAATAGCAGTACTACATCTTTATACCTACATAATATTGTAATTATTTTTATTTTTAAATTTTTCACATCTCCTTTATATCCCTCCACTTCTCTCATTATATCAATGTTCTTCACTGAATATTTTTCACTTCTGCATAATATGTTTAATTATTACTTTTCTAATATTTCGGTTCCTTTTTTTTTCTTTCTCTTTCTTCTTTTTTTCTCTCTCTCTACTTTCATCCTATCCAACCTATTACCTGCTTTGAGATTAGGACTTAGTTAACTCTCCCTGTGCCTTCCCACATCACTCTCTTCCTATTTTTTACCCACACCTTTCCCTAAACCAAATAATTTCTGGTTTACCAAATTTTCCTTTGCGGTTCATAGCCCATTAATATATAGTTGTTTGATGTTGAATAGATGTATGTGTTGAACCAGATTGTATCTGCAGACTATTGACTGTGCAAATAGAGACTTTGGTTGATGCTTGCCTTAAGATAGTTTTCTAACACAAAACGGGTGTTATTTTCATCCCAAATGGGCAGAGTAAGCCGGAACAAGACAAGAAAAATGGCAAGTCCAGGTATCTCAAATTCCACTCATGATAATCAGGGGACCGAACAGATAATGTATAATCCAGAGGCGAGTTCCCAAATAGCTCTACAAACACTGCTGGCAAACATGATAAATGAAAAGATTGAAAACATACAAAGAACTCTGTATGGGCATGATAGGGAGAGAGATGATGCAAACAAAAGATCAATGGAGGCAAACAAAAGGACAATGCAGGAAAAGATTGAAAAACTACAAAGGAATCTGTATGAGCATCATAGAGAAAGAGAGGAGGCAATCCAAAGGTTTATACAGGAATATCATGAACGTGGGGAAGCTACTCAAAAACTGATACAGGATTTGTGTGAGCTGCTTGAGAACACTCAAAGGGAACTACAGGAATGGCACGAACGTGTAGAAGCTAAGCAAAGAATAATACAGGAATTGAGAGAACAGGATTAGAATACACAAAGATCACTAAAGGAATTCATGGAATCCATAAAGAGAGCTGAAAGAACTCAGGGAGACCACAAATGGGATGCTGAATGGAACCAAACAGAAGGAAGTAGAGACCAAGGAAACCATAACCAATCAACTAAGTTATTTGATAATAAACACTGAACACTAAATTAAGGAACTAAAGAAGTTCATACAAGATATAAAACAAAGCTTCAATAAAGAATTTGAAGCCAACAAAGTTGACCAATTAGAAAGAAAAGAAATAAAAAACAGAGTATAAAGTCTTCACAGCAGGTTAGACCATGCAGAAGATTGAATCTCAGGGATTGAAGACAGCTTAGATATTATTGATAAAGAATATACAACCTTCCAATACAAGTTCAAGAAATATAATAGATCTATACAACACTTGGAAGTACCATTACCATCAGAAGTCCTAATCTAAGGATAATGGGTGTAGAGGAGCAATTAGATACAGAAGTTAACAGTCTAGGAAGTTTGTTTAACAGGATCTTAGCAGGGAACTTCCCAAAGGTGCAAAAAGATAGGCCTATTCAGATACAAGAAGCATTTAGACCAGACAAGAATAGAACATCCCACCCTCACATTATAATCCACACAAGATCAATTCAGACCAAGGAAAAGATCCTTAAAATTATCAAGGAGTAAAGATTAATCACCTATAAAGGGAAAACAATTAGAATCACCTTAGATTTCTCAGCAGAGACAATCAAAGCAAGAAGAGTCTGGAATGATGTATGGCATGCCCTAAAAACAAACAAATATCAACCAAGAATACTGTACCCAGCTAAAATCTCCCTCATAACTGAAGGTCAAATAACAACCTTCCATAGCAAGGAAAAATTGAAACAATATATCCCCACCAAACCAGCCCAACAAAATATACATTAAGATGTCCTACACATAGAAAACCAACAAGACCACAATAAAGTACAAGAAACTGCTCCCAAACTGAGAATCTAAGAACCATAGGAAGATCCCAGTTTTCACAGCCCCCATGAAGGTGGATAACATGGCAGGAACTCCCAAATACCTCTCAGACCTATCTCTCAACATTAACGGACTTAATTCTCCAATTAAGCTACATAGATTGTCTACTTCGATTAAAAAGCAAGATCCTTCTATCTGCGGCCTTCAAGAGTCACATCTTGCCCATTAAGTTAAACACATTTTCAATGTTAAAGGCTGGAACAAAATGTACCAAGCAAATGGCCCCCATAAACAGGCGGGATTGGCAATCCTAATATCATATAAAACAGACTTCAAATTAAAATTCTTAAGAAGAGATAAAGAAGGTCACTACATACTAATTAAGGGATCTCTCCTTCAGGAGGATATTACAATTCTAAATATCTATTCGCCAAACAACAGAGCACCAAAATTTATCCAAGAAACACTACTTTCCCTCAAATCCCACGTACATCCAAAGGCATTAATTGTGGGATTTTAACACACCGCTCTCCCCACTAGATGGATCAACTCAGCAAAAACTCAGATCTAAACAACTGTATAGATCAACTAGATTTACAGACATCTACCAAATATCTCACCCAGCAGCATCAGAGTCCATGTTTTTCTCAGCAGCACAAGGAACATTTTCAAAAATAGACCACATTTTAGGCCACAAAGCAAACTTGTCCAAATTCAGAAACATTGAAGTTATACCTTGCATTCTCTCTGACCACAACGGAATAAAATTAGAACTCAACACCAAAAGTCACCATAAAAGTCTGGTAACACATGGAGGCTAAACAACACACTGCTGAATCATGAGTGGGTCATGGAAGAGATTAGAAAGGAAATTCAAATGTTCATGCTATTCAACAAAAATGAACACACAAATTACCAGCTCCTCTGGGACACAGCAAAGGCAGTTCTCAGGGATAAGTTTATAGCTCTGAATTCGTACATCAAGAAATTGGACAGATCTGAAACCAAAAATTTAATAAGACATCTGAACCTCCTTGAAATAGAGCAGCATGATAGACCCCAATCCCGTAGGCGGAAAGAAATATTTAAAATTAAATCAGGACTAAATGAATTAGAATCCAAAAAAAAACTATAGAAAGAATCAACAAAACAAAGAGTTGGTTCTTCGAAAAAATTAACAAAATTGACAGACCCTTAGCAAATCTTATCAGAAAAAGAAGAGAACACACCCAAATTAATAAACTCAGAGATGAGAATGGAAACATCACCAGAGAAACCACCAAGATTCAGAATATTATAAGGGAATACTTCTGAAAACTTTATGCTAATAAGTTTGACAACTTGGCAGAAATGGACCTTTTCTTAGCAAATATTGACATGCCAAAACTAAACCAAGATGAGTTAAACCAGCTTAACATGCCCATATCAAACATTGAAATAGCAACAGCAATAAGAGACCTTCCATCTAAGAAAAATCCAAGACCACATGGTTTTACAGCGTATTTCTACAAGGCTTTCAAAGCAGAGCTCACTCCAATACTCCTCCAACTCCTCAATGAAATTGAAAGAGAAAGTTCACTACCGAACATATTCTATGAAGCCATCATAACCCTCATCCCAAAACCAGGCAGGGACTCATCAAAGAAAGAGAACTATAGACCCATTTCTTTGATGAACATTGATTCAAAACTTCTCAACAAAATTTTGGCCTATCGACTTCAATAATTTATCCAAAAAATCATACACCATGATCAAACAGGTTTTATTTCAGGGATTCCAAACTGGTTCAATACACGTAAATCAATTAATATAATTCATCACATCAACAGGAGCAAGGATAAGAACCACATGATTATCTCAATAGATGCAGAAAAAGATCCAACACCCCTTTATGATGGAGGTCATCTCCAGTGATTTCTGTGAGGAAAAATGTATGCAAATAAGTCCCACACTCATAGCACCTGTTAGAAATGAGCCTTGGGCTTCCACTGAGGCTTAGTGATAGCGTGCTTACCTAACAAACCTAGCCCTGGGTTTGATTCCTCAGTACCACATAAACAGAAAAAGCCATAAGTGGCACTGTGGCTTAACTAATAGAATGTAGCCTTGAGCAAACGCAGCTCAGGAACATGTCCAGACCCTGAATTCAAGCCCCAACACTGGCAAAAGAAATGTGAGCTTGGTACGACATACTCGTCTGGGACTCAGAGCAGGGCTGAGGTTATAGGTGGGAGGTAGCGGGCAGCTGCTGGTGGCTCACCCCTGTAATCTTAGCTACTCAGGAGGCTGAGATCTCAGGATCATAACTGTAATCCAGTGCAGACAGGAAAGTCTATATGAGACTCTTCTCTAATTAAGCACCCAAAAACTAGAGCTGTGGTTCAAGTAGTAGAATTCTAGCTTTGAGCATAAAACTTAGGGATAGCGTCCAGGCCATGAATTCAAACCCTAGGACTGACAAGGTGGGTGTGGAGGTGGGATACCATCTGAGGTCAGAAAGAGGCAGACAGGTACCCAGGAAGGGGATAGAGAAAGATGGGGGAAAATTACAGGCGCGCGCGCACACACACACACACACACAGACCCAGACACACACACACACACACACGGACATTCCAAGGACTCAGCAGTTCCTGAGAACAGAACCATGAAGTCCCTCCATTAGGATCACATCCATCCTGTGAGAAGACAGCACTATCATACTCAGACTAACGATAGACACAACATTGATCCTCTCTCATATCTGTAATGTCTCATAACCCAGCATGGAATTTCCTACCGTACACACTACTATGTGGAAAACTCAGGCCGCCACTTTGTTTATTGTTGATCATGGGGTTTGAACTCGGGGTCAGGATGCTGTCCCTCAGCTCTTCAGCTGAAGATGAGTACTCTAACTCTTGAGCAACAGCACCACTTCCAGTTTTCTGATGGTTCAGTGGTTATCAGTATTACAGACTTTCCTTCCCTAGCTGACTTTGAACCTTGGTCTTTACAGTTTTATGAGTAGCTAGGTGACAGTTGTGACCACCGGCGGCACCTGGCTTCAGCCACCTTCATATACCCAGAGGAAACCCAATTCATCAGGCCACAAACTTCTTGCAACCCTTGAATTCAGATTTTGACAACCAGCATCCAAATCCATCCTTCAGTGGATAAAATACAGACACAACAATCCCACCCCTGCACCCATCCGCCCACTGCCTGCCTGCCACAGGCCTCATCCTCTTGAGTTCTTGGTAAGGCACCACCCATCCTACTATGGTTTCAAACTGGGGCAAACTTGGGGAATTCTTAGAAATGTCTGTACAGTGGGGCCAGGACCAGGTCTTTCAATCACAGCACCCACACACGCACACCTCCAAATCTTTGCAGGCAAAGATGTTTTACTTTCTTTTTTTGTCGGTTGTAGGGCTTGAACTCTAGGCCTGGGTGCTGTCCCTGAGCTCTTCAGCTCAAGGTGAGAGACACAGCACCCCTTCCGGTTTTCTGGTGGTTTGTTGGAGATAAGAGTCTCAGTGTCTTTCCTGCCCAGGCTGGCTTTGAACCATAATCATCAGATCTCAGTTCCTGAGTATCTAGGATGACAGCCAATTGTTACTGGCACACGGTCAAAGATACTTTTCCATGCTAGTCATCCTATCCCCTCAGGAGACTGAGATCTGAGGACTGTAGTTGGATGCCACCCTTAGTCCATGAGAACTCTTTATCTCCACTTAAACACCCCAAAAAGCAGAAGTGGAGCTGTGGTTCAAATGGTAGAGTGCTAGCTTTGAGCATCAAAGACAAGGCCCACACCCTAGTTTCAAGCTTTTTCTAGCAAAGACCCACCCAAGAAAGGGAAGCAGTTGGGCACACAGGAGCTTAAAGCTAACACATAATACTCAAGCCTCCCAGAACAGACCCCATCCAGCTCTGATTCTCTAGATTCTGTGTCCTACATCATGGCAGTCTTAGATGGGACTGACCATGCATCAAGTTAGGACATTCAAGTACAATCTCATACTGAGGATCCCCTGACTTTATCAAAGAAGCAGGGTCTCTCACTGTCCTGCCTTAACACTGGGAAGTGAGGTGAGGTCTAGTTATCCAACCACATGATATGGGAATAAAAGGGTTTCTTGGTTAAGGGATGGAGACTGGGGGTCTCTAGGTCCCTCTTAGGAAGGTGAAAAGGGCTGATCTATCCCAGGAATGTTCCTCTGTTGTGAATATTATCAAAGAAACAACACTGCTCAGATCCCAGTGCCTCTGGTTGTCCCACCAGCCTCTACCCAGCCCTGTCCCACCTTCAGCTGGCCTTATCTGAATCCCAGATCTTCCATCTAAACTAAAGGCTGAGCCAGCAAAGAGACTCACTTCTGCCTCTGAGAATGGCATTCATGGGGCCCTAGCACCCTCTCGATGAAGTCTCGGGGTGACATGGGTCCCAACTCCTCCCCTCATTCCCAGGCTGTCCTGTGACAGTGGCATGCTTACCTCTGCCTCAGGTGGAGCAATGAACACCGGGGTGTGATCTTCAGATTCAGCCCTGGGAAGTCCCAGTTCCCAAGGATGTACTGCACAGGCATCCTGCAGTGAATGATAGCCAGGACTTTTAATAGCAGTGTGGCTGGATCAAAGGCTCTATCACTGGTAGTCTAGGTTGTCAGGTGAGATAATGACTCCAATGTCCTGACACACCTGACCTGGGATCATCCTCCCTCTTCATCTTCCTGCTAAAACCTTGCCTCCCCCCCTTGACACTCCCTCACACCAATACCTCCCTAGCCCTTGGACACTTTCTTCTTATCTGACCAGAAAATAAACTCATTGGGGCCAGGTATGGTTCAAACCTGGTGACCCACCCTGAGCCCAAGGCTGATTCCCTCTGCAGTCGGTGACCACACAGTTCCTGGATGTCATGAAGTTGCTAAGGTGTCAGTGCCTTGGTCCTACATACTGGCTTTAGGCTCTGAAACTGTCCCCACAGAGATTGTGAATGGTTGGCTACCTTGATCCAGGGACTCCAAGCCAAGACTTGCATGTTCTCCCTTCTTCCTTCCTTTTATCTTTTCCTCCCTCTGTCCTTCCCTCCTCTTTCTCTCTTTCCTTTCTTTGTGTCACTCCTGGGTCTCTAACTTGGTGCCTAGGTGCTGTCTCTGAGCATTTTTACTCAAGGGTAGTAGTCTACGGCTTGAGACACACATCCACATCTGGCATTTTGTTTTTGATAGTTAATTGGAGACAAGAGTCTTACAGGCTTTTCTGCCAAGGCCAAAAGCCTCAAGCCTCCAATCTCAGCTTCCTAAGTAGCTACAATAAAAGTAGTGAAGCACCGTCATCCAGCTCAAACCAAGGTTTCTTCATGTGCTGTGGAACTACACTGGAACCTTTTATTGTCTATGACCCCCCAAAGACTGGCGTGCACTGTAACTGTTTGTGGAAAGATAAATGAACATCTGTCTATGACAATACTACAGAAAAGTCCCATCTGATTCAGATAAATATCCTCTGTGGGGGAGGAGGGACGAAGCCTGAGGTAGCTTCCATAGTTCTCCCACATCCCTCTTCCTGCCCTCCTGGTGCCATTGCACTTATCTGTTTTGGCTCTGAGGAAGTAAGCCACAATGTATTCACTGGATTCTGGGGCCTATGGGATGCCTATCTTCTCAAAGAACTCTGTCCAGCGGCTGACGAGCTCTGTGGCACTCAATTCCCCACTCAGGTGTGAATGAGGTTGCCGTGAGCTGAAGGCCCAGCTGAAGGGTTCTCCTCTCCTCCCCCTGCGGCCAGCCAGGATGGTCAACAAGTTTCATGTTGCAGATAAAGTATCCTCGAGGCATCCCTGGTTTCTGAATCTACAAGAGTCCAGTGTAGGTGCTGCGAATCATATCTACTCACAGCTGGAAGCCTGGGGATGGCGAGGTCACAATCTCTGCTCCCCATGATGTCCTCCACTGTGGTGGTCACCTTAGATAGAGATGGAGGAGATTCAGCAGCTGCCAGAGAAAGTTAGTCAAGGCACAACGTCCAAAGCAGGAGACAATCTGGCTTAGGAACTCTGCCTGTGCTGCTTTGAACGTCATTTTTTGGCAGCTGAAATTATCCATCTAATTTTACCCATAATCCCAGGCAGTAGTGGAAATTTTCAACGTAAATAAAAGAAAAACCCTGGAAAATGTGTCATTTAATTTGTCCCAATCAAACTTAAAGTGTTCCCAAGTCAGTGTTCCCCTTTTCCTTCCAGACAGCCTATAGCAGGTTACAGAAACTGGCATTCATTGAGCCCTAGCTAACTGCCACCTCCTGATAAAGAGAGGGCTCCAGCAGGAAGAATGGACTTGCCTACCACTACCCAGCTGGAAACAGCCCAGGCGAGACACCGATTGGAGTCTGCAGGACTCCACAGATGATTGACCTGGTACAATGCCCCAGGAAGGAATCCACATCAGCAGTGGGTGCTTAGAGCCCTGTGACTGGATGCCCACAGAGACCATAAATGCCCTAGGTAAGGTTCCCCTCATATCCTCGCTCATGCTGAACCATCTGCCATGTCACACCTTATGCCAGCCCCCAAATCCTTATAGCTTCACAGCCCCTGCCCTACCCTCTCCCCCATCTAGTTCCCAAATGATGTTCGGCAGACACATTCCCAACCTTTGAATTAGCTCCAACTATAAACACAAAAGCAGAGTGTCTGGCTGGAAGAGTGTGGCTGTGGTCACACTCGCCTCACCAAACTTCTGGCTGGGGATAGAAGGATAGGTGTTCACTCTAGTCCAGGGTTCACATAGGTATCCTAGGGGAAGCACATGCAGGCCCACCATCTAAGCTATAGGAAAGGGGGAAGAGAGAGGTGGAAAGAGGAGAAAAAGAATGTATACTGAAATCTTCCTATAAAGGAGCCAAGAAACTGGGAAGGTAAAAACAAAAATTGTGGCTGGGCTCGTACTTGGCATTGAAAAAAGAACAACAAATACACACACAGAAATAAAATGCTTTAGCTGTTTTAGACATTGCTCTCATCTCCCTGCTATCCCAACACACACACAAGCACACACACACACACACACACACACACACACACACACACACACACACACACACACACACACACACACACACAAATCCAGACCGGTGACAGAAGACTCATCATCCATGCAGAATCTGCAATTTGCCAACTGATCACTCACCTGAGCACAGGCAGGCTGTATAAGGTGAATGATTCTCTCTCTCTCTCACTCTCTCTCTGTCTCTGTCTCTGTCTCTCTGTCTCTCTGTCTCTGTCTCTGTCTCTGTCTCTATCTCTGTCTCTGTCTCTGTCTCTGTCTCTCTGTCTCTCTGTCTCTCTGTCTCTCTGTCTCTCTGTCTCTCTCTCTCTCTCTCACACACACACACACACACACACACACACACACACACACACACACACACACACACACAGACTCAGAATAGTGCCTCTCCTAAGTTTGTTGGTTTCTTATCTGGGACAATGTACAAGCTGAAGCATGTAGGTTCCCATTCCCCTTTCCCTTGTAAAACACAAGGGCTCCCACCAAAGGGGAGCACCACCCTAATGACACAGCACCATCCACATCTCCCCTTCTCCAGGACCAGATCCTTCCCCTTGGGAACAACCAGCCTTAACTCTCCACTCACCAAAACCCTAGGCCAGGACACGTGGTGAAGAAACCCCCAGACATGTGGCTCCTCAGAAGCAGGATTGAAAACAAGCAGGGGGTCATGGGCTCCCCAGGGTGGTGTCTGACCCGGGGTGAGGGGAGTATTGGGGAAATGGATTGGGTCCTAAAGGCTACATACATAGACGGACTCTCTGCTTCCAACCTAGATGCTTCTGGGAGACTGAGTGGATTCTTCGGAAGGACAAGGAGACCAGATGGACTGGGAGCACCAACAGATGCTGGTATTGCTGGGAAATGTGATCACCCTGTGAGTAGTGTTGACAGCTGGAGGGGGGTGGAAAGGCCAGGTGTACAATTGTTGGAGAGGGGGTGTTCCTCCCAGAAAGTCAACTTCTATCTGACCTCCAGTGCCCTCACCTCCCTAGTGGGTTTTTCTGGGACTCTCCTCAGGAGAAAGTGTGACTGAGCACAGAGGACAAGTGCTCACACAGCAAGGTGGGGGCCTATCTTCTGCATCCAACATCCCCCACCCCCAGAAAAAGGGAAAGACCCAAGAAGGCAGGTGTGGAGGTGCTGCTCCCCACCTTTAACTAAAGCCACCAGGTTCCCATCAGGGAGAAGAAGCACTGCTCCAGGCCAGGGATTCAGTGGCACCCCCTTCTCACCCATTCCTGCATCTCCCTGTTTCCTGGGATGCTGACCATTAGGGATTGGGGTGGGTTCCGCAAGTTGACATCCACTCCCTCACCCCCCCACTCCTGGGGCACATTTGTCTCAGAGTCAGGCCTGACCTGCCTGGCACTGGGAAGGTGTGGTTGGGATGGGAGAGGGGAGGCGGGAGACACTGGTCTGGCTCTGCGGGGGGCGGGGGAGGTTGGGAGGTGTGGGCCCATGGGGCAGTACTCATGTGTACTTCTGGGAGAAGCTGTAAGCTGCGGTTCTAGGTGCAGTGGGACGTGATGGCAGTGGCACGGTGGATACTCAGGCTCAGAGTAGGGGACCTGGGGCTGGGACCGGGTCAGGGCCGCAAGCCTGCCAGGGGCACACCATCGCTGTATGAGTACAAAAGGTGCTGTGGGTCTGAGCTGGCAGGGACATGTTTGAAAAACAGTGCCCTAGGGAGGGCACTAAAGGGGGCCGGGGCCCGGGGCGGGCAGGTGGTGGGGCTGAGCACAACAGCCTGTAGCTGAGCTCCTGGCACAGGGGCCTCAGATTCAGGGCCTACCTAGCCTCTGAGCCTCCCTGGGGCTGTGAGAGGGTTGTGCCTGCTGTGCTGTCTTTCTGTGCTATATGCTCCTGGCCCAGACCCATGCTCCTACAGCAGCAGAGGCCAGCCATTGATGCTGCCTCCCCTGGTGCATGTGCCTGCTCTTCTCTCTGCTCTCTCTCTGTCTCCACTTCTCTCCTGGGCTGCCCCACCCTACTGCACAATTGCACCAGCACCCTTGTGCCCCTGGTTGCAGCAGCCATGTGCCCCCTTGGCCATGTCCTGTCCTCCCCTGGGTCATGGCCCCTCCCTACTCATCGCCTTGTGCTGCCCTAAATCTGCCCTAAGGCTACCAGGCCCTGGCAGAACAACCTCGCCTCAGCTCAGGGCTTCCCCACAACCCCAGCAGCTGCTCATGGCGATTGAATCTCCCCTCAGCCCAACCGCTGGGGAAACTCTTCTCTATCCACCACACACACCAAGCAGGTATACAGTGAATCTGTGTGTGTGTGTGTGTGTGTGTGTGTGTGTGTGTGTGTGTGTGTGTGTGTGTCTGTGTGTGTGATTGTAGGTGATACCTACCTCTCAAGGACTCAGACATAGCACCCTTTGGGATGACAGCACACAGCACACTTTAAAAAAATAGCACAAAGGACCCAGTGTAATGGACTCAGCACAATGCGCCTTTTGAAGGACTCAGCACATAGCAACCTTTGGGATCCTCATGGTAATCTAATGACCAATAAGATTAGACACGCCATTTTGAAATCACTAAACTTAATTATCATAGTATTATAACATCATATGTCATAGTGACATTATAGACATATCATGAATGTTATTCTGTGATTTCATTCTATTTCAAGAAAGCAATATTGGAGGATATCAGAAATCCATTGTGACCTCAAAGCCATTGTGACATGAAAATCCCTTTGTGACATCACAGTCCCATTCATTAACCTGTTGTGACATCACAAACCTGTCTTGTCCATTGTGACCTCATCACCAATGTGACATCACAAAGCCATTGTGATATCACATTGCTATTGTGACATTACAATCACCTTGAGACCTCCCAAACCCATTATATGACATTTTTACCCCTTTTGAAAAAAACATGGCCTTTTTGACATCACAGTCCCTTTGTGTATCCATATCCTCATTGTGAAATGTCAATTGAGATGAGATATACCATTGTAGTATCACAAAGCATTTACAATATAATCATTGGTGTGACATCACATTGTCATTATGACAACATCAGCTCATTGTGACATCACAAATCTGTAATGACATCATACCACTATGACATCACATTGTGATATCATATATACATTATGAATGCCTATTATATGATTTCATTATATTTCAAATTTGGCATGTATGTTCATATCAGAAACATATTTTGACTTCATAACCATTGTGATATCACAATCCCTTAGTGACATAACATTGCCATTGTGCTATCTCTAAACAACTGTGACAACTGAAACATGTCCTGTCCTCATAGGTTTTGGGAGATGTTGCCACTGTGTTATGTTAGGCCCAAGAAGGCTCACTCTATTTTTGACTTCATATTATTTCAGTTATCACAAGAAATATTAGAAATATACTGTGACATCATGAATATTGTGACATCACACTCCTTGTGTCACATTGTCACATCACAAGTCTGTTCTGACTTCAGCACATTTGTGCCAACAAAAGACTTTGGAGTCCTCAGAATCCCCTGCTAAACTTTTATATTCATTGTGAGTTAATGACAATTGAGGTCTGGAATGCCATTGTCACATCAGCAATCAACTGCGACATCACAAGACTTTTGAACTCATCATTTTATGGCATCACCAACTAATTGTGACATAACACTCTTATGACAGTATAATTTGACATCATATTGCAATTGTGATATTACTGTACCATCATGCTTTCACAAACCTATTATGACCTTATCACATCTTAGAAAATTCATGGCCTTTGAGACAGCAAGCTCTTTCTTTTTCTTTTCTTTTTTTTTTTTTTTTTTTTTTGCTTTTCAGTAATTTTTTTATTGTGAACATACTGTACAGAGGGGTTACAATTACATGGGCAATATAATGAGTACATTTCTTATCAAGCATTGCAGCCTCCTCCTTTGTTTACCCTTCACATCCCTTCCCAGACTCCCCCACCCCCTCAATCCTTCCCCCCCCAATCCTCTCCCTCCCCGCACCAAAGTTGTAAAGTTCGTTTTCGACATGACAACTTGTACTTCTCATTGTTGCAACGGGTCCACCTGTATCCTTAAACTTGTTTTTCCACTTCTCCTCCACAAAATATACCCACATCAAATATAGAGACAGCAAGCTCTTTCTATGAACGTGTATCATTGTGAACTTGTAGCAATTGAAAATTGAAGTAAGATGTGATATTACAAACTATTTTGACATCACTTACCCATTTTTATATCTTTAATACTTTGACAACTGAAACCTGTTAGGAACTTTAGCACTTTTGACAAAAAAACATGGCATTTGTGTCATCACAGTTCATTTATGTATGTCATTGTGATTTAATTCTCATATCCTCACTATAATCTAATGGGCAATTAAGATCTGACATGCCATTTTGATATCACAAATCCTTTGTGACATCATCACCAGTGTGACATCAGACTGTCGTTATGACACCATCAGCTCATGGTGACATCACCAAGCTACAGTGACATCATTGCATTATGACATTGCATTGCCATTTTGCTGTCATAGACACATTGTGAATGTATATCCTGTGATTTCATTCTATTTCAAATGTGGCATATCAGTTGATATCAGAAAAACATTGTGACCTCATAGCCATTCTAACATTATAAACCCTGTGTGACGTCATAACCAGTGTGACATCACATTGTTGTTATGACATCTTTAGCTTGTGGTGACATCACAAAATGACAATGACATTATAGCATTTGCCATTATGTCATTTTTGTGACATCATATTCACATTATGAATGCCTAATCTGTCATTTCATTGTATTTGAAATGTGGCCTGTGGGTTGATATCAGAAACTCATTGTGATGTCATAACCACTGTCACATCAAAATCCCTTTGGGACATAAATTGGGGAATACGACATAACAATGGCAATGTAATGCTACTAAAACATCATGATATCACAATGGTCATAAACCCACAATGGGTTTCTGATATCAACCGACTTGCCACATTAGAAATAGAATCAAATAACATAATAGGCAAACACAATGTGTCTATGACATCAGAATGACAATGTGATATTACAATGATATGATGTCATTGTAGTTTTACATGTCAAAATGAGCCAGGGTGTCATAATGGCAACATGATGTCACAATTATGATGAAAGGGTTTGTTATGTTTCAATGTCAGTTTTCTGATGTCAGTTGTCATTAGTTCCCCATGAGGATATGGACGCAAAAAAGGTTCTGTAATGTCACAGAGGCCACATGTGTTTTCAAAGTTGGTAAGAAGTCATAAGAGGTTTGGGATGGCACAATGTGATCCATAATGTCACAAGGGAAATGCGATGTCCCATTGGGTTTTTGATTTCACAGTGGTGATGAGGTCATAATGGTTTTGTGATATCACAGTTTGTAATATCAGAATGATATATCCAATTTTAATTACTCATAATTAAATATGAGGATACCAGGTGATAGAAGAAGCTTCATAGTACGCGGTCATACTATGTGAAAAACCAATGCAACAGTGATTTCACAATTACAATGTGATGTCTCAATGTCATGTTATAATAATGTTTTGAGGTCACAATTGTTGATGCCATAATGATGAGGGGTCACAATAGATTTGAGATGTCCCAAGGGGTTGGTGATTTCACAATGGCAAGTGGGATCTCAATTGTTCTTAACTCACCATGAGTATATGAGTTGCGGAAGGGATTCTGATGTCACCAAAGTATATGTAGTCACAAAGGTGAACTAACAGGTCTGAGATGTCCAAAGTGACACAATGGTTATGATGTCCAATGGTGTGATATCATGATGTTACACTGGATTTTAGATATCTCATGTCATATCTGAAATATGTGGTCGAACACAGATTTTCACCTCACAAAGGGCTTAAAATACCACAATGGCATGTCACAAAAGTTATGAGGACAGGAAAGGTATTTGATGTCACAGTGGGTTAGTGATATAACAAAGGCAATGTGCTGGAACAAAGAGATTTGATTTCACAAAGGTTATGAGTTCACAATGATTTCCTGATATCTACCCACATGGCACATTTGAAATAGAATGAAATCAAAGAATAGGCATTCACGATGTGTTTATGACATCAAAATGACAATGTGATGTCAAGGCAGCAATGTTTGATATGTACTCATTACCTTGCTCATGTAACTGTAATCCCTCTGTACACTATACTTACAATAAAAAACAGAAAAAAAAAAGAAAAAATGATGTGGTGTCTTTGGGGTTGGGTGATGTCACAATGAGATGATGGTGTCATGATGACAATGTGATTTCACAGTAATAATTTTTACTCAAAGTATTTGTGATGATACAATGCTATGTGTGATCACAATTTTCATTAGTTCACTATGAGAATATGGGTACACAAGGGGTCTGGGATGCCACAGAGGTCACGTGTTTTTTAAAAGGTGTTAAGACTTCACAATAGCTTTGTGATGTCACAATGTGATTTTGAATGCACAACAGCAATGTGATGTCACAATGAGTTTGTGATGTCACAGTGGTGATAAGGTCACAGTGAGTTTGTTATGTCACTATGAATTTTGACAATGACATGTTCAATTTCAATTTCTACTAGTTCACCATGAGGATACAAATTCAAAGAAAGAATCATAAGCTCCAAAGACCAGGAGTTTTTAGTCATAACATGTAATATGTCTCCATTAGGATATTAGGCCTTTAGTAAGCTTATAATCTGTTTTCAAACTCATAATAATTCAAGTATGACATATGATATCAGAAATTTACTCTGATGTCATGAACATTGTGACATCACATTGTTAAATATCAAGACCATTGTGTCACATTGTGAACTCACAAATCCATTAGGACTTCATCACTTTTGTGCCAACACATGACTTTGGAGACAACACAGTCCCGTTGTGAACTCATATCTTCATTATGAATTAATGACACTTGAGATCCGGCATGCCATTGTTACATTTCCAACCAATTGTCACGGCACAAACCTATTATAGTAGAAACACATTGTGATATAATAGCCATAATGGTAGCACAATCCCTTTGTGACCCCATATTCCATAGTGATATCACTAACCCACTGTGAAATTCCAATCCTGTCATACCCAATGAAATGTGATACCCGAATCCAGAGTGACATCTAGATTATGGTGACATCATACTGATAGATGTTATTAACATTTTGTCACATTCTGCCAACACACACCTGTTAGGACTTCTTCACTTTTGTGACAATGCATGCCTTTGGAGACATCACAGTCCCTTTGTGAGCTCATATACTCATTGTGAGTTAATGACAATTGAGATCACATGTGTCATTTTGATATCACCAACCCATTATGACATCACACACCTCTTGTAAACTCATCACCAGTGTGGCATCACCAATTGTGATATCAAAACATTATTAAGTCATCATATTGCAACATGACATTGCCATTGTGAGATCACTGTTCCATTGTGTTTTCAAAAACCTAATATATCTTCATAGCATTTTAGAAAATTCATGGCCTTTTAAACTTCAGTCTTCTGTGAACTCATATCCTCATTGTGAAATAGTAGCACCTGAAATTGGACATGTGATTATGAGATGTGACTTCCCAAAACTATTTGATTTCATCACCAATGTGACATAAAAACCCATTGTGAGCTTTCATTGCCATTTGACATCACTATCACATTGTGACATCCCAAACCTATTAGGATCTCTTAGCACCTTTGGAAAAAAAAACATGGCCTTTGTGACATCACAGTACCTTTGTGGAACTATACCCTAACTATGAACTGACAATTGATATCAGACATGCCATTGTAACATCACAAACCCTTTGAGACATCACCAGTGTGATATAACATTGCATGAAGACAGCAACAACTACGTTTGACATCACAAAACTACAATGACAAGATAGCATTAAAAGATCACATTGTCATTGTGATGTTACAGACAGATTGTGAATGCCTTTTTGTTTCAGGTTTTGATACATGTTTAATAGCAACCTTTCTTTCTGTCTCCAAAGTTATTACAGATTAATAGCACAATTTTATTAATTTACTACTTTAAAAAGTAAACCAAATAACAGAAAAAAATGTTGGCCTCTTTCTCTGTTCATTGTACTATTATTGCTTTTTGTGCATAAGTGTGTCTACACTGGGGCTTGAACTCAGGGCTTCAAGTACTATCAATTGTCATTTTCTTTTTTTTAAATTTAATTTAATTTTATTTGTGAACATATTGTACAGACGGGTTACAATTACATGGGCAGGATAATGCGTACATTTCATACCAAGCATTGCAGCCTCATCCGTTGTTTACCCTTCACATCCCTTCCCAGCCTCCCCCCTACCCCCAATCCCAATCCTTCTCCTTTCCCCCCTTCCCCCCCCACCGACACTGTAAAGCTCGTTTTGGACATGAGAACTTGTACTTCTCATTGTTGCAACAGGTCCACCTGTATCCTTAAATAACTGGTTTTTACACATCTCCTCCACAAGTTATACTGACATCAAATATAGTGAAAGCAGGGGTTATACTGTGGGGGAGGGACATACAAAGCACCAAAGAGATAATCTTATACATGCGTTAGAAACACATACATGAATGAAAAAAACATTAAAATACATATCTAAGGGTTCCTTTTCCTAACATCACATTATCTGACCTTTTCCGCTTGACTCATACATATACTAGATATTGCAAATAAGGGAAACCATGGGACCTGTGTTTCTTTGGGCCTGGCTTACTTCACTTAATATATTTTTTTCCAAGATTTTCCATTTCATAACAAATGGGGAAATGTCATTCTTTCTGATGGAGGCATAGAATTCAAATGTGTATATATACCACATTTTCTTTATCCATTCATCTACTGAGGGGCATCTGGGTTGGTTCCACATCTTAGCTATGGTAAATAATGCTGCAATAAACATAGTTGTGCTGGTAGCTTTAGTGCGGCCTTGTTTGTAAACATTTGGGTAAATGCCCAAAAGTGGGATTACTCGGTCATAGGGGAGTTCTATGTGAAGTCTGTTGAGGAACCTCCATACTGCTTTCCAAAGTGGTTGAACAAGTTTACATTCCCACCAACAATGAAGTAAGGTTCCTTTCTGTCCACATCCCATCCAGCACCTGTTGTTGTTAGAGTTCTTGATTTTTGCCGTTCTAACTGGAGTGAGGTGATATCTCAATGTTGTTTTGATTTGCATTTCTTTTATGGCTAGGGATGTTGAGCATTTCTTCATGTGTCTATTGCCAATCCTTCTTTCTTCTTCAGAGAAGTTTCTCTTTAAGTCTTTCGCCCACTTATTTATTGGGCAGTTGTTTCTTTGAGGATTTATTGTTGGGGTTTTAGTTTTTTGAATTCCAAGTACATTTTAGATATGAGACCCTTGTCCATTGTATGGCTAGTAAAGATCTTCTCCCAATCCGTGGGCTTTCTATTGATCTTGCTAGCTATGTCATTTGCCCTGCAAAAGCTCTGCAACTTTATGCAATCACATTTGTCCAACCTTTCTTTGATTGGTTGTGTTTCCGGGTCTCTATTCAGAAAATTTCGGCCTGAGCCAAGGAGACCTAGGGTTTCTCCTATTCCATCCTGTAAGGTTTTCAGAGAGTATGCTTTGAATTCAAGGTCTTTGATCCATTTGTAGTTGATTCTGGTGCACGGTGATATATAAGGATCTAGCTTTAGTTTTCTACAATTAGTTAACAAATTTTGCCAGCACCATTTACTGAAGAGGTTGTCTTTGTTCCATTCAATTGTTTTAGCTGCCTTAGCCAAGATTAGATGGCTATAGGTCTGTAGGTTCATTTCTGGGTTTTCAATTCTATTCCATTGGTCTTGATGTCTGTTCTTATGCAAATACCAAGCTGTTTTGATTACTATGGCTTCATAGTAGAGTTTGAAAATCGGTATTGATATTCCTCCAGTAGTGTCCTTTCCATCCCTATTTGGATCCCCTTTATGTCTGCATCTTGTCTTATTGCTGTAGCTAGGCATTCTAACACTAGATTGAAGAGAAGTGGAGAGAGTGGGCATCCTTGTCTTGTTCCTGAGTTAAGAGGAAATGGCTTAATTTTTTCACCATTGAGCATAATGCTGGCTGTAGGTTTGTCATATACAGCCTTTATTGTATTGAGCAATATTCCATGGATTCCTAATTTTCCAAAACCTTCATCATAAAGGGGTGCTGGATCATGTGGAATGCTTTCTCTGCATCTATTGAGATAACCATGTGGTTCTTAATCTTGCTCCTGATGATGTGATGAATAATATTAATTGATTTGCGTATATTGAACCAGCTTTTCATCCCTTAAATGAATACTGTTGGTTCGGGGTGTATGATTTTTTGGATGAATTGTTGAAGTCGATTGGCCAAAATTTTGTTGAGAAGTTTTGCATCAATGTTCATCAAAGAAATGGGTCTATAGTCCTCTTTCTTTGATGAGTCCCTGCCCAGGTTTGGGATGAGGGTTATGATGGCTTCATAGAATGTATTCGGTAGTGAGCTTTCTCTTTCTATTTCATTGAAGACTTGGAGGAGTATTGGTGTGAGCTCTGCTTTGAAGGCCTTGTAAAATTCCGCTGTAAAACCATCTGGTCCTGGACTTTTCTTACCTGGGAGGTCTCTTATATCTGTTTCTATTTCAATGCTTGATATGGGCCTGTTATTATAGTTAAACTCATCTTGGTTTAGTTTGGCATGTCAATATTTGCTAAGAAAAGGTCCATTTCTCTCAAGTAGTCAAACTATTTAGCATAAAGTTTTGAGAGGTATTCCCTTATAATGTTCTGAATCTTGGTTGTTTCTGTGGTGATGTTTCCATTCTCATCTCTGAGTTTATTAATTTGGGTGTGTTCTCTTCTTTTTCAGATAAGATTTGCTAAGGGTCTGTCAATTTTGTTAAGTTTTTCGTAGAACCAACTCTTTGTTTTGTTGATTCTTTCTATAGTTTTTTTGGATTCTAATTCATTTAATTCTGATGTAATTTTGATTATTTCTTTCTGTCTACTGGATTGGGGTTTATCTTGCTGCTCTTTTTCAAGGAGGTTTAGATGTGTCATTAAATTGTTAGTTTCAGATCTCTCCAATTGGTTGAAGTAGGAGCTCCGAGCTATAAACTTGCCTCTTGGTACTGCCTTTGCTGTGTCCCAGAGGAGCTGGTAATTTGTGTGTTCATTTTTGTTGAATAGCATGAACATCTGAATTTCCTTTCTAATCTCATCCATGACCTACTCATGATTCAGCAGTGTGTTGTTCAGCCTCCATGTGATACGGGACTTTCTTTGCTGGCTTTTGGTGTTGATTTCTAATTTTATTCCCTTGTGGTCAAAAAGAATGTAAGGTATAACTTCAATGTTTCTGAATGTAGACAACTTTGCTTTGTGGCCTAAAATGTGGTCTATTTTAGAAAACGTTCCATGTGCTGCTGAGAAAAACGTGTATTCTGATGCTGCTGGGTGAAATGTTCGGTAGATGTCTGTTCATTCTAGTTGATCTATGCAGCTGTTTAGATCTGTGGTTTCTCTGTTGAGTTTTTGCCGAGTTGATCTATGTAGTGGGGAGAGTGGTGTGTTAAAGTCCCCAACAATTAATGTCTTTGGATTTTTTTTTGGGATTTGAGGGAAAGTATTGTTTGTTTGATAAAGTTGGGTGCTCCATTGTTTGTCGAATAGATATTTAGAATTGTAATATCCTCCTGAAGGAAAGATCCTTTAATTAGTAGGTAGCGACCTTCTTTATCTCTTCTCACAAATTTTAACTTGAAGTCTATTTTATCTGGTATTAGGATTGCAACTCCCGCCTGTTTATGGGGGCCGTTTGCTTGGTACATTTTGTTCCAGCCTATAACATTGAAAATGTGTTTGTTTTTACCGACAAGATGTGACTCTTATAGGCAACAGATAGAAGGCCCTTGTTTTTTAATGCAGCTAGACAGTCCAGGTCGCTTATTTGGAGAGTTCACTCCGTTAACGTTAAGACATAGGACTGAGAGGTATTTTTGAGTTCCTGCCATGCTATCCACCGTCTTGGGGGCTGCGAAAACTGGGTTATTACTATGGTTCTTGGATTTTCAGTTTGGGTGCAGTTTCTTGGCCTTTATTGTGGTCTTGTTGATTTTCTATGTGTAGGACGTCTTTAAGAAATTTTTGTAGGGGTGGGTTGTTGGAGATGTATTGTTTGAATTTTTCTTTTCTATGGAAGTTTTTTATTTGGCCTTCAGTTATGTAGGAGAGTTTAGCTGGGTACAGTATTCTTGGTTGATAGTTGTTTGTTTTTAGGGCATGGCATACATCATTCCAGGCTCTTCTTGCTTTGATTGTCTCTGCTGAGAAAACTGTGGTTATTCTAATTGGTTTCCCTTTATAGGTGATTATCGTTTTCTCCTTGACAGCTTCAAGGATCTTTTCCTTGGTCTGAGTTGATCCTGTGTGGATTATAATGTGATGGTGGGATGTCCTATTCTGGTCTGGTCTATTTGAGGTTCTAAAAGCTTCTTGTATTTGAATAGGCCTACCTTTTTGTTTGTTTGGGTAGTTCTCTGCTAGGATCCTGTTAAACAAATTTCCTAGACCATTAACTTCTGTTTCTAGGTGCTCCTCTACACCCATTATCCTTAAATTAGGCCTTCTAATGCTGTCTTCCAGGTATTGGATAGATCTATCATATTTCTTGGATTTGTCTTGGATGGTTGTATGTTCTTTCTCTATAATATCTAGGCTGTCTTCAATCCCTGAGATTCGATCTTCTGCATGGTCTAACCGGCTGTCAAGACTCTCTACTTTGTTTTTTATCTCATTTCCTCCTTATTGGTCAGCTTTGATGGCTTCAAATTCTTTGTTGAAGCTCTGTTTTAGGTCTTGTATGAATTTCTTTACTTCCTTAATTTGGTGTTCAGTGTTTGTTCTCAAATCACTTAGTTGATTGGTTATGGTTTCTTTGAACTCCCATTCCTTCTGTTGGGTTCCATTCAGCATTCCCTTTGTGGTCTCCCTGACTTCCTTCAGCTCTTTTTTAATGGATTGCATGAATGCCTTTAGTGATCTTTGTGTATTCTCTACCTGGTCTCTCAATTCCTGTATTACCTTTGTTTAGCTTCCTCCCATTCATTGGATTCCTGCAGTTCTCTTTGAGTGTTCTCAGCCTGCTCATGCCATTCCTCCCTTTCCCTTTGAGTATTCTCAAGTTGCTCACGCAAATCCTGTATCAGTTTTTGAGTAGCTTCCTCGTGCTTATCATATTCCTGTATAAACTTCTGGGATGCCTCCTCTCTCTCCCTATCACGCTCATACAGAGTCCTTTGTAAGTTGTCAAACTTCTCATTTATCATGTTTGCCAACCGTGTTTGTAGAGCTATTTTGGAACTCTCCTCTGGATTATTCATTATCTCTTCTGACCCCTGCTTATCAAGATTGGGAATTGAGATATCCGGATTTGCCATTTTTCTTGTGTTTTTCCGGTTTACTCTGCACATTTGAGATGAAAATAGCACCAGTTTTGTGCTAGAACACTATTTTAAGGTAACCATCAACCAAAGTTTGCATTTGTACAGTCAATATTCTACAGATACAATCTAGTTCAACAGATACATCTATTCAACATCAAACAACTATATGTTAATGGGCTTCGAACCGCATAGTAGAATTTGGAAAACCAATAATTGTTAGGGTTAGGGAGAGATGTGGGTAAAAATAGGAATAGACTGGTGTGGGGAGGACATGGAGAGTTAACTATGTCCTAATCTCAATGAAGGAAATAGATTGGGTAGGATGTAAGTAGAGAGAGAGAAAAAGAAGAAAGGGAAAGGGAAATGAAAAGAGACCAGAAAAAAATAGAAGCATAAAAATTAAAGTTATTATGGAGATTAATTGACAATCTATTTAGAGAGGAATATGAGTATAATGAGAGAAGGCTAGGGACATAGAGGAGATATGAAAAACTTAAAAAAATGCTTTAAATATTATATAGGTATAAAGAGGTAGTACTGCTATTAAGGAATTTAAGTCTCAGAGGTTTTGAATTGAGTAATAAATTTGTGGATTAAGTGTGTGCACAATGGGGGATAATGTCAACTATTTAACTACGGGTTTATCTGAGGATGTGCAGGACAAGAGTTAAGTCACATAAAGAAGAACAAAAGAGACGAAAAGGTGAAATGGATAAGAAAGGTAGAGAAAAAGATCAGAAGTTCAGTAGAGCTAAACAAAAAACAAAAAGATAATTAAAAAAGAAAGAAAAAAAGAAAGAAGACAAGAAAAGAAAGGAAAACGCACATTCACGTATTCCTAAAATAAAAATTATAAGAGGAAAAAAAAGTTACGGGAAAACAATTTTTTTTCAAAAAAGGCAAAAATTTAAGATTAATAAATGTTTTAGAAAAGAAAAAAATTATATATAAGGTACAAAAAAAGAAGAAGAAAAAGAAAAAAAAGAAGAAAAAGAAAAATAAAATTCTTTGATTTTTTTTTGGGGGGGAGGGATGGGAAGAATCCTGTATCTCCCTTGTGTCTGTGACCAGCCTCTTGTTGGAGTCTCTGGTCTGCTTGAGGTCCTGTGGCTTGATTGGTTTTGTTAAGTCAGTTTGTTCGAGCAGGCAGAAAAATGCTCCGCTTTACCCAAGATTTTGAGATCCTCCCCCAGGTTTGTTTAATGGGAGGGTGATGTGCTTTGAGAATCACAAAAGAGGGGGATGCAGTGATGAGGCTAGGTTCTGGGGAGAGTTGAGGCCTTTCAACAAACAACAGCTTTTCCCTGGGGCTATTTTGTGAAAAACTCATAGAGCCCAGCCTAGAGCAATTCTCAGGGTTTCTGTTTTTCAATTGATTATGGAGGCTCCTAGAGGGAGGGGCAGCCTCTGGCCCTGGTTACCCAGTGAGGGAAGCCACTCCTAGGGATGGCGCCTGAGCTGGATGACTTTTCCGTGGATGGAGCTGAGTCTGGCAGGTCACTTCGCTGTTAAGTTCTTGTGACCTGCTAAATGACTCGTTTTATTCCAAGGTCTGAGTTAGAGCTGGCAGCTCCTCTGAGCTTTGTCAGTATCCAAGATGGAGATCACCGGTGCTGGGGGGGGAGGGGTGGCCTTCCCTCCTCTGCTCCCTGAGAAGGAGTGAGGACGTTAGGCTTCTACTCATGCTGAGTCTTGGTTCCTATGTCGTCTCTGGTCTGCAAACTGCAGGATGAAGATGTCCGCTCCTTGTTGGTTCTTGCTGGTGTTGAGTAGAATCCGCTTGCCTGATGCATCTGACTCCTTCGTCCCGGGCTCTCTGTGGCTCAGGTATGGCTGCGGCTGCCACCACGACCCTGCCGCCACCGTGGCTGCTGCTGGCAAGCACTCAGATGTGTCTCTTTGCCTTGGCTTCCCCTCTGTTGCCTAACTCTCTGTCCTGTGATGGCATACTTGGTGCGATTCTGTGGCTTAGGACTGTTCACTGGAACTCTAAAACTGCTTCCTAGGTGAGAGCTTGTTCAGAATCCAGCTTCTCCGCCGCCATCTTCCTGGAACTCCTGAATGCCTGTTTTTAATCTTTTTTTTTTTTTTTTTTTTTTTGTCAGTCGTGGGGTTTGAAGTCTTGGCTTAGGTGCTGTCCCTGGTCTTCAGCTCTAGGTGAGTGCTCTATCACTTGAGCCACAGTGCCACTTTTGTTTTTCTAGTGTTTTTATTGGAGATAAGAGTCTCATGGACTTTCCTGTCTGAGCTGGCTTTGAACTGCATTGCTCAGATCTCAGCCACCTAAGTAGCTAGGATTAGAGGCATGAGCCACCGGCGTCTGGATTTTTCATTCTATTTCAAATTTGACATCTGTGTGGATATCAGAATCACAATGTGACCTCATAACCATTGTAACATCATAAATCAGCAGTGACATCAAACTGTCATTATGACACCATCAGCTTGTTGTGGCATCTCCAAACGACAATGGTATCATAGCTTTATAAATCAGAGTGGCATTGTTACATCATAGACATAACAGTGTGAAGGCCTAGTCTGTGAATTCATTCTATTTCAGAAACCCATTTGAGACCATATAACCATTGTTATATGACAATACTTTGTGATATCACATTGCCATTGTGATATCATTAACCTGCTGTGCCATCACAAACCAGTCCTGTCCTTATAAGTTTTGTGACATGCTGCCATGGTCATATATTAGGCCCTTTGTGAGCTCATAATCTGTTCTCAATCTCATATTTCTGGTTTGACATGTGATGTCAGAAATCCCCTGCCAGATGTCATGACCATTGTGTCACACTGTGACATCACAAACGTGTTAGAACGGCATCATATTTGTGACAAGACATGCCTTTGGAGACATTACAGTCCCTTTTTTAAACTCATATATTCATTGTCAATTAAGGACAGTTGAGATCAGCCATGCCACTCTGACATCATGGACCCATTGTCACAAACTTATTGTGACCTCGTCACGAGAATGTCATCAACTAATTGTGGTATCAAAGCATTATTTTGACATGATTTTGTGGTATTGCCGTTGTGATATCACTGTCCCATTGTGTTTTTGCCAACCTAATATGGCCACATCACATCTTAGAAAATACATGGCCTTTGAGACTTCAAGCTCTTTCTGTGAATTCATGTACTTATGACCTCTAAGGCAAGGAGACAAACCATCAAGTCACATTTAATAGAATAAACCAGTTTTCACTGGAAAGGGGACTGTGATTACTTTATCCTCGACTGTATACCCAGGTCCAAGAGCAGCCTTGACCACCAAATCTCAGACCTCCAATGGGCAGCTTTACCCTTTCTTAATTGGTCTGCAAAACACCAGCCAAAAAATTATGATCTCCAAAGCTACAAACCTCAATGGACAAGGCTTTTTACTTTTCCATTACTCCCTCCATTGCTACAGACATGTTCTTCCTTCCTGATCTTGCACTTTTTCCCTTCCACCACTTCCTTCTTCTCATCAGGCCTCTCCACTCTCCACAGGCCTGTCCTACTCTACCCGAGTGCCACTTGCTAACATTCTGCTCTCCCTCAACTTCCTCTCTCCTCAGGTTATTCCCTTACTGCTGTCTCGCCACTTTTTTCCATCCGGGGAGCTCCCATTTTTATCTCTCCTTCCAATCTCTGAAAATGCAATCTATATATAGGTTGTACCCCTCCTCAATCCAATGGCTCTCCTGCCTAACAGTTTTCAACAATCACTTCCCAAACTGCCCAATGCTCAATCACTTCTTGACAGCTCACCATGTGAGGTTTGACACCTACACCATTGGCAGCATTCCCCACACTCTCTTGTGGGCCAGGCCAAGAATTTACGATGATTTTCAGCTCCTTCAGATAATTCTGGCCCCACTGGTTATTACAGTATCCTCATAGTGAATTAGAAGAAATTGAAATTGTATATGGCATTGTTATATTACAAACGTGATATCACTAACCCATTGTGACCTCATCACCGCGGTGACATCACAAACTCATTTTGATATCACATTGCCATTGTGCCACCATGATCACATTGTGACATCCCAAACCTATTATGACCTCAGAAGTTTTGAAAGAAACCATGGCCTTTGTGACATAACAGGCCCTTTGTGTACCCATATCCTCATTTAGAGCTAATGAAAATTGAGATCAGACATGACATTTTAGCATTGCAAAACCTTTGTGACATCATCACCAGTGTAACATCATATTATTATGTCATTATGAAAACATCAGCCCATTGTGACATCATAAAACAACAATGACATCATAGTGTTATGACATCACCTGGTCATTGTGATGTCACAGATACATTGGTATGCCTATTCTGTGATTTCATTCTATTTCAAATGTGGCAGGTGGGTTGATATCAGAAATACATTGTGATCACATAACCATTATAACATCACAATACCTTGATGACACCACATTGCCATTGCCACAGTGACATCACAAAACTGTCCTATCCTCAAATTTTTTTGACATCCTGGTAGTGTGATCTCTTTGGTCTCTCTGAGTTCATAGATTGTTTAACTCATAATACTTCAGGTATGATACATGATATCAGAAATCCACTGTGACATCATGACCACTGTGACATCACACTGCCAGATGTCATGACCACTGAGTCACATTGTGACAGCATAAACCTGTTAAGACTCATTACACTTGTGCCAACATATGCCTTTGGATACATCATTATCCCTTATGAACTTATATATTCATTGGCAATTAGAGATCTGGCATGAGATTGTGGCATCTCTATCCAATTGTGAAAGCACCAACCTATGTGACCTCATCACCTGTATGCCATCACAAACTATTTTTGACTTAAAAACAATACTATCTCATGTAATGATAACATCACATTGCCAATGGGATATCTCTGTCCTATTGAATTTTCACCAACCTATTATGTCCTCATATTTGACAAAATTCATGGCCTTTCTGACTTTTAGCTCCTTATGTGAACTCATATCTTCATTATGATCTAGTAGAATGAAATTGGACATGTAATGGTGATATTACAAATTCACTGTGACATCACTATCCAAGTGTTACCTTACCATCATTGGGGCATCACAAACCCATTGTGACATGACATTGCCTTTTAGCACCCTTGAAAAAGCACATGGTGTTTGTAACATCACAGTCCCTTTGGGTAACCAAATCCTCATTGTTAACAAAGGACAACTGACATCAGATATGCCATTGTAGCATTACAAACGTTTTGTGACATCATCTTCAGAGTGCGATCACACTGTTGTTATGATAGCATCAGCCCATTGTGAAATCCCAAAATTGTAGAGAGCTGCAAGAGGCCGCACCTGGAAGATGGTGCCGGCTTCCGCCCTCCACCTTCCCGATGGCGAGTGCTCTCTGTGTAAACAACTCCTGATATGGCTAAGGCAAAGAATCTGGCTTGCTTCCGCGCACCTGAACCTATTGGTGATTCCCACGTGGCGTATCAGGGTTGGCTACCCAGCAGGTACTTAAGGCTGTGGGGAATTCTCCCCGGGGTTGGGGTCACAAGATTAAAAAAAGGTCCTGAATAAACTGCAGAGAGAAGAGTCCGGTGTCGCGTCTCCTTGCTGGTCGAGGCGGTAGCGACACGTGGCGGCCCGTACGGGGACTCAGCCATAACCCCAACGAGGACTCAGAACTCTCTGCGGTCAGGGTGGTGCACCGGTAAGTCCCCAGGTAAAAGGGGAATCCGCGACAAAAGCGGGGAGTAAGTTCCCAGGTAAAAGGGGAATCCGCCACAAGAGCGGGGAGTAAGTTCCCAGGTAAAAGGGGAATCCGCCACAAGAGCGGGGAGTAAGTTCCCAGGTAAAAGGGGAATCCGCCACAAGAGCGGGGGGATTTTTGCTCTTCTCGGTAGATAAAGAGAGAGTGAGAACCCGGGGCTAGTCAATAGAGTAGCCAAAAGTGTAAGTAAAAGTTTGTTTACCAGCTTTAAATGTTTAAAACATGGGCGCTTCTTCTTCGCACCCAATTTTTTTGGCTCTCAATGAGCTACTGCACTCAAAAAAGTTAAAAATAAAAAAGAGTACTTTAGAGAGATTTTTGAATGAATGTGACATCGTTGCCCCGTGGTTCGCTGTCTCCGGAAACCTCACGGTGGCCTCTTAGGAGAAACTAGGGAGGGACCTAGATTTTGCCTCTGAACAAGGAACGCTTAAGAGCGGAGTGAGACCAATATGGAAACTGATAAGAGGCTGTCTCGAGGACCAGCGTTGCAGTGAGGTGGTAGAGAATGGTCAGGCCGCCCGAAGAAATGCTGCAGGAAGAAAGATCAGAAAGGGCAGACAGCGAAAGGAGGAGAGCAGGGGGGGGGTCATACCCTGATTTTGCCGAACTAGAGACCTCTGAGTCTACAGACTCAGAGGAACTACAATCACTCATAGAACAAATAGAAAAAACAAAGATAAGAAAGAGGAGGAAAGGGAAGGAGAGAGAGGACCCAGATAAAGACGAATGCACGCCCTCCATGCCCCGCCCCACACCTTCGGCCCCTCCGCTCTATGTGGAGGACCCTGGAAGTGGCAGCCCCGGCTGTTCTTTCAGCCCAGGCGTGTGGAAAGTGGTCAGAACCGAGTTACATCTAGCCTGTCCAATATTTCAGGATCCACAGGGACATCGGTATCATGAACCCTTAGATTTTAAGGTGATAAAATCTTTAGCTGAGTCTGTGCGGACATATGGAATCACAGCCTCCTTTACTGTAGCCCAGGTGGAGGCCCTAAACAGACATTGCATGACACCCTGTGATTGGAGTGGGCTCGCACGAGCTTGTTTGAGCCCAGGTCAGTATTTAGATTGGAAGGCCTTTTTGATTGAATTTGCTAGTGAAGAGGCTGCGGCCAATCAGGCTGGGGGAAACCCAGCTTGGGACAGAGATATGCTGCTTGGACAGGGGAGATTCGCCAATCAACAGATAGGCTACCCGGTCCAAGTTTATGAACAAATCAATAAAATTGGCATAAAAGCATGGAAGGCCTTACCAAATAAAGGCGAGGTGAGTGGCAATCTCACCAAAATCCTGCAGGGCTCTATGGAGCCGTTTTTGGACTTTGTTACCCGTATGGTCGAGGCTGCTGGCAGAATTTTTGGTGACCCAGACGCAGCCATGCCATTAATTAAACAGCTTGTTTACGAGCAGTGCACTAAGGAATGCAGAGCCGCCATAACCCCATATAAGAACAGGGGATTAGAAGCATGGATGAAAGTTTGCAGAGAGCTGGGTGGACCACTAACTAATGCTGGATTAGCTGCTGCTGTGGTGCAATTAACACAGAAGAAAGGGGCTGGGAAGGTGGCTTAGTGGTAGAGCGTTTGCCTTGCATGCATGAGGCCCTGGGTTCGATTCCTCAGCACCACATAAGCAAAAAGAAATGAAAAAAGCCAGAAGTGACGCTGAGACTCAAGTGGTAGAGTGCTAGCCTTGAGCTGAAGAGCTGAGGGACAGCGCCCAGGCCCAGAGTTCAGGCCCAGGAAAAAACCTATTCAAAAAATGCTGCATATTTGTCTAAACAGTTGTTTAGTTATCTTTTAGGTAATTGAACTGGGGAGTTCGACAGCCTGATGGAACAACTCACGGTTGCCATCGTCATGGTGAACTCGACCTGAGTGGATGCCGGATTCTCGGAGGGGTTATCTTCATGGATCTCCGCTGCTATGAATCATCTTACAGAGGGGGCGGGTTTGGGAGCCCTGACAGGCCTCCTGGTGTTAGCCTCCTTGGTATGTCTGTGGTGCATTTGCCAAATTAGAGGTTCTCAGCATCGCAGTGCAGCCATGATTATCCAAGCCTTTACAGTCATTGGAGCAAGTCAGTCCCCCCAAGCGTGGCTTGCCACCCTAAAACAATGAACACAGATTGCAAAGCCAAAGTACTGCAGTCGAGAGGCATGAGTTTTGCCCTCGAGGAGAGCATGTTTGATTGCACACGGGTTCGATTCGCCTTTTCCCGTCCTTGTGAAAAACGAATCAATGGACAGGCTGAGTCATCCCTAGAGAAGGTACCCTCTGGGAGAAGGCTTGTATGCAGTCCTTGCATTGCACAACAGGGATCAGACCTCTGTTCTCATCTGTGTTCTTTAAACAAAAAAGGGGGAACTGTAGAGAGCTGCGAGAGGCCGCACCTGGAAGATGGTGCCGGCTTCCGCCCTCCACCTTCCCGATGGCGAGTGCTCTCTGTGGTAAACAACTCCTTATATGGCTAAGGCAAAGAATCTGGCTTACTTCCGCGCACCTGAACCTATTGGCGGTTCCCACGTGGCGTATCAGGGTTGGCTACCCAGCGGGTACTTAAGGCTGTGGGGAATTCTCCCCGGGGTTGGGGTCACAAGATTAAAAAAAGGTCCTGAATAAACTGCAGAGAGAAGAGTCCGGTGTCGCGTCTCCTTGCTGGTCGAGGCGGGTAGCGACACAAAATGACAATGACATCATAGCATTATGACATCACATTTTCATTGTGAGGTCATAGAGAAAATGTGATTGCCTATTTTGTGATTTCATTCTATCTCAAATGTGTCATATAGGATGATTTCAGAAACCCATTATGACCACATCACCATTGTGACATTACAGTCCCTTTTTGAACTCATATTGACATTGTGATATCATTAATGCAATGTAACATGGCAAACTTGTCTTGTCCTCATAAATTTTGTAACACACGTCTACCTTCACCTGGGCTGGATGCCCAGAGCTAAATGCAGCCTCAATCATGAACGCTCAGACCTCCAAAGAGCAGCCCAGCCATTTGTTAACTGGTCTGCAAACAACCAACACCAAAAATTATTATCGCTAAAGCTCCACACTTCAAAGGACAAGGCTTTTTTCCTTTCTCTTCATCCTCCTTCTCTACAGACCTGTCCTCCCTTTCAGGTCTTTTCATTTTTTTCCTTCTACCGTTCCCTTTTTCTCTTCAGGATGCTCTACTCTTGACAGGCCTGCCCTGCCTTGTCCAGGTGGCCGGTTGCTGTCCTTCACCTCCTGCTCTCCCTCATTGTCCTCTCCTCTCAGGTATTTACCCTCCTGAAGTCTCATCACTTCTTTCCTTCCACGCCTTTCCCCTTTTTCTCTCCTATTCTGTTGCTCTGAACATGCAGCCTATATATAGGCTATACCTTTCCCCCACTGCAATATGCTTACTGCTTAACAGTTTTCAATCATAATGTCCCAAATGTCCATGCCCAATCATTTCTTGGCAACTCACAATGTGGAGCTTGACATCCTATCTCCTTTAGCAGCATGTCCTGCCCCCTCCAGTAGCATTCACCCACATCTCTGTTGGTCCAGACCAGGAGGCCATGATGATTATCTGTTCCCATAGGTTATAGGGGCACTTCTGGTTATTACAGTGTCCTCATGATGAACTAGTAGCAATTGAAAATGGACAAATAATTGTGATATTACAAGCTTGTGACATAACTAACCCATAGTGACCTCATCACCACTGTGACATCACAAACCCATTGTGGCATCACATTTCTGTTTTGACACCAGAGTCCCATTGTGACATCCCAAATCTATTATGACCTCTTATAACCTTTGAAAAAATACATATATTTGTGACATCACAGTCCCTTTGTGTACCCAAATCCTCACTGTGAAATATTGACAATTGAGAAGCAGACATGACATTTTAACATCAAAAGCAGTTTGTGAGATCATCACAATTGTGACATCACATTGTCATTGTGACACCATCTGCTCATTGTGAAATCACAAAACTAAAATATGATAGAATTATAACTTCACATTGTCATTGTGACATCATCCACACATTATGCATGCCTTTTTGGTGATTTCATTCTATTTCAAATGTGGCATGTAGGTTGATATCGTAAACAAATCGTGAATTCATAACCATTGTGACATTACAATCCCTTTGTACATTATGTTGCCATTGTGATATCACTAACCCACCATGACATCACAAACCTATCCTGTCATAACTTTTGTAACAGCTGCAATTCTGGAGCATGCCACTGGACATGCTGCTGAAAGAGATAGGATGTCAAGCCCCATATGGTGAGCTGCCAAGAAGTGATTGGGCATCTATTAAGCAGATCTTTTAGTCCTCATAATGTTGTCAACCTCATTAGATTTCACATATGACATTTGATATAACAAATTCCCAGTGAAATCATGACCATGGTGACATCTCACAACCAGATATCATAATTGTGCCAAATTCTGTCATCACAAACATTTTAGGATTTCAATGTATTTGTGACAACACATACTTTTGGAGAAAACACAGTCCCTCTGTGAACTCAGATACTCATTGTAAGTTAAAAACTATTGAAAACCATCATGTCATTGTGACATGCTCAACACATTGTGACATCAAATCTTTTGTGACCCCATAACCAATGTGGCATCATCAACTAATTGTGACACCAAAACAATATTTTGACATGATATGGAGTTGACATTTCCATGGTGATATCACTGACCAATTGTGTATTCACAAACCTAATATGACCTCATAAGATTTTTAAAAATTCATGTCCATTAGGACTTCAAGCTCCTGTGAACTTGTACACACATCATGAAATAGTAGCAATTAAAATTGGACATGTGTTTGAGATATTTCAAAATTACTATGACATCACAAACCCATTGTTACCTCATCACAACTATGTACCATAAAGCTATCATGACCTCTAAGTACCTTTGAAAACACACATGGCATTTGTGACATCACAGTCCCTTTGTGTACCCATATTCTCATTGTGAACACATGAGAATTGAATTCATATATGCCATTATAACATCACAAACCCTTTGTGACCCTATCACCAATGTGACAACACATATTCATTATGACACCGTTACCTCCTTGCAACATCAACAATTTACAATGATGTCATAGCATTATAACATTATGTTGGCACTGTGATGTCATAGACACTTTGTAAATGCCTATTCTCTTTCATTCTATTTCAAATGTGGCATGTGAATTGATATCAGAAAAACAATGTGATCTCATAAATATATGGCATCACAAACACTTTGTGACATCACATTGCCATGGTGATATCACTAACACACTGTGACATCACAACTTGCCCTGTCTTCATAAGTCTTGTGATGTGCTGCAATTGTGATGTCTTAGGTCTTTTATGAGCTCATAATCTGTTTGAAACCTTATATTTGATTTATGATATGTGATATCAGAAATCCACTGTGACATCATGAACATTGTGACCTCATACTGACAGACATGATGAACATTGTGTCACACTGTGACATCACAAGCCTCCTAGGACTTCACATTTGTGACAACACATGCCTTTGGAGATACCACAGTCTGTTTGTGAACTCATATTCTCTGTGATTTCCTGACAAATGAGATCCTTTTTGCCATTTGTATATCACCAGCCAATTGTGAAATCATAGACCTACTGTGACCCCTTACCTGTATGGCATGACCAACTAACTGTGGCATCAAAATCTTTTGTAATGTCACAATGTGACACGATGATCATGACATCTGTCAGTGTGATGTCACAATCGTCATGATGTCACAGTGGATTTCTGGTATCTCATGTCATTCATGAAATATGAGGTTGAAAACAAATTATGAGGGCAAAAAGGTCTAAGATATCACAATGTCAGCATGTCACAAAAGTTATGAGGACAGAAGAGGTTTGTGATGTCACATTGTGTTAGTGATATCACAATGGCACTGTGATGTCACAAAGAGATTATGATGTCAAAATGGTTATGTAGGCACAAAAATATGTTTCTGATAGCAACTCTCATGCCACATTTGAAATACAATGAAATCACAGAATAGGCATTCACAATGTGTCTTTGATGTCACAATGAGAATTGTTGACATAATGCGATTATGTCATTGAGTTTGGTGGTGTTAGAATGAGCGGATGTGACATCCTCCAGAAGTCATCTGCAGCGTCCTCAAGAGGCAACCTGCGATGTTCTCTCTGTCACCTGGGACCTCCTGTGGAGATCAACATTGAGAGGTGTTGGACATGTGGGTTAATTGTCTGTGGCTATTGGTCTGTGTATGTATGCTGATAGTTCTATCTGTGTCCTTTATGCACCTATATTTACTCTTTTTCTCAGGATGGGAAAACAAGGTCTAAAGTTGTCATATCCAAAAAATATTCTCCCCCAAGTTTACAAAATCCCTCAGAGGAAGATGCACTGATATCTCTCTCTCCTATTCTTTGCCATCAGCACCTCTAAAGTTAAGTCCTCCCATACCAAAAGTGGTTACTTGTACAAGCCTGAGGTGGTACAATGTGGTATGTTACCCTTATTACCCTTGAGACAGGAACATGGAGGATATGGTGGGCAGGCCCCCTTTGTAATACATGTTTCCTTTACAACTAGTGACCTGTATACCTGGAAACAGCAAAATCCATCCTTTTCAGAATAAAAACAGGGGCTCATTACTTCATTACAGATAGTAATATTCACACACAAGCACATCTGGGGTGAGTGTCAGCAAATTTTACAGGTGATTTTCACCTGGTAGAAAAGGAAGTGAATCCTACTTGGTGACTTGAAGGTGGTCCTTGTACCAGACAGTAGCTCCACTACAGAACCAGACCATTTGGAGCAATTCTTTCCCCAGACTTATCCAAGCTGAGACTAACAGCAATCGAGGTATGGAGGTGCTTACCAATTATTGCCAGGTTCGGTTAGCAGGGATACCATAGTGTCTAGAAAGTGAAGTCATCAATCTAAGTTGAGTGAGATGGTACAGTCTCCAGTGAGTACCTTCATGCTTTTCTGAAACTTCTCCCAGAAGCCTATAAGACCTATAGGCCTATAGATCTTGAAGCACTGGAGAATCAAAGAGCCTTAAATATGGCCTTCGTTACCCAGTCAGTCCCAGATATAAGAAGAAAGCTTCAAAAGTTAGAAGGTTTTGAGGGAAAGGTGGATTCTAAGTTGGAAGTGGTTGCCGAGTGGGTGTTTGAAAACAGAGATACCCTGGAAAAAACGAGTCTAAGAAGGGGGTTTGAGTTTTGGTAGGAGCACCAGAATAGGGATCAAGAAACCCAGTACAATTCATTTGAAAATGGCAGTATGGAACCTCTAGGACGAAATCAGTGTGTTTATTGCAAGCAAAATGGACATTGAGAAAAGGAATGTCCAAAGTGGAGAAAGATAGAAAATGACAGGTTTTGTACTCCCATTAACGACCTGGAAAATGTGTTTATATCTCTGGAGAAACATGCAAAGGAGCTTGCGGCTCTGAATTCCTACTGTGTTGAATTTAAAAAGCAGCCCTCTGAACATAAGAATAAATGTGACAAAGAAAAAGTTCAGACACTTCTATCTCAAAACACAGGCTTATAAAAGACTGAATCTCCAATATGTGAAAGTCAAAATCCATCAAGACATTAAAAGCACATAGAAGAGCACACTGGAGAAAACAGGGAAAATTATTTGACATGAAGAAAAGATTTGAAGATACAAATTAAGAACTTGTGAGAGACAAAATGAGAAGAAAATCCTCAAAAGGAACCTAGAAAACACTCATCAAATGAAATTCAAGTACATTAACCTGGGTGAGCATGAAGCAAATTAGGGGACCACAGGTCAGAGGCCGACAGTAACACAAGACAGCAATGCTGCCATCCTTACTAACCACAAGTGAGGCCAAGAAGAGCTCCTGATGCTTCATTAAGAAATCATGGCCATAAAAAAGGAGCTAGACCTGATATAAGAATGTATTAGGCTGAAGTACATATCAATTATAAGCTTTGAAGAGTGTCACCAGAAATTCAAAGCAACAGAGAAAGAAGATGAGTAGTTAGCAGAAAAGACGGGGAAGTGCTCTGTCATACATGATGAGGCCAAGAAAAGTGAACAGGAAAATAGCAGGCTCAAGAAAGAGATTGTTACTCATCAGAAAGAGTTAAAGGACCACATGCTCTGATAGAGAATGCCGGGGAAAGGGAAAAAGCATTAGGAAGAAAAACAGAATAGTTAAAAAATCAGTTGAAAGATCTCTCACAAAAATACACTGAAGTGTAAAACTAGAAAGAGAAACTACTAGAGTAAAAGGCCAAAAAGGCTGCTGAGATCTTCACCATAAATGTAATGCAGAAGCATCTTGTTCCAATGGAACAGGTGGAGATGGGAAAATTTACCTCTCAATAGCACATTTGTGAACTTAAGGGAGGAACTGGAGGGCAAGCAAAGGTGTTGGCAGAAGGAGCAGCAGTTGACCAGTCAAAGGAACTCTCCTGTGACCCAGCCAAAACACTTGCAGGTTAAGGAGCACATCGAGAAGTAGAGTGGGATCATGAAAGCACATTTAAGAGAAAAGGAGGAGAATAAAATGGAAGAAGACTCCAAGGTTCAGAGTAACATACAGGAGTTAAAGAAAATACAGACCCTAAGATACAGGGAAACATCTGAGCTGATCAGGTAGCTTGTGAAACCACTCTAAAATCAGTGGGGTCTCTAGAGCTATTAGTCATTAAGATTAAAGGAAGAAGCAAAAACAGTGGTAATAAGTATGTAAATGTTGACACTGAACTTGTGAAAAATGCATACAGACTCAAGCTTTCTGTCAGTTTACATGTAGATATTTGCACACTGGTAAATTGCCCCAGGCCACTGCTTAAAACTGCTCTGAAAACCAGTGTGGCCTCAGCCTGATAATCCTTTGTAATGAGTGTAGGTAATTTCCAACAGGTAAAAGCTGAAAAGCTGGAACATATGGAAAGAATTCATATGTGAGGAACCTCAGATGGTGAATTTGGGAAAGTGAACTTGACAGAGGTAAAGCCTGGAATGTGTGGGTATTGGTGTCTGTTAGTAATAGTGAACACCTTTTCAGGCTGAGCAGAGGCATGTAATAATTCCTTGCTTGGCTTACTCTTAGCTGCCGAGTCCAAAGATAGCCTGAATTCATGGCACAAGTTCTCAATTATTAACTAATGCCCTAGGAATAAATTGGAAATTACAATCCATTTATAGACCTCAATGTTCAAGGTACTAGAAAGAATGAATATGACCTTAAAGGAAACTTAAACTAAATTAAATACAGAGACTGGCCATTGCTAGGTAAGCCTCCTCCACTTTGCTCTCCTTAGAGCAAGATGTAGCCCTTATGTCTAAGGATTTAATCCCTTTGAAAATGTTTAGGGTAGACCATCCCCTTTGGTTCCTAAACTTGGAAAGGCTATATTAACAGAAATGTCTAACTACAATCTGTAGGCTTCACAACATATTCTTTTATGTACCTATCTTTTGATAACCAAGGCCCACTGGCCGCCTAAGAAAAACTCATTCTGAAGGGGAGGGGCCAAGATGGCAGGGAACAGCAGGGTAACACCACAGCCCTCTCCAACCAAATACAGATTTTGGATTTCAATGCTCTGCTTCACTAAGTGAGCCCCCCCCCCCACACACACACAAAAGGCGATTACTCAGAGAGATACAGGAAGTGAAAAAATAAAAGGGAAAAGCCTACACAGACAGTAAAGTGGGAAGACCCTTCCCCCACCCCTTGTTGGTGATGGGGCTCCGCACTGAGCAGCTTAAGTGGTGGGGCTTCGTGCCAGGCTGCTTAAATGGCCGGGCTCTGGACCTTCCATGGACTACACACCCACAGGCATCCTAAGGCTCCCAGAAAACTCCCAAGGGCCAGTGCCAACCCAGAGAATACAAACAGAAATCTCAGAAGGCAGAGCCGGCATGAAGACTTCCCTTACCCTCCCTGGCATGGCGGCTTTACCTGGCTGGTGCTAGCAGCCCAACCAAGTCAGGAGCAGCAGCAGTTGTCAGCAGTGCTGAAAGACCCTAGACTCACAGCATGGCATCTCTGTCCTGTTGGTGTAAACAGCCTAGACTAACCTGGAGCAGCAGCAACAGCTGGCAGTGGTGGCAAACCACCCAGACTCTGGGCACAATCCTTCTTGGCACAAGCCCACAGGAACAGCCTAGACCAGACCGGGGCAGCAGCAGTGGCTAACATATGACTCATGGTGGGATGCCTGGCTTCCATAAGTGGCCCAGCTGATCATGCGGCAGTGGCAGCAGCTGCAGCAGCACCAGCAGCATCGACAGCAGCAGCGAACAACTCCACACCCATAATGGGGTGTGGCGCCTCTCCATTCTGGCTTGCATAAGTGACCCAGCCCAGCCCATGGTTGCAAATGTGGGGAACAACCCCAGACTTGAGACAGGGTGTGGTTCGGAACAACCCCAGAAAAGCCTCATGAACTTCCTGCCTGGGCTGGCTTTGAACCTTAATACACAGATCTGAGCTTCCTGAGTAGGTAGAATTACAGGCATTCACAGCAGAAGGGTCTTACTCTTGCCAACCTCCATACTTTTTCTAAAATAGATTTCTTGATTCATACAAGGAACTTAAGCAAATACAAGAGGATTGACATAATACCCTGTATTCTATCTGACCATAGTGGAATCAAACTAGCTCTCAATAACAAGGCATAAAGTAGAAAAAAGTTAAACACATGGAAATTAAACAACACTCTGTTGAACAATACATGGATCACAGAAGAAATTAAAGAAGAAATTAAAAAGTTCCTACAATTCAATGAAAATGAAGACACATCACAGAGAAACCTATGGGACTCAGTGAAAGCAGTCCTGAGGGGCAAATACACTGCTCTCAGTGCACATATCAAGAAAACATAGACCAAGTAAATAATCTTATGATGCAACTAAAATCGCTAGAGAAACAAGAAAAAATTGAACCTAAAGTTGCTAGAGAGAAATAGATAACCGAAATAAGAGCTGAAATTAATGAGATATAATCTAAGAAAATTATACATAAACTGAAAAACAAAAGCTTTTTTTTAAAAAAAAAAAGTCAATAAAATTGGTGGACCGGTAAGAGTAACTAACAAAAGAGAGGAGACCAAAATCAATAATATCAGAGATACCACAAGAAAAATTATAAGAAACATCCAAGACATCCAAGCAATCATAAGGAAATAATTCCATACTCTAATCACAAAGGAAGGAAAACCTAGCAGAGATAGATGAATTTCTACAGAAATATGAATTGGTATCCCCCCTTTCCTTTTCAGCCATGCTTCTCCACATCGTATGGTGGGGACAGCAGTTCATTAAATTAATTTCTTTTCCTGCCTGAATAGAGTGTGGTGTTCCCTTCATCTGCTACCTAATGAAACCTACATATTTAATATACCTTACATATGGTGCCGTGACTCAGATGGCGTTTTTTAAGTTGGAAATGTTAGAGTTTCCTAACCACCCCTTTTCTGCAAGCCAAACTGCCTTGTGACACCACGCGAGACTTTTCACGAATACCATTGCTGGCCTTCAAATCCACGTACACACCACTTCTCTACTCTGGTCAGTGAAAATACTCTATGGCTCTCTGTTGCTCAATCTCTGTTCAGATGTGGCACTATGCCAGACAGCTCCTATGGCCCTCAGCCAAAAAGCTTGTCACCTCCAAATCCGATGGTGCTTGGTTTTGGGGGCTTGGCCATTTCTCTCTAGAGGACTCTGGGGGAAGACGGAACGCTGCTTCTGCCTGGTCAGCTTTCCTTCACTCATCAGACTGACTCTCCCACACATTTAATGTGGTGCTGCAAGTCATGCCTGAGCCGTGAAACCCCTCTGAAATGCCTCCTGTGTTCCCTGGATAGCCACCTAATATTTTTATCCTGTTCTCAGATTTAGACAATTTTTGCCTCTTCAATGGTACATGGTCAGAAATCTGTATACTTTCATGCTCTCTTTGCTTTCTGCTATTCATGTCCAACTTTCTATCTCTCTCGTTTTCTTTTCTACAACTTTTTGGATTGTGCCCTGAAGAGTGCAACATGGGCTGGGTCCAGGGGACCCCCTCTAGGTTCCTTCTCAAAAGCTAGCCAAACTAGGCTTGATTTTTTGCTCAGGCTTTCTTTGCATTTTTTTCAGAAATTTGCCATCTTGAGTAAACCATCTTGGCCACATGGTGGGTTAAGGGTTTGGCCCCATCCAACCCATACCCTTCCACCAAATTTACTACTCCTCCATCCATCTATTCTAATGTGCCTTGCTATCAAGTTGCTCTTTTTACAGACCCTGGTTACTGAGGCCCCACCATCTGATGTGCTTTGTTAGCAAAGATGTCTACACTTTATTGTCAAAAATTTTAGGTTTTGAGTTTTCCCTATTTTGTTTTGTGTTGTGTAGCCTAGTACGAACTACGTGATTCTAAAATATTGGGCATATCTATGCTAAGATTCTCACATCTAACAAGTTTTGTAATTGCAGAATATTTGGTCAATTCTGGATAAGGACCAGGTAAGCTCTACTTATTCTATTTGATCTCCTTGTTGCTTTAATTGGAAATAACAAAGGGCTTTTGTGGCTAAGATTGCAGTTCAAAGCCAGCCGGGGCTGAAAAATCCCTCAGACTCCATCTCCCAACTTACCTGTAAAGAGCCAGGCTGGAAGCATGGCTCGAGCCTCTTATCTCTAACCAGCAAACACTGAAAGTGGTACTATAACTCAAAGTGGTATAGTGCTAGCCTTGAGTAGAAGTGCTCAGGGACAGTGCCCAGGGCTTGAGTTCAAGCCTCCTTGAATATGAACTGAGACAAACCATCCCAGCAATGAGCACCTAAACTCAGCCAGTCTGGGGAACAAGGGAACATGGAGAGGACTATAAGGAGATGATATTATATCAGCCATTTTGTGGCTGCCCTTTCAAAATTAACCAGAGCTGGGAGATCAACAGAAGTAAGAAGACTGCCCATCTAATATCCATACCTGTCTACCTTTCAATTGGACAGGAATCTATATTCTTGCCTTTCTCACTTGACTTCTTCTCTACTTAGTTGCCAGATGTCAGAAGTAGCTAGGGACATTTCTACCAACATTTTCAGCCCCAAGTCCTGCCTCTTGCCATTTATTTGCTCTTTAGTATTTTATTTCAGTCCATCAATGCCTCCTGAGACTCCTCCAGACTTCATCCAAGAGATTTGCCTCCTCCAGACTTCATCTAAGGACCCAGTGCCCAAGTGACAGATGTTGCCTGCTGCTTTCTCCCAGAGGGGACCACATCTCAGCCTTTTACCCCTACTGTCGATGCTCCTTGCAAACAGGAAGTAGCCAGAGAGAATCTTCGCATTTTTTCATAATTCTCAAAAGGCTGGAATGTAAAGTCTGAACAGGGACACCTCCCTCCCTCTTGGCTATGTTTCTGAACAGTATCTGTTACATAGGTAACTGGCATACCTGGAAGCAGTCACCTCCCCCTCCTGCTAGGTCACATCCTGGGCCATCTCTGGTCACATGCCTCCCATCTGACCTTAGCAGGGTCCCAGACCATGAGGTCACATATGGATCCAGTGTGGCCACACCTGGGGACTCAGCACTGTTAAATATTATAAGACAACGGGATCTTTGTGCCCTGGAACTGTCTAATCCCTTCGGTCTGGTTGGTGGCAGAAGGAGCTTGGGAGGTCCTGGGGGTGGGGGTCACCCCAGGGGGGTGGTACCCCCCAGGGGGACAGAGAACCTAGTCATCACTTAGTAAGGGTGCGAGCCCAGTTTGGAGCGTATTGGTATGGGTCACACTCTGGGTCTTCTCATCATGACGTCTTATGTGCGAGGCCAACCCTATTTTAAATCTAGACCTGTGATCTTAGGATCACAGCCTCCGGAGTAGATAGGATTATAGGCATGAGCCTCTGGCACTGGGCCTCTGATTCTTTTTGGTATATTAGGGTTTGAATTCAAGGCCTTAGCCTTGCCAGTCAGGTCTCCTACCATGGGAGCCAAGCCTTTCTGTCTTGGGCATTTCTGAGATAGAGACTCAATATATGCTCAGGTTGGGCTGGATCATGGTCCTCCTGTGACAGGTGTGTACCATCATGTCTGGTCCTCTTTAGTTGGGATGCTAGACATGTAGCACCATGGTCAGTCATCGGTTTAGATGGATTGTCCCAAACTCAGTCCACGACAGCCGATTCTTGACCACAGTTGAAGCTCTGGGTTGGACTTGGAACCATTGGACCTCAGTCTCCTCACAGGACACTTGTGAGGAAACAAAGATCAATACAGGGGGATCTCTGGGGCAGGGCCAGGCATAGAGAGAGGGGTTGTCAGATAAGGTTCTTGGCAATTTTGTGAGCATATGACAAGAATATACCTGGAAAGGGCTCAGGTGGGGCCTGTTATTTATTGTGCCACAGGTATGGGATTATGCAACAAAACATGGCTCTCTTTCATCCTGCACTATCCCCATGAGGAAGGGGATCCTTTACTGTTCAGTTTTGCAGGTGGGGAAAATGAGGCATGGAGGAGCTCCGTGACCTACTCATGACCCCCAGCTAACAGGAAGCTCGGTCTGACTTCTCTTCCATGCTCCCTAGGACAATGAGTGCTCTTCTGTCCACTTCTTGTGGTTGGATGTCCACTTCTTATGGTTGGAAGTCCACTTCTTGTTGGTCATGGGCCTTGAACTCTGGGCGTGGGCGCTGTCCCTGAGCTCCTTAGCTCAAGGCTAGTGCTCTACCACTTGAGCTACTGTGCCACTTCCAGTTTTCTGGTGGTTCTTTGGAGACAAGAGTCTCACAGTCCCTCCTGCCCAGGCTGGCTATGAACTGTAATCTTCATATCTCAGTCTCCAGTGTAGTTACCATTATAGGCCCATGCCACCTGCACAAGGCTTAAGTGTAATTCTGACTTTCTCTCTCTCTTTCTCACAGGAATTTGTTGAATGGGTGCTGGAGAAGTTTGCCCAGCGTCCCTATGTGGCTGGGACCCAAGGTGGGCCTAGCTTTCTCACTCAGCCTGTTGAAATCATTCCCTGAAATCATTCCCCTCTGTGCCCAGGCTAGTCCATGATGGTTATTCATTGTCAGTCCATCTGGTGAGTCCTTCCTCACTATCCACTTTTAAGACTGTTAAAGGAAAGTGGATGAGGAGGCATCACATTGTCCAACCACACAGCACTATCCCGGGCCTCTGATCCTAACTGCCACCTATCTCGCCAGACCCTGACTATATGAAAATGAATTCACTCTATGTCTACTTTGCTTTGTTGGAGTGTGTCATTTCAGAAGTGAGGTGTTGTGCAGAGGAAAGACCCCAGAACTGACACCTCCTGGGGGACATTTGTTCTTGTGACACAGCCAAGTCATTGCTGTGGATAAGGAGGAAGCCACCATCACACTGACCCGGGACTATGCTCAAAGGTAGGTAGTCTGTTGAAGTATCAAACTCAACCATGTCTGCTTCCCACTCACAACAATGGGAGTGCAGTGCGGGTGCCCCAACAATAGGTTAGGGGATTATGAATGGATGGTGGTGTCAGGTGTCAGTGGCTTCTGCCCATCATCCTGGCTATATGGGAGGCTGAAGGCTTATGGTTGTGACTCAGAGCCAGCCCAGGAAGGAGAGTCTGGGAGATACTTATCTCCCATAAACCACCTCCACCCCCACAAAAAAAGCCAGATGTGGTTCTGTGGCTCAAGGGGTAGAGCCTCAACCTTGAGTAAAAGAAGCTCAGGGATGACTGCGAGGCCCTGAATCCAAGCCCTGGGACTCACCAAAAAATAAAATAAAATAAATGAATAGTGGGCACCGGTTATCTTAATACCAAAAAGGATGGATTCATTCTTCTCTTTGGTACTTGTAGCCAAAGGTAAGGGCTTCCTTTGATGTTCCTCTAAACCTCTCCTTATCTCTATTATCTCTCCCGGCTTCAGTTGTAAGATAGAATTCATATCATCCCACTTAATGTGACCTTACATACCCTCTCCTACCCACCTTCTTTGAAGTAGGGATCCTGGATGTAATCACCACTGGGAGAATGAAGCACTAGAGAGATGGGGGTAGGTATCCCTGAAACTCATACTCTCACAGACACCCTCATCTAGGCCAACTCAGACTAGCCTTTTCCAAAGACATTTTATCTCCTTGGATTAACTGATCTAGGAGAGGAACTTGATCCCTTGTAAATGACTTGTAAATCCCTTGTAATCCCTTGTAAATGACTATGTAGTTGACATGAGATTAACAGAAGCTCAAAAGGAAGGCTCTGGTGCCCTTCACCTCTGGCTCAGACTCATGCCTGACATCCTGGCTACTCGGGAGGCAGAGCTCTGAGGATCAAAGATCAAAGCCAGCCATAAACTGAAAAGCCAGTGAGACTGTACTCTCCATGGAACCACCAAAAATTTAGAAGTGGAACTGTGGCTGAAATGGTAGAGCATCAGCCTTGAGCATGAAAATTCAGAGAGACAGCTCCCAGATACTCAGTTCAATCCCACACAAAGAAATGGCCCCATTTGTTGCCCCTAGACTTCCTGAGCCTTGAGTGTCTTTTCATGAAGTGTGATACAGCACCGGTCCCTGGGCAGTGTATCAGAGGCTTCAGACATTGGGTGGGGGAAGCCAGGCCTTCCTCTTTGTGTGTTCTCAACTTACACCAGCCAGAAGGCAGAGCATGACAAGGCCGGCATCCTGCAGAGCTGAGAAGATCCCCCTCTGCCAGGGCGATTGGAGCAGGCTTCTTAGAAGCAGCCCTTGAAAGGGGGTCTTGCTTAACAAGGAGGATCTGAAAGGAAGCACAGAGAGCAAAGATGCTGTAGATAAAGGACAACGTAGTGGAGTGTGTTCATTTCCAGCCAGGGCTGCTGGTGACAAACTCAGTAAAGATGTGCAAGATTGTCCCAAGACAGGCCCAAGGGGTCACAGAAGAACAGCTATTGAGGGTTGGGATTGTGTCTTAATAGTACTGGGCTTGCCTAGCTCACAGGAAATCCTGGGTTAGATTCCTAGGTCCTGTAAGTCAGAAAAAAAGCCAGAAGTGGTACAATGGCTCAGGTGGAAGAGTGCTTGCCTCGAGCAAAAGAAGCTCCTGCACAGTGCCTGGGCCCCAAGGTCAAGCCCCAGGACTGTCAACATAAAACAGCACTCCTAGGTACCTGGGTGACAGGTGGATGGTTATGCCCTGTAGCTCTTAGTAGATCCATCCATGCTTTGTGTCTCCTTTTTTGACAGGGGAGAGCTGGACACTCCTTCTGCCCAGAGCATCCCTAGACCCTCCCATTGTCTTCTACCAGGTCATGGAGTAGCTGGCCCCAAAAATCCTCATGTACCAGTTGGGTTGGACGGAGGAATACAGGGCAAGCCCCAGAACTTCTTTTGTGTCTGATCTGCCCTGGACGACCAGGCCATACAGAGGAGGCGGATGGGAGTTTAAGAAGGGTAGTGATGTGAAGGGGCCCTTTAATACCCATAGCCCTACCCAAATTCCAACCCTCCCTTTGCTGTCCCCATGGGAGGTAGAGGAGTGTCTAGGTGGTAGTGTCTAGAGGAGAACTAGGTGGAAATTCTAAAGAATTAGACACAATAAGCCCTGAGCTGGTGGCTCATGCCTGCATCCTGGCTACTTGGGAGGCTGAGATCCACAGGATCTTGTTTCCCAGCCCAGTCAGGAAAGTCCCATGAGAGTCTCATCACCAATCTCCAACAAGAAGTGGTGCCATGTCTCAAGTGACAGAGCACTGGACTTGTGCAAAAATCATCATCAGGGACAGTACCCAAGCCCTGAGTTCAAGACCCTCAACCATAAAAAAACAAGAAAGAAAGACACCCCTTGCTTGCAAGAGATGGTGAAGTAGTGGGGTTGCTGTGGTTGAGAGATGAGGTGCAGGCCTCAGTGTACAGACATTTCTAAGAACTCCGCAGATATGCCCCAGTGTGAAGTTACAGGAGGGTGGGCGTTGCCTTTCCAAGAATTCCAGAGGTTGTGGTCTTAGGCCGGGAGAGGGCAAATGGGAGCAAGGATGGGAGGGTAGTGTCAATTATATTCTCTCCATCCAAAGAAGAAATGGTTTTGGATACTCGTGTCAAAGTCTGAAGTGAAGGGTGGCATATGCTTTGTGGCCTGACAAGTTGGGTTCCCCTGGGTGTTAGAAGGTGGCTGAAGCCAGGTGCTGCCACTGACTCACGACTGCCATCCTAGCTACTCAGGAGGCTGAGATCAGAGGATCACCGTTCAAAGCCAGTTTGGGCAGGAAAGTCTGTGAGACTTTATCTTCAGTTAACCACCAGAAAACCAGAAGTGGCGCTGTGGCTCCAGTGGTAGAGCGCACACGTTCAGCTGAAGAGCTGAGGGAGTGTGCGCAGGCCCAAAGTTCAAACCCCATGACCGACAACCAAAAATAAGGTGGCTGAGTTTTCTTCATAGAATTGTGTACAGTAGGAAATGCCATGCTGTTTTATGAGCCATTCCAGATGTGTGAGAGGTTCTGAGGTTTGTCTACATTTGGTCTGAGGACAGTAGTGCCATCTTCTCGGGATTGGGATGATGAGCTGCTCAGGGACTGCTGAGGCCTTTGGCTACGTGTGTGTGTGTGTGTGTGTGTGTGTGTGTGTGTGTGTGTGTGTGTGTGTGTGTGTGTGTGTGTGTGGGTGTGTGTATTTTTCCCTCATCTCTCTGTCCACTTCCTGGGTGCCTGTCTGCCTCTTCCTGAACTCGGATGTTGCTCTCCTCCATGGAAATCTTGACGTTAGCCCACTATCAGCGTCCTAAATGAGTCCTAAATTGCCAGAGACCTGCATATTCCAGCTTTTCTTTGTGGCCCAAGTCCGGCTGTCCATATCTTTGTCAGCTTCCAGGGGATTCTGGGTCAGCAGGGCTGGCTGGCATAGATTCTCCTCTGCCTCTTGGGGGGGGTGCAGGGTCTGTCATGCTATGTCCCATCCTTTTCCTCAGCTGGGCCTCTGGATGCACGTCCCACTCCCAGCAGTCTGGCAGTGGAGTGGGAGAAGGGTGGTTCCCAGTGGCTCTGGACAACTCAAGTTTGTTAGCTGACTAAAGGCTGCCCAATCAAGGATGATCTGGAAGTACATGGGAGGTGAGGCCAAGGTGGCTTGGAAATATTGGTCGGTGTCTAGGAAATGTTAAGGTACCTTATCGCAGGCAAGCCTATCTTCTGGCCCCACCTGGGCCTCTCAGTTCCTTCTAGACAATTCTGAATGCCCAGAATACAAAGCACACACTTTAGATTCCAGGGCCAGGGAACTGGCAGATAAGAGAATGGTATGGCCAATACCTCAATGTCCTGGGGCATTAGTCTTGACCTGGCTATGCCCCCATTTGCAGAAGAGAGTCTCACAGACTTTTCTAGCTGGGCTGCCTCTGAATGGCAATCCTCAGATCTCAGCTTCCTGAGGAACTAGGAATATGAGAGCATGAGCTATTAGAATCTGGCCACATTTTTCTTCTTGGCTAAAACATACTACCTCTCTCCCAGCGGAGTACCCATCTACAGCTACCGCTTCTACCAAAGGCTTGAGATGAAACCAAACCTCCTCCCCTGAGGACAAAGAAATGGGATCAGGTTTGAGCTTTATGTTCTCCACACAATCAGGAGATTACGTGGAGGTCAGAGATCTAGGCCAGGGCAAATAGACAGCTGTTAGAACAGAAGAGAGTAAGAAAAGACACCCTTGCAGCTGGATGCCAGTGGCTCATGCCTATAATCCTACCTACTCAAGCAAGACCTGAGGTTCAATCAATATTCAAAGCTAGCCTGGGAAGTCTCTTATCTTCAATGAATTACTAAAAAGATGGGATGCAGAAGTACTGTAGCTCAAGTGGTATAGCACCAACCTTGTGCAAAAAGCTAAAGGACCACCTAGGCTCTGAGTTCAAGTACTGGTACACACACACACACACACACACACACACACACACACACACACACACACACACACACACACACACACATCCTTAGCAGGTGCCAGTGGCTAATATCAGCATTCTTAGCTACTCAAGAGGCTGAGCTCTTAGGGTGGCATCTTGAAGCCAGCCCAGACAGGAAAGTATGTGAGACACTTCTGTCTACTAAACTACTCAAAAAGATGAAAGGTGAGCTGCGGTTCAAGTGTTAGAGTGTTAGCTTTGAGCAAAGTAAAAAAGCTCAGGGACAGTGCCAAGATCTGAGTTCCAGCTCTATGTTTTTTTTAAAAGACACCCCCACACCAGTCAGTCCATAAATACAGATTTTGTTCACCCTAGATCTCACTTCTGCTCCTGCCACTTCCACAACACAAGTGGCTTGTGTGTGGCCAGCACTGGTTTAAGAAGTGAACTTACACAAGGGGGCATAGGCAGTTTAAGGCTAATGCCCCAGAACATTGAGGTACTGGCCATACCATTCTCTCATCCCCTAGTTCCCTGGCCCTGGAATCTAAACTGTGTGCTCTGTATTCTGGGCATCCAGAATTGTCTAGAAGGAACTGAGAGGCCCAGGTGGGGCCAGAAGATAGGCTTGCCTGCAATAAGGTACCTTGACATTTCCTAGACACCGACCAATATTTCCAAGCCACCTTGACCTCACCTCCCATGTACTTCCAGATCATCCTTGATTGGGCAGCCTTTAGTCAGCTAACAAACTTGAGTTGTCCAGAGCCACTGGGAACCACCCTTCTCCCACTCCACTGCCAGACTGCTAGGAGTGGGACGTGCATCCAGAGGCCCAGCTGAGGAAAAGGGTGGAACATAGCATGACAGACCCTGTCCACCCGTATAGGCAGGGGAGAATCTATGCCAGCCAGCCCTGCTGACCCAGAATCCCCTGGAAGAAAAACTGTGGCTTAAGATTGCTAGCTCTGAATGAAAAGGGGGAGGGAGCCCAGGTCCTGAGTTCAAGCCCTAGTACCAAGATGCGTACATGAGCACGTGCACACACATACACATACAACACTCACTCATTCACACACACACACACACACACACACACACACACACACACACACACACACACACACACACACACACCGGTAGTAATAATGAGCTGAGATAGAACTAGGAAGGCACCATTGCCAATAATGAATCATTTATTAGGTTCAGCTCCCTTGTGGTCTACCAGAAGGACCCTTGAATTAATTGTAGCAGGTTATTTCAACACTGGAACATAGTCTAACAAAGACAGGATAAGTGCAGGGAACTTGTTCTGTCACCGGAGGTGGCACAAATGAAGGCTTCCCGTCAAAACAGCACTGGAGAGAGAGATAGCTTGGGGTACAAAGAGGCCTTTTTCTCCTGGCCTTCAGAGCCTGCCCACACTCTTCCTCACTAATTGACCCAGGTGGAGTTATTTGTTACACAGCTGTATTACACAGCTCTACAGGAGTGAGGCCTTTTGTCTGCCTGTTCGAAAAATGAGGCAGACTTCCTCCAGCAGTCTGTGGTGCAGAGAACTCCTCTGGGAATACTGGGAACAGTGAGGGGAGCCCTGAAACATGCACTGTCTTGAAAGCACTGTTTGTGCTATGAAATCATTCTATTCAAAGCAAATTTCCTAGCTGGGTGCCTTTATTCATAGGGACTCTGGACTTCACCAATAGAAATGCATGCACACATACATGGGGAGACACGGAGTTACTTGTTTTTGTTGTTGTTGTTGTTTTGTTCAGTTTTTGGCCAGTCCGGGTTGTATTATGAGCCTAGGCATTGTCCCTGAGCTCGTTTTGCTCAAGGGTAGCATTCTGCCCTTGAACCATAGCCCCACTCATGATGATTTTTATTCTGTTGATCCCTCAGAAATAAGAGTGCTGTGGACTTCCTGTCCCAGTTGAATTCAAACTGGTATACTCTACCTCCCACACTCCTGAAAGGCTAGGATTACAGGTAGGAGGAAATGACACATGGCTTTCTTTTCTTCTTGTTCTTTTTTTCATTGTGACAAACTGAAATATTCACAGTGTCATTCTAATGAATTGCATTTCGAAGTAAACTACCCAGGCCTGGAGTTCGAATGCCAGGGCTGCCACCTACAAATGGAGGGAAATCTTGAGAAAATCTTTCCTGTTCATGTGAATGCTTAATGGAATGTTATAAAAGTAACAATTAATTTTGCAATTAGTTCATGATTCTCTTACAGAATGCACACAAATAGTATTGGATTATGTCTTCCATTCTAGCACCTTTGTATGATTCTCCCAATAAAGAATACTGACTACTTTTACATTAATGCTTTAATATGTATTCAACCATGATACTTCATTAAATGGAGGCATACTTTAATAATAATTCAAAATATATAATTTAATTTCCTCACATTCTCTCTCATATATATTGCAAACTACACATCTATCTATCTATCTATCTATCTATCTATCTATCTATCTATCTATCTATCTATATCTATCAATCACTCCTATGGCTTGTTCCCAGGTCTTCAGAACTGGCTGACAGCTTAGTTTGCAGTTGACTTTTGTACTACAACTGACTCTTTCATGAATTGGGCATTGTGGGCTGGGAGTTCAAATCCCAGAATAGCCAAAATATTATATGTGACATCAGAAGCCAATTTTGACACATTTTTTCCTTCTATGTGAATGTCCTGAGTCTCAGTATGGTATATAATCCTTATGCAAATATATCCATGTGATAAGATGTAATAAATGAAATAAATGTTATAATGTAATAATAGTAAATAAAATAAAAATTAAGGGTAATAAATGTCATATGGAGTAAACCCATGTATGTAAAGAGATCTCATATATAAATATTTTTTTTACTGCTGTGGCTTGAATTTGGGCCCTAGAAAATGGGCTGAAATTGTCTTCAACGATGGTGAGCTTTCTCTCTCCCCCACAGTGCCACCTAGTTACCCAGACCCTGAGTTCAAATCCCAGACCTGCCAGAAAAATGGTGCAAATTCCAAGCCAAGGCCTTAATACTTTTTGGCCAGGCCTGGGTCTTGAAGTCAGATCATGGCAACTCTGCCTCAGATTCAATCATCCCAGGCTGGGGTGCAGCCTCTGGACCCACAGCCTATTTGAGATCCTAGGAACTGTGTTCAAATCTTGGGACTGGCATAAAAAACCAACAGAGAAGTGCTGGGACTAAGCTCAGCAATAGAGTGCTTGCCTTGCATGAATAAGGCCTTGGGTTCGATTCCTCATCACCATATAAGCAGAAAAAAGCCAGAAGTAGTGCTATGGCTCAAGTGGTAGAGCGCTAGCCTTGAGCTCAAGAGTTGAGGGACAGCACCCAGACCAAGAGTTCTGGCCCCAAAACCGAAAAAAGAAAAAAGAAAAAAGGAGAGGTGCGGGGAAAAGGAGAAGGATAAAACTGGGTAGTTCCAGAAGGCGGTTTTATATTGTTTTTTTTTTTTCCTTTGCATTGCAACCATCCTTTGTCTAAATGACAGGACCCAGAAAGTGTACACGACCTTCAACTGCTGAAGTTTGATGGGCTATCAGGGAAGCCATAGCCAAAACCAGCAACCTAGGTCTGGGATGCGAATCCCAGGACTGCCACCTATGAATGGTAGGATATCCTAAGAAACTCATTGCGATATACATCCATATGAATGGAATGTTGTAAGGTAGCAATTACATTAGTAGTTAGGGTATGATTATATTGTAAAATTATACACAAAAATTATAATACATTGACTAATTTTCAATTAATACTTTGGTAGGTATTCAACCATAATACTTAAATAACAGAAGGAATAATTTATTGATAATCTATGTATAATTAAATAATATACAGACCTCTCTGTCTTGTTTTATACATACATACACACACACACACACATATGTAACAATCTACATATCTATTTCTACACTTGTCATTCCTGGAGCTCAGTGGTAGAGTGCTCGTCTAGTATGTATGAAACCCTGGGTTGGATTCCAGACTATCACCTGCACAGAAAAAGCCGGGAATAGTGCTGTCACTCAAGCAGTCAAGCACTGGCTATGAGCATGAAAACTTAGGGACTGTGTCTAGGCCCTTACTCAAGCCCCAGGATTGGCACCAAATACAAGTTTTAATGTTCTGACTGCAAGTATAGAAGGCCAAGATTTCAAATACCTCATCACAGAGCAAGTTGCGAGACTGAAGCTGACGGCTGCCATTTAACAGCCAGAGGTCAACATCTGCAACCCAGCACCATGGAACTAGATGCTGCTGGCTCACCCCTTGCTGCTCGGGGGAAGAAATCAGACACTGGTGTGTTGAAAATTCAGCCTTGGCAGGAATTCTGTGAGTCTCTGAGCTGTGCTTCAAGGTGGTAGAGTTCTAGCCTTGAGGAAAAGATCTTAGGACAGTACCTCCAACCTATGAGTGCAATCCCCGAGACTGATGACCCTCCCCACAAAAAACATGGTTAGATGTGAACTTGTGTGGTTTGAGACGTGTATCTGAAAGAATGGTGATACTGATGAAAGCACCCTAATTCTAATGAGAGTTGGTGGGATACAGCTATGTGATGAATCCTTCTTGGGGTGCGGGGTGTTGAGTCCTTCACGGGGTGCTGGGCTGTTCATGGGGTATTGTGTGCTGAATCCTTCACAGGGTGCTATGGGCTTAATCCTTCACGAGTTGTATTCTTTCATCTGGTCCTTATAAGAACAACACAAGTAAGATGATTGTGCAGATGGGAAAGTTGAGGCTCAGATATGTCCCCAAGGCATGACCAAATTTATGTATAAACTGAACTCCAGTGACTTGTCTACTGTCTTGTTTTGGTTTAGTTTTCTCCGTCATGAACATTGAACTCAGAGCCTAGGTAATGACTTTCTTCTTGGGCTCATGGCTAATGTTCTACCATGCGGAGCCCAGGACCTCCTTGCAGCAAAGTGTCACCGCTTAGGTATCTTTAGCTGAGGACTATCATCCAGCCTGCTTAGGAAGCTGAGGATCTCGATTCAAAACTATCCCAGATCACAGTCCAAAGTAAGCCTGGGCAGCAAATTCCTTGAGATGGTTATCTCCAATAAATCACCAGAAATACTGAAGGGGCGATGTAGCTCAAATGGTAGAGCATTAGACTTGAGCTGAAGAGCTCAGAGACAGCACCCAGGCCCAGACGTCAACTCCTCCAACTTACAAGAAAAGAAAGAGTAACTTGAAGTGGACTGCTGGTAATGTTTCTTAGGGGTAGACTGCTTTTCATGTGTGAAACCCTGGGTTTGAATCCTCAGTACCATATCCCTAGAAAAAAAGCCTGAAGTGGTTGTGTGGCTCAAGTGGTAGAGTGCTGTCCTTATATAGGAGAGACTTAGGTATAGTGAGGTCCTGAGTACAAGCACCAGGACTGGTATATGCACACACACACACACACACACACACACACACACACACACACACACACACACAAACACACACACACACACACACACACACACACACACACACACACACACGGAGGTACTGTTGCAAATAATGATTTATTTCATTATGTTCAGCTCCCTAATTTTCTGCCAGAAGGACTCTTGAATTAATGGTAGCAGTTTGTTTCAACACTGAAACATAGTCTTACAAAAACAGGATGAGTGCAGGGAACATGGCTTGCCAAGGGAGGTGGCACAAATGAAGGATTCCGTGAAAACAGAGGACTGAGGAAAGTGATAGTTTGGGATACAAAGTGGCCTTTTTCTCCTGACATTAAGAGCCTGGATACACCCATCCTCACTAATTGGCCCGGATGAATTGTTTGTTACACAGCTGTACAGGAGTGAGGCTTTTTGTCTGCCTCTTCCAACAATGAGGCAGACTTCCTCCAGCAGCCTGGGGTATGGAGAATCCCTCAGGCTACACTGGGGACAGTGAGGGGAGCCCAGAACATGCACTGTCTTGAAAGCAATCTCTGTGATATGACAGCATTCTACTCAAAGCAGATTTCTTTTTTCTTTTGTTTTAATAGTGAAAATACTGTACAGAGGGGTTACAATTACATGGGCAAGATAATGAGTACATTCCTTATCAAGCATTGTATCCTCCTCCTTTGTTTTCTAATCCCATCTCTTCCAATCATCCTCCACCCCTGCACTGTATCCTCTTTCCGCCCTCCCCCAATCAAAGTTGAAAAGTTCATTTTCGACATAACAACTTGTACATCTCATTGTTGCAATGGGTCCACATGTATCTCAATTTAAACGATTTGTTTTTCCCTTCCATTCCACAAATTATACCAACATCAAATACACTGAAAGCAGGTGTTATCTCTGAGGGAACAACATACAAAGCAACAAAGAAATAATTTTTTTTAATATTATTTTATTTTATTTGAGAACATACTGTACAGAGGGGCTACAATTACATGGGCAGGATAATGCATACATTTCTTACCAAGCATTGCAGCCTCCTCCTTTGTTTACCCTTCACCTCCCTTCCCAGCCTCCCCCCTCCCCCCACCCAATTATACCCCCCTCCTCCCCCCCCACCGACTTTGTAAAGCTGGTTTTGACATGACATTTTGTACTTCTCATTGTTGCAACAGGTCCACCTGAATCCTTAAACGACTTCTTTGCCCCCATCTCCTCCACATGTAATACTGACATCAAATATAGTGAAAGCGGGGGTTACACTGTGGGGGAGGGACATACAAAGCAACAAAGAAATAATCTTATAAATGCGTTAGAAACATATGCATGAAAGAAACGAAAACATTAAAATACATATTTAAGGGTTCATTTTCCTAACATCACATTATCTGAACTTTTCTGCTTGACTCATACCTATACTAGATTTTGCAAATAAGGGAAACCATGGGACCTATGCTTCTTTGGGCCTGGCTTACTTCACTTAATATAATTTTTTCCAAGCCTTTCCATTTCCTAACAAATGGGGAAATGTCATTCTTTCTGATGGAGGCATAGAATTCCATTGTGTATATATATCACATTTTCTTGATCCATTCATCTACTGAGGGCCATCTGGGTTGGTTCCATATCTTAGCTATGGTAAATAATGCTGCAATAAACATAGTTGTGCTGGTAGCTTTAGTGTGGTCTTGTTTGTAAATATTTGTGTAAATGCCCAAAAGTGGGATTGCTGGATCATAGGGGAGATGTATGTGAAGTCTTTTGAGGAACCTCCATACTGCTTTCCAAAGTGGTTGAACAAGTATACATTCCCACCAACAATGAAGTAAGGTTCCTTTCTGTCCACATCCCCTCCAGCATCTGTTGTTGTTAGAGTTCTCGATTTTTGCTGTTCTAACTGGAGTGAGGTGATATCTCAATGTTGTTTTGATTTGCATTTCTTTTATGGCTAGGGATGTTGAACATTTCTTCATGTGTCTATTGGCCATCCTTCTTTCTTCTTCAGAGAAGCTTCTCTTTAAGTCTTTCGCCCACTTATTTATTGGGCAGTTGTTTCTTTGAGGATTTGTTGTTGGGGGATTTAATTTTTTGAGTTCCAAGTATATTTTAGATATGAGACCCTTGTCCGTTGTATGGCTAGTAATGATCTTCTCCCAATCGGTGGGCTTTCTATTGATCTTGCTAGCTATGTTATTTGCCCTGCAGAAGCTCTGCAACCGTATGCAATCCCATTTGTCCAACCTTTCTTTGATTTGTTGTGCTTCCGTGTCTCTATTCAGAAAATTTCGGCCTGAGCCAAGGAGACCTAAGGTTTCTCCTATTCCATCCTGTAATGTTTTCAGAGTGTCTGCTTTGAGTTCAAGGTCTTTGATCCATTTGGACTTGATTCTGGTGCAGGGTGATATATAAGGATCTAGCTTTAGTTTTCTACATGTAGTTAACCAATTTTGCCAGCACCATTTACTGAAGAGGCTGTCTTTCTTCCATTCTATTGTTTTAGCTTCCTTATCGAAGATTAGATGGCTATAGGTCTGTAGGTTCATTTCTGGGTTTTCAATTCTATTCCATTGGTCCTGAGGTCTGTTCTTATGCCAATACCAAGCTTTTTTGATTACTATGGCTTTATAGTAGAGTTTAAAATTTGGTGTTGATATACCTCCAGCAGTGTTCTTTCCGTTGAGGAGCGTTTTTGCTATTCGGGGTCTTTTATTGTTCCATATGAATTTTTGGATTGCCTCCTCTATTTCCTTGAAGAATGAGGGTGGAATTTTGATAGGTATCGCGTTGAATTTGTAGATAGCCTTGGGAAGTATTGCCATTTTCACGATGTTACTCTTGCCAATCCAGGAGCATGGGAGGTTTTGCCATTTTTTAAGTTCTGTGTTGATTTCCTTTTTCAAGATTTTAAAGTTTTCATCATAGAGGTCCTTCACTTCTTTGGTTAAGTTAATTCCTAGGTATTTTATTTTGTGTGGGGCTATTACAAATGGAGTTGCTTTCCTAATTTCAGCCACACTTTTCTCATTGTTGGCATATAGAAAAGCCATTGATTTTTGGGAGTTAATTTTATAACCTGCTACTTTGCCAAAGTTTTGAATCAGCTTGAGTAATTTGGGAGTGGAGTCCATGGGATTCTTTAAATACAAGATCATGTCATCTGCAAAGAGGGAGAGTTTTATTTCTTCTTTCCCTATTTGGATCCCCTTTATGTCTGCATCTTGTCTTATTGCTGTAGCTAGGCATTCTAATACTAGATTGAAGAGAAGTGGAGAGTGTGGGCATCCTTGCCTCGTTCCTGAGTTAAGAGGAAATGGCTTTAGTTTTTCACCATTGAGTATAATGCTGGCTGTAGATTTGTCATATACAGCCTTTATTGTATTGAGGAATGTTCCATGGATTCCTAATTTTTCCAAAACCTTCATCATAAAGGGGTGTTGGATCTTGTCGAGTGCTTTTTCTGCATCTATTGAGATAACCATGTGGTTCTTATTCTTGCTCCTGTTGATGTGATGAATAATATTAATTGATTTGCCTATATTGAACCAGCTTTGCATCCCTGAAATGAATCCTGTTTGATCATGGTGTATGATTTTTTGGATGAATTGTTGAAGTCGATTGGCCAAAATTTTGTTGAGAAGTTTTGCATCAATGTTCATCAAAGAAATGGGTCTATAGTTCTCTTTCTTTGATGAGTCCTAGCCTGGTTTTGGGATGAGGGTTATGATGGCTTCATAGAATGTGTTTGGTAGTGAGCTTTCCCTTTCAATTTCGTTGAAGAGTTGGAGGAGTATTGGTGTGAGCTCTGCTTTGAAGGCCTTTTAAAATTCCGCTGTAAAACCATCTGGTACTGGACTTGTCTTAGCTGGGAGGTCTCTTATTGCTGTTTCTATTTGAATGCTTGATATGGGCCTGTTAAGCTGGTTTAACTCATCTTGGTTTAGTTTTGGCATGTCAATATTTGCTAGGAAAAGGTCCATTTCTGTCAAGTACTCAAACGTATTAGGATAAAGTTTTGAGAAGTATTCCCTTATAATGTTCTGAATCTTGGTTGTTTCTGTGGTGATGTTTCCATTCTCATCTCTGAGTTTATTAATTTGGTTGTGTTTTCTTCTTTTTCTGATAAGATTTGCTAAGGGTCTGTCAATTTTGTTAAGTTTTTCGAAGAACCAACTCTTTGTTTTGTTGATTCTTTCTATAGTTTTTTTGGATTCTAATTCATTTAATTCTGATTTAATTTTGATTATTTCTTTCCGTCTACTGGATTGGGGTTTATCTTGCCTTCTTTTTCAAGGAGGTTTAGATGTGTCATTAAATTGTTAGTTTCTGATCTCTCCAATTTGTTGATGTAGGAGCTCAGAGCTTTAAACTTGCCTCTGAGTACTGCCTTTGCTGTGTCCCAGAGGAGCTGGTAATTTGTGTGTTCATTTTTGTTGAATAGCATGAACGTTTGAATTTCCTTTCTAATCTCTTCCATGACCCACTCATGATTCAGCAGTGTGTTGTTCAGCCTCCATATGATTCCGGACATTCTTTGGTGGCTTTTGGTGTTGAGTTCTAATTTTATTCCCTTGTGGTCAGAGAGAATGCAAGGTATAACTTCAATGTTTCTGAATTTAGACAAGTTTGCTTTGTGGCCTAAAATGTGGTCTATTTTAGAAAACGTTCAATGTGCTGCTGAGAAGAACGTGTATTCTGATGCTGCTGGGTGAAATGTTCGGTAAATGTCTGTTAAGTCTATTTGATCTATGCAGCTGTTTAGATCTGTGGTTTCTCTGTTGAGTTTTTGCCGAGTTGATCTACGTAGTGGGGAGAGTGGTGTGTTAAAATCCCCAACAATTAATGTCTTTGGATCTATATGGGATTTGAGGGAAAGTAGTGTTTGTTTGATAAATTTGGGTGCTCCATTGTTTGGCGAATAGATATTTAGAATTGTAATATCCTCCTGAAGGAGAGACCCTTTAATTAGTATGTATCGACGTTCTTTATCTCTTCTCACGAATTTTAGTTTGAAGTCTATTTTATCTGATATTAGGATTGCAACTCCCGCCTGTTTATGAGAGCCGTTTGCTTGGTAGATTTTGTTCCAGCCTTTAACATTGAAGATGTGTTTGTTTTTACGGGCAAGATGTGACTCCTGCAGGCAGCAGATAGAAGGGTCTTGTTTTTTAATCCAACTAGACAGTCTATGTCGCTTGATTGGAGAGTTCAGTCCATTAACGTTAAGAGATAGTACTGAGAGGTATTTGGGAGTTCCTGCCATGTTATCCACCTTCTTGGGGGCTGCAGAACCTGGGTTCTTCCTAAGGTTCTTGGATTCTCAGTTTGGGTGCAGTTTCTTGGCCTTTGTTGCGGTCTTGTTGGTTTTCTATGTGTAGGACATCTTAAAGAATCTTTTGTAGGGCTGGTTTGTTGGAGATGTATTGTTTCAATTTTTCTTTGCTATGGAAGTTTTTTATTTGGCCTTCAGTTATGAAGGAGAGTTTAGCTGGGTACAGTATTCTTGGTTGATAATTATTTGTTTTTAGGGCATGGCATACGTCATTCCAGGCTCTTCTTGCTTTGATTGTCTCTGCTGAGAAATCTGAGGTAATTCTAATTGGTTTCCCTTTGTAGGTGATTACCCTTTTCTCCCTGACAGCTTTAAGGATCTTTTCCTTGGTCTGGGTTGATCCTGTGTGGATTATAATGTGACAGTGGGATGTCCTATTCTGGTCTGGTCTATTTGGGGTTCTAAAAGCTTCTTGTATCTGAATAGGCCTATCTTTTTGTAGGTTTGGGAAGTTCTCTGCTAGGATCCTGTTAAACAAATTTCCTAGACCATTAACTTCTGTTTCTAGGTGCTCCTCTACACCCATTATCCTTAGATTGGGCCTTCTGATGGTGTCTTCCAGGTGTTGGATAGACCTATCATATTTCTTGGACTTGTCTTGGATGGTTGTATGTTCTTTCTCTATAATATCTAGGCTGTCTTCAATCCCTGAGATTCGATCTTCTGCATGGTCTAACCTGCTGTCAAGACTCTCTACTTTGTTTTTTATCTCTTTTCCTTCTAATTGGTCAGCTTTGATGGCTTCAAGTTCTTTGTTGAAGCTCTGTTTTAGGTCTTGTATGAATTTCTTTACTTCCTTAATTTGGTGTTCAGTGTTTGTTCTCAAATCACTTAGTTGATTGGTTATGGTTTCTTTGAACTCCCATTCCTTCTGTTGGGTTCCATTCAGCATTCCCTTTGTGGTCTCCCTGACTTCCTTCAGCTCTTTGTTAATGGATTCCATGAATGCCTTTAGTGATCTTTGTGTATTCTCTACCTGGTCTCTCAATTCCTGAATTACTCTTTGATTAGCTTCTTCCCGTCTGTGGGATTCTTGCAGTTCTCTTTCTTCCCATTCGTGGGAATCCTGCAGTTCTCTTTGAGTGTTCTCTGCCTGCTCACGCCATTCCTCACTTTCTCTTTGAGCATTCTCAAGTTGTTCGCGCAAATCCTGTATCAGTTTTTGAGTAGCTTCCTCACGCTTATGATATTCCTGTATAAACTTCTGGGATGCCTCCTCTCTCTCCCTATCACGCTCATACAGAGTCCTTTGTACATTGTCACACTTCTCATTTATCATGTTTGCTATTAGTGTTTGTAGAGCTATTTGGGAACTCTCCTCTGGATTATTCTTTATCTGTTCTAACCCCTGATTATCCAGATTGGGAATTGAGATACCCGAATTTGCCATTTTTCTTGTGTTTTTCCGGCTTACTCAGCCCATTTGAGATGAAGATTGCACCAGTTTTATGCTAGAACACTATCTTAAGGCAACCATCAACCAAAGTTTGCGTTTGTACAGTCAATAGTCTACAGATACAATCTAGTTCAACAGATACATCTATTCAACATCAAACAACTATATGTTAAAGTACTTCAAACCCAGGAAAAGAATTTGGAAAACCAGAAATTATTAGGATTAGGGAGAGATGTGGGTAAAAAATAGGAATAGATTGGTGTGGGTGGGCACAGGGAGGGTTAACTATGTCCTAATCACAATGCAGGAAATGGGTTGGGTAGCATGCAAGTAGAGAGAGAGAGAGACCAGAAAAAAATAGAAACGTAAAAATTAATGTTATTATAGAAGTTAAAAGACCGTCTATTTAGAGAGGAATGTGAATATGTTCCGAGAAGGGGAGGGACATAGAGGAGATGTGAAAAGCTTTAAGGATGGGAAAGGGAGAAGAAAAGATCAGAAGTTCAGTAGAGCTAGACAAAAAACAAAAAGATAATTAAGAAAGAAAGAAAAAGAGAAAGAAGACAAGAAAAGAAAGGAAAACGCTCATTCACATATTCCTAAAATAAAAATTATAAGATGAGAAAAAAAATAGTTACTGGAAAACAATTATTTTTTCAGAAGAGGCAGAAATTAAAGATTAATAAAAGTTTTAGAAGGGAAAAAAATATATCTACAAGGTAGCAAAAAACAAAAAACAAGCAAAAAAAGAAATGAAGAAGAAGAGAAAAAAAGAAAAAAAAAACAGTCTTTTGATTTTTTTGGGGGGGGGGAGGAGTGGGAAGAATCCTGTATCTCCCTTTTGTCTTTAACCACTCTCTTGTTGGAGTCTCTGGTCAGCTTGAGGTCCTGTGGCTTGATTGGTTTCTTAAGTCGGTTGGTTGGAAGAGGCAGAAAAATTCTCTGCTTTACCCAAGATTTTGAGATCCCCCTCCCAGGTTAGTTTAATGGGAGGGTGATCTGCTTTGAGAGTCACAAAAGAGGGGGATGTGGTGATGGGGCTAGGTTCTGGGTAGAGTTGAGGCCTTTCAACAAACAGTAGCTTTTCCCTGGGGCTATTTTGTGATAAAGCTCACAGCGCCCAGCCTAGAGCCATTCTCAGGGTTTCTGTTTTTCAATTGATTGTGGTGGCTGCTAAAGGGAGGGGCAGCCTCTGGCTCTGGTTACCCAGTGAGGCAAGGCACTCCTATGCCTGGCGCCTGAGCTGGGTGACTTTTCCCTGTATGGAGCTGAGTCTGGCAGGTCACTTCGCTGTTAAGTTCTTGTGTCCTGCTAAATGACTCGTTTTATTCCAAGGCCTGAGCTGGAGCTAGCAGCTCCTCCGAGCTTTGTCGGTATCCAAGATGGAGATCACCGGTGCTGGGGGGGAGGGGTAGCCTTCCCTCCTCTGCTTCCTGAGAAGGAGTGAGGATGTCGGGCTTCTACTCACGTCGAGTCTTGGACTGGGTTGTCTCTGGTCTGCAAACAGCAGGATGAATATTTCCGTTCCTTGTCGGTTCTTGTTGGTGTTGAGTAGAATCCGCTCGTCTGCTGCGTCTGGCTTCTTCGTCCCCGACTCTCTGTGTCTCAGGTATGACCCCGCGGCGGTGGTAGCCGCCGCGACCCTGCCGCCGTAGCGGCAGCTGCTGTGTTTCCTTGGCTTCCCCTCTCTTGTCTAACTCTCTGTATTGTGATGGCACACTTGGTGTGATTCTCTGGCTTAGCACTGTTCACTAGAACTCTAAAATTGCTTTCTATGCGAGAGCTTGTTCAGATTCCAGCATCTCCTCCGCCATCTTCCCGAAACTCACGAAATAATTTTTTTTGATCCGGCTGTGGGGCCTGAAATCTGGGCATGGGCACTGTCCCTCAGCTCTTCAGCTCAAGGCTAATGCTCTACCAATTGAGCCAGTGCGCCACTTCCGGCCCTTTTCTTTTTGCTTATGTGGTGCTGAGGAATCAAACCCAGAGCCTCATGAATGCAAGACAAGCGCTCTACCACTGAGCCAACTTCCCAGCCCAAGAAATAATCTTTTAAGTGTGTCAGAAACAATTGCATGAAAGAAAAAAATTTCAATACATAACTTAGGGTTCATTTCCCTCACATCAACTTATATGACCTTTTCTGCTCGACTCAGACATACACTAGTTATTGCAAATAAGGGAAAGTATGGGACCTATGTTTCTTTGGGCCTGGCTTACTTCACTTAATATAATTGTTCCAAGTCTTTCCATTTGCTAACAAATCAGGCAATGTCATAGTTTCTGATGGAGGCATAGAATTCCATTGTGTTTATATACCACATTTTCTTGATCCATTCATCTACTGAGGGGCATCTGGGTTGGTTCCATATCTTAGCTATGGTAAATAATGCTGCAATAAACATAGTCGTGCAGGTAGCATTAGTGAAGTCTTGTTTGTGTACATTTGGGTAAGTGCCCCAAAGTGGGAATGCTAGGTCATAGGGGAGCTCTATGTGGAGTCTTTTGAGGAACCTCCATACTGTTTTCCAAGGTGGTTGAACAAGTTTACACTCCCACCGACAATGCAGTAAGGTTCCCTTCTGTCCATATCCCCTCCAGCATCTGTTGTTATTAGAGTTCTTTATTATAGCCATTCTTACTGGGGTGGGGTGGTATCTCAATGTTGTTTTGATTTTATGGTTAGGGACGTTGAGCATTTATTCATGTTCTATTGGACATCCTTCTTTCCTCTTTAGAGAATTTTCTCTTTAAGAGTTTAGCCCACTTATTTATTGGTCAGTTGATTCTTTGAGGATTTGTTGTTGGGGGATTTAATTTTTTGAGTTCCAGGTATATTTTAGATATGAGACCCTTGTCTGTTGTATGGCCAGTGAAGATCTTCTCCCAATCCATGGGCTGTCTATTGATCTTGCGAGCTATGTCCTTTGCCATGCAGAAGCTTTGCAATTTCATGCAATCTCATTTGTCCAACTTTTCTTTCATTTGTTGTGTTTCTGGGTCTCTATTAAGAAAATTTTGGCTTGTGCCAAAGAGACCTAGGGGTTCTGCAAAACCATCTTGTAATGATTTCAGAGTGTCTACTTGACTCCGAGTCCTTTGATCCATTTGGAGTTGATTCTGGTGCAGGTTGATATATAAGGGTTTACTTTTAGTTTTCTCCAAGTAATTAACCAATTTTTCCAGCACCGTTTACTGAAAAGGCTATCTTTCTTCGATTCTATTTTTTAACTCCTTTATCGAAGATTTGATGACTATAGGTCTGTAGGTTCATTTCTGTGTTTTCAATTCTATTCCATTGGTCCTGAGCTCTGTTCTTGTGCCAATGCCAACTGTTTTGATTAGTATGGCTTGTAGTTGAGTTTGAAATTTGGTATTGATATTGCTCCAGCACTGTTCTCTCTGTTGAGGATCGTTTTTGCTATTCCCGTTCTTTTATTGTTCCATATCTATTTTTGGATTGCCTCTTCTAATTCATTGAAGAATGAGTTTGGAATATTGATAGGTATCACATTGAATTTGTAGATAGTTTTGGGAAGTATTGCCACTTTCACAATGTTGATCTTCCCAATCTAGTAGGGTGGGAGTTTTTACCACTTTCTACATTCTGGTTTGATATCCATTTTCAGGTTTTTAAAGTTTTCATCATAGAGGTCCTTCACTTATTTGGTTATGTTAATTCCTAGGTATTTTATTCTTTGTGGTGCTATTACGAATGGAGTTCCGTTCCTAATTTCAGCCACACGTTTCTCATTGTTGGCATATAGAAAAGCCACTAATTTTTGAGGGTTAATTTTATACCCTGCTACTTTGCCAAAATTTTGAATCATCTTGAGTAATTTAGGAGAGGCATCCGTGGGATTTTTTAAATACAAGATCATATCATCTTCAAAGAGGGAGAGTTTTACTTCATCTTTCCCTATTTGGATCCCCTTTATGTCTGCATCTTGTCTTATTACTGTAGCTAGGCATTCTAATACTAGAATGAAGAGAAGTGGAGAGAGTGGACATCCTTGTCTCATTCCTGAGTTAAGAGGAAATGGCTTTAGTTTTTCACCATTAAGTATAAAGCTTGGTGTAGGTTTGTCATATACAGCCTTTATTTTATTGAGGAAGGTTCCCTGGATTCCTAATTTTTCCAGCACCTTCATAATAAAGTGTGTTGGATCTTGTCAAATGGTTCTTCTGCATCTATTGAGATAACCATGTAGTTCTTATTCTTGCTCCTGTTGATGTGATGAATTGTGTTACTGGATTTGAGTATATTGAACCAGCTTTGCATCCCTGAAATGAATATTGTTTAATCGTGGTATATGATTTCTTGGATGAATTTTTGAAGTCGATAGGCCAAAATTTGGTTGAGAAGTTTTGCATCAGTGTTCATCAAAGATATGGGTCTATAGTTCTTTTCCTTTGATGAGTCCTGTCTAGTTTTGGAATGAGAGGTATTATAGCTTCATAGAATGAATTTATAAATGAACATTCTCTTTCAATTTCATTGAAGAGTTGGAGGAGTATTGGTGTGAGCTCAGCTTTGAAGGCCTTGTAGAATTCTGGTGTAAAACCAACTTGTCCTGGGCTTTACTTAGATGAGAGGGCTTTTATTGCTCTTTCTATTTCAATGCTTGATATGGGCCTGTTAAGATGGTTTAAATCACCTTGGTTTAGTTTTCGACATGTCAATATTTGCTAAGAAACGGTCCATCTCTGCCAAGTTCTCAAACGTATTAGGATAAAGTTTTGAGAAGTATTCCCTTATAATGTTCTGAATCTTGGTTTTTTCTCTGGTAATGTTTCCATTCTCATCTCTGAGTTTATTTATTTGGGTGTGTTCTTTTTTGTTATATGATTTGCTAAGAGTCTGTGAATTTTGTTAATTTTTTCGAAGAACCAACTCTGTTTTGTTGGTTCTTTCTATGGTTTTTTGGATTCTAAATCATTTAGTTTTGTTTTAATTTCAAATATTTCTCTCTGTCTATTGGATTGGGATTTATCTTGCTGCTCTTTCTCAAGAAGGCTGAGATGTCTCATTAAATTTTTAGTTTCAGATCTCTCCAATTTGTTCATGTGGGAACTCACAGCTATAACCATGCCTATGAGTACTGCCTTTACCCTGTCCCAGAAGACCTGCCAATTTGTGTTTCCTTTTTTGTTGAATATATGAACAATTGAATTTCTTTTCTAATCTCTTCCATGACCCACTGGTGATTCTTTGTGTAACAAGACTTTCTATGGTGGCTTTTGGTGTTGATTTCTAATTTTATTCCCTTGTGTTCTAAGGGAATGCAAGGTATAACTTCAAAGTTTCTGAATTTGGACAGGTTTGCTTTGTGGCCTAAAATGTGCCCTATTTTAGAAAATGTTCCTTGTGCTGCTGAGAAAAACATGTATTCTGATTCCGCTGGGTGAAATATTTGATAGATGTCTATTAAATCTAATTGATATATGCAATTTTTAGACCTCCATTTTCTCTGTTGAGATTTTGCCAAGTTGATCTATCTAGTAGGGAAAGTGGTCTGTTAAAGTCCCCAACAATTAATGTCTTTGGATCTATGTGTGATTTGAGGAAAAGTAGTGTTTCTTGGATAAATTTGAGTGCTCTGTTGTTTGGTGAATAGAGATTTAGAATTGTAATATGCTCCTGGAGAAGAAATCCCTTAATTAATTCTCACTAATTTTAATTTGAAGTCTATTTATCTGATATTAGGATTGCAACTCCCGCCTGGTTATGGAGGCCATTTGCTTGGTAGATTTTGTTCCAGCCTTTCACATTGAAATTTTTTTTTTTTTTTTTTTTGTAAAATGTGACTCCTGAAGGCAGCAGATAGAGGGATCTTGCTTTTAATCCAACTAGACAGCCTATGTCACTTAATTGGAGAGTTAAGTCCGTTAAAGTTGAGAGATAGGACTAAGAGGTATTTGGGAGTTCATATGGGCTGAGGCAACTGGGTTCTTCCTATGGTTCTTGGATTCTCACTTTGGGTGCAGTTTCTTGGCCTTTATTGTGGTCTTTTAGGTTTTCTATGTTTAGGACATGTTTTTAGAAACTTATGTAGGTCTGGTTTGGTGGAGATATATTGTTTCAATTTTTCTTTACTATGGAAGGTTTTTATTTGACCTTCGGTTATGAAGGAGAGTTTAGCTGGGTACAGTATTCTTTTTTGATAGTTCTTTGTCTTTAGGGTATAGAATACATCATTCCAGGCTGTTCTTGTTTTGATTGTCTCTGCTGAGAATTCTGAGGTGATTCTAATTGGTTTCTCTTTATAGGTGATTGGCTTTTTCTCCTTGACAGCTTTAAGGATCTTTTTCTTGATCTGAATTGATCCTCTGTGGATTATAATGTGGCAGTGGGATGACTTATTCCGGTCTGGTATTTGGAGTACTAAAAACGTCTTGTATCTGAATAGGCCTATCTTTTTCCACGTTTGGGAAGTTCTCTGCTAGGATCCTTTTGAACAATTTTCCTAGACCATTATCTTCTGTCTCTAGGTGCTCCTCTATACCCATTATCCTCACATTAGGTTTTCTGATGGTGTCTTCCAAGTGTTGAATAGATTTATCATATATCTTGGATTTGTCTTGGATGGTTGTATGTTCTTTCTCTATAATATCTAGGCTGTCTTTGATCCCTGAAATTCTTTCTTCTTCATGGACTAACCTAATATCAAGACTTTCTAATTTGATTTTATTCTTATTCCTTCTAGTTGATAGGCTTCTGTGGTTTCAAATTCTTTGTTGGAACTTTGTTTCATATCTTGTATGAACTTTTTTACTTCCTGAATTTGGTGTTCACTTAGTTGATTGGTTATGCTTTCCTTGGAATCTCATTCCTTCTGTCGGTTTCCATTAAGCATTCCCTTTGTGGTATGCCTGAATTATTTCAGCTGTCTGATTATGGATTCGATGAATACCTCTATTGATCTTTGTCTATTCTCATCCTGCTCTCTCAATTCCTGTACTACTCGTCAATTAGCTTCCTCATATTCATGCAAGTTGTGTAGTTCTCTTTCAGTGTTCTCAACCTGATCAAGCCATTCCTGACTTTCTCTGTCTGTTCTCAACCAGCTCACGAAATTCCTGTCTATTCCTATGACTGATCTGAGCTTACTCACCTCATTCCTTCATTTCTCTTTGAATGTTCTCAATCTGCTCATGCAATTCCTGTATCAATCTTGAGTAGCTTCCTCACCCTCATGAGATTCGTGTATTGACCTTTGGTTTGCCTCCTCTCTCTCCCTATCACCCCGACACTGAGTCCTTTGCAGGTTTTCAATCTTTTCATTTACCATGTTTACCAATAGTGTTTGTAGAGCTTTTTGAGAACTCTCCTCTGGATTATTTATTATCTGTTCTGTATCCTGATTATCATGAGTGGGAGTTGAGATACCTGGACTTGCTATTTTTCTTGTGTTTTTCTGGCTTGTTCTGCCATTTGGGATGAAAGTAACTCCAGTTTTGTGCTAGAACACTATCTTAAGGCAAGCATCAACCAAAGTCTGTAGTGGTACAATCTGCGAAGGACCAGCTCGGCCGGAGCACTGGGACCGACGGGACAGGGATCTCGGGATAGGTGGGCAAAGGAGTCGGCGAAGTGACAGACACAGACTCAAAAGAGTTGCATCTGAGTGTATCTTTATTGAGGAGAATTAACATTTTTATACAGTGTGTGATTGTGACATAGATTCTTTGTTTATTTAAGCACGTAATCAATTTTTTAAAGGCAAAGCATTGATGAATTACATGAAAATTAATGACTATCCCACCAACTGTTTAAGCTAAGTGGTGCGAAACAAGTCTAGCATATTGATTAATAGAATACGTCATCTATTCAGCCTTTTTTATGTTTAATATTTAACAAACCTAAGACAGGGCTGTACTTACATTATACTCTTTTTAATTTTATCCAACTAATTTCATCTTTATAAGCTCCTGTATAAGGAAATGGTTCTTGGTTGGTTCAGGAAATATGTTACTAACTTTATATTTTGTGTGAAAACACCATCTATTCCCTATAATGTAAGTTGGACTAAACTTAATCATAACTGTTGGGAGAATCTTTCTTTTTCTTTTATAATCAGAGATCCCTTCTTTTTAGAACTCTCTAAACTACTGGGATAACTCTTTCTAACTTAGTTTAGTTCATTGATTTTGTCTATTAGACATATCTAGAAATTTTAAGTCTTTATATTTACTATTCATGAGCTGCAAAACCGCTTGTGAAGTTGTAGGAGTTTCTGGAGGCAACGTCACATCAGATGATAGATTGATTGGGGGATTGCCCACATTTAATCTTTGGCCTTAGTCTTTATTACTTTAGAGAAGCCATCTCTATTGGACTGGAAAAATACAACATGCTCTGTTCACGGATCAATGGAAAAATAGCCAAAATGAGAATAAAGACAACGAATGTACAGCCAAGAAGAATATAGTAAGAATAAAGGTAGAGGCTATAAAGGTGCAGCCAAGTGTATGGGAAGCCTTGAACCAACACCCCCTTCCTGGGGGCATACTTCCTTGAAGCTCTTTGTCCAACACAATCTCTCACGCAGACTCCGCAGAAGGTGGGGTGGCACCCACTGGTCACAGAAAGATGTCCACTCAGCTGGAAATACCAGGAACCACTGGAAATGAAGAAACTTAAGTGTTTGACATTGTTTCTCTGGCCAGAGACTATTCATTGAACTTGCAGTCCCTTATTTTGTTGTCGAGGTCAAATCAGAAGCCATCTATCCACCACAGGCAGCTTTATGGAAGTGCTCCGCCCACCTGCGCTGGCTTCTCTTTGCTGAACCCAGCTAAGGACTCCTTGCAGACACATCTTCATGGCTGCTTTGCCTGCTGTGATCTCTGCTCCTTTCCAAACGCTTGCTTCGGCAGCTTCCTCTCCATTGTGCCTCTCGGACTGGGTTCCCATAGTGGTTGGATACTGAGCTGCTTGTTAGAGGAGGAAACAAGAGTTGTACACAATGGCAGGCCTGAATTGGCCTGGAGGCAGGACAGACGCTCTCCCAGGTGGGACTTGTCAGGGCACAGGGCAGGCATCCTGCCACTGGGCCCTGAGTCACTGTGGTGAGCAGCAGTCACACTGGAACTTCTCTTTCTCAGAGAACAACGTGTTAAGTCTGACCAGATTGTCTTTTTTAGGGAATCCAGTTCTCCACCAACTCCTGGGGGATGCCTGGGGCTTGAGTCTATGCCAGGCTCCACTCCTGTCCAGAACCTTTTATTCCAAAAGTTTCAACCAAGTGTACGTGGCGTGGCAACAATCAAAAGTATGCAGATACAATCTAGTTCAACAGATATATCTATTCCACCTCAAACAACTATGTATTAATGGGCTACGAGCAGCAAAGAATTTGGCAAACTAGAAATTATTAGGTTTAGGGAGAGATGTGGGTAAAAATAGGAATAGAGGATTATGGTAAGGTAGAGGGAGAGTTAAATTAACTAAGTCCTAATCTCAAACAGGAAATGGATTGGTTAGAATGATAGTAGAGGGAAATTTAAAAAAGAAAGAGACAGAAAAAAGAGACAAGAAAAAATAGAAAAACAGAAATTAAAAATTAAAATGTGAAACACATAAAAATTATACAAAATTAATAACATAAATTCAGAGAAGAATGAGGATTGAATGAGAAGGGGAGGGATATGAAAAACTTAAAAATAAAAATGCTTAAAATATTATATAGGTATAAAGTAGTAGTACTGCTATTAAGGAATTTAAGAGATTTGAGCTAATCGATATCTGGATTAAATGTGTACACAATGGGGGATAAGGTCTAATAATCAACTACAGGTATATCTGAGAATGATCAGAACAGCAATTAAGTGACGCAAAGAAGAATAAAAGAGAAGAAAAAGTGAAAAAAATGAAAAAGAAAAAAAAGGATCAAAAGGTCAGTAGAGCTAAACAAAACAAAAAGAATAAAGAAAAAGAAAAAAAACCCTCACACACATATACCCCTAAAATAAAAATTATAAGATGAAGAAAAAAAAGTTAATAGATCACAATTTTTAAAGTTAAAATTTAAAAGAAGTTTTAAAGATATTTTAATACAAGGTACAAAAAATGAATTCTTTGATTTTTTTTGAGGGGATGGGATGAACTTGTATCTTCTTGTGTCTAGACCAGTCTCTTGTTGGATTCTCTGGCCTGCTTGTGGTGTTTGATTTTCCTGTGGCTTGGTTGGTTTCTTAAGTGAGTTTGTTTGAGCAGACAGAAAAATACTCTGCTTTACCCAGGATCCTCCTCTGAGTTCAATGCGAGGGAGATCTGCTTTGAGTATTATAAAAGAGAGAGATGGCTGTTTCCTCTAGTTTGCAGATATTGTGATGAGGATAGGTTCTGGGTAGAGTTGAGGCCTTTCAGCAAACGGAAGCTTTTCCATGAGGGGCTAGCTTCTGAGACACTTACAAAGCCTAGCCTGGAGCCATTCTCAGGGTTTATGTTTATTGAATTTCAATTGATTGTCAAGGCTGCTGTAGGGCGGGGCAGCCTCTGGCTCTGTTTACCCAGTGAAGAAAGCCACTCTTGGTGTTGGCGGAGCTTGCTGGGCCCAGGGTGGGTGACTTTTCCCTGCATGGAGCTGAGCCTGGCAGGTCAGGTTAGGTTCCTGTGACCTTCAATGTACTCTTTTGTTTTCTTCCAAGGCCTGAGTTTGAGCTAGCTGCTCAGCCAGTCCTTTGCCAGTATCAAAGATGGAGATCTCCTGTAGTTAGGGGAGAGGGGTGGCCTTCCCTCCTCTGCTCCCTGAGAAGGAGTGAGGATGTCAGGCTTCTACTCACTCTGGGTCTTGTTTCCTGGGTCGTCTCTGGTCTGGATGTGCATGATGAACATTTCTATTCCTTGTCAATTCTTGCGTATGTTAAGTAGAATCTGCTCGCCTGCTTTGTCTGGTGTCTTTGTCCTGGACTCTCTGCTCTGCAGGTATGGTGACTATTGCCGCTGCCACAGCCACAGCTGCGGCTGCTGGCAAATGCTCAGATCTGTCTCCTTGCATGGATTTTCCCTCTCTGGTCTAACTCTCTGTATTTTGATGGCACACTTGGAGTGATTCTCTGGCTTAGGACTGTTCACATGAACATTAAAACTGCTTTCTATGTGAGAGCTTGTTTAGCCTACAGCTTCTCCTACGCCATCTTCCTGGAACTCTCTCAAAGCAAATTTCTTAGCTGGGTGCCTTTCTTCCTAGTAACTCTTGATATTCACTGATACAAATACATGCCTACATATACGAACACATGGAGTTACTAGATCTTTTATATGTCATGTCCTGAGGCTTGAACTGCGAGCCAAGACAATTTTCCTGAGCTCCTTTTGCTCAAGGAAGCATTTTATTGTGTGTTAATCCACGATTACCATAGGTTCGAGGGCAGCTTTTACACCCACAGATGATACAGTGATCCTAGGCCCCGATCTCAACTCCCTGCACTAGCAAAAATATATCAAACCAACAAAAATGGGGGAGAAAAAACCAGGAAATTTTACACAACAGTTTTACTTTTGTTTCCTTAGCACTGTTACCCTCCTTGTTCTCAATGACATGGCTTGTAAATTGTATGTGACCTTGCATGGACGAAGGCTGGGGGAGTGTCAGTGAAGCCTGAATCCAACCCAGACACCTAGGCCCTCAGGTCTGATCCTAGGACTGACACCTACACATGGCTGAAGATCCTAGGAAACTCTTTGGTATCTATAGGAACCCTAATAGAATGTTTGACATGTACTAATTGAATTATTAATTAGCTAGACATTCCAGTATAAGATTGTATGCAATAAATATAGGTCATTGATTAATTAATACTTAATTAACTCTTCTGTCATGATTAATTAATGGAGGCATAATTTTATACAAAATAATTGGTAGTAATAGAATATATAAAAATAAGATACAGACATCACTCTTTATATAGAGTTATGGACTAGAATCTACATAAATGTATATCTGTCTCTCTCTGTATACATTTATAGATGCATATACATATATAAATACACACACACACACACACACACACACACACACTGCAATCTAAACATCTGTTTATATATTGGCCATTCCTAGGGGTTGATCCCAGGTCCTCAAATTTGCCCACCAACTTCACTTGTATCAGATTGGCGTGCTAACATTTACCGATTCATGAAGTGGGCCTAGTTCAAGTCACAGAACTGCCAAAAACTTAATCCTGGTGGAAAAGCTCATTCTCCCACTTGTTTTCCTTATCAGTGAAAATCCTGGTCTCAGGAATAATGTAGAATACAGAGGCAAATCTATGTCTTATGTAATAGGATGCAAAAAATGTTATATGTGTATTCATACTCACTCAAATACATAAGAAATAAATAAAATACAAAATAAAATGAATACACTACCATAATATTCAGTAAACATGTGTGTGTAAATATAAATAGTGTATTTAAAATGTATACAAATATTTTTTGAGTGCTAGAACTTGTATTCAGGCCCTGGGAATAGGCCTGACTTTCTTGTCTTCCAGCATGGTGATCTTCCCATCGCCCACAGTGCTGCATATTTACCCAGAACCTGAGTTCATATCTCAGGCCTGGCAGAAATAATGGCATGAATTCCAAGCCATGGAGCCTCATAATATTTTAAATATTTTAATGTATATATGTATGTATGTATGTATTGTTATTTTGTCAAGCACAGGGCTTGAATTCAGGTCGTGGGAATTCTGCCTCAGCTTTGATCACTCTAGGCTGGGGTGCAGTCACTGGACCCACAGCTGAACCTGGGTTCTTGGGCCCCAAAGGCTGACTGGAAAAAAAAATTAGTGCGACACAGAAAAAAAAAAAAACCAACAAAACTGGCAACTTGCCGTTTTTACATTTTTTTTTTTTTTTGCAAGGTGACCATCCTTGGTCTGAATGTCATGGATGAAAAATGTTGGTATCCTAGCATTGCTGAAAGCTGGCAGGCTACAAGGGAAGCCATAGGCCAACAAGACAACATAGGCCCTGTGTTTATAGCCCAGTCCTGACCCCTACCAATGGAGGAAGATCCTAAGAGTCTCATTCCTATTCATATGAATACCGATGGAAGATTATGAATGGCAAAGTTGAATTAGTTGTTTCTGACTACTACCATACAATTAGACAGAGTGATTTTAGGAGGCCAATGGATTTTAATGAATATTTTTTGACAATTTCAAAGAATACTGTTAATTATATGGACACAATAATTTCGGGACAGTGGCTGATAAAATTAATAATTCATTAAGGATGAAAACAATAAAATTAATTACCTGGAGGTATAATAAATACCCAAGAATTGGTGGGAATGTAGTCTATATAACTGAATAATGTATAGATATCTCTGGCACTCTATAAAGATCTATATTTTTATTTGTGTAGTACCATCTGCATGGCAATCTGCTCTTATTTTTTCAAACCGTGGGGCTCGATCTCAGGTGCTGGAAATGTTGTCAATATACCCCAGGCTGGTTTGCTGACACCCATCCATTCATGAATTGGGCCTTGTAGGATGTGAGTTCAGATGCCAGCATTCACAAAAATTGAATGATGGAGTAATAAGCCCATGGTGACACATGTTTCCTTTTCTGTGAAATTCCTGGTTGTCAGGTATGAAGTTTCATACATAGGCAAATCTATATCCTATGTAATAAATTATTCATGTGTAATAACAGTCAATAAAATAAATGGTAAATAAATGAATAAAACAAAAAAATAAAATGAATAACCAAACTAAGAACAATATGGGGTCAACATATGGGGCTCGATCTCAGGGCCTGGGAACTGCCTGGCAGCTGAATTGGCTAGCGGCTGCTGTGCTGACAGTCACACATTCATGAATTGAGCCTTCTAGGCCCTGAGTTTAAATCCCAGCACTGCCAAAAATGTAATGGAGGAGTGAGAAGCTGAGCATGACACACGTTTTCTTTTTCATTGAAAGTGCTCAGTGACAGGTAGGATGTATAATTCAGATGCAAATCTATATGCTATGCAATAGGATGTCATAAATGTAACAAATATCATAGGTGGAAGAATTGTCACAACAATAAACGAAAAACAGATTGAATTAGTAGTGAATCATTCTAGGGTAAAATTAGACACACTAATTATAGGACGGGATTAAGTTTAATATTTTACTAAGCATTAACAGAATAAAAATTGCATGGAAACATAAATACCTAATAATTAGTAGTAACAAATGATGCATAATTATTTTATATATTGTGAACATACTGTACAGAGGGTTACAATTACATGGGTAAGATAATGAGTACATTTCTTATCCAGCATTGTTGCCTCCTCCTTTGTTTCCCCCTCCCATCCCATCCTCCCCCCACCCTCACACCCAACCCTCCTATCCCCCTCCCCCGCCAAAGTTGTGAAGATCGTTTTTGACATAATGACTTGTACATCTCATTGCTGCGATGGGTCCACCTGTATCCTTATTTAAACGATTTTTATTCTGTTCCCCTCCACAAATTATACCAACATCAAATGCAGTGAAAACAGGGGTTATACCATGGGGGAGGGACATACAAAGCAACAAAGAAATAATATTAAAAATGTGTTAGAAACAATCGCATGAAAGAAAAAAAATTTTGAATACTTATCTTAGGGTTCATTTCCCTAACTGCAATTTATCTGACCTTTTCTGCTCGACTCAGGCATATACTAGTTATTGCAAATAAGGGAAAATCTGGGACCTATATTTCTTTGGGCCTGGCTTACTTCAATTAATATAATTTTTTTCAAGTCCTTCCAAATCCTCACATGCATAATTTAATAATATTTAGGCATATTTCACATTCTATAAACATTTAATTATATGTATAGATGTATGTACATATGTGATAAACAATAACAGGATATTGAATAATTTTAATTAATGCTTTATTAGTTATTAACTGGGACACATCATTAAAAGGAAACATAATTTAATACCTAATAATTGTTAGTAATATTATCTATAAATTAATAATATACAGACATCTTTTGTGTATATAATATTTATATACAGCAATCTCTATCTATGTTTACCTCGTTCATTCCTGGGGCTCGGTGGTTGAGTGCTCACCTAGTAAGCACGAAGCCCTGGGTTTGATTCCTCAGTGCCACATAAACAGAAAACCCGGAAGTTCTGCTTTCTTTCAATCAATTGAGTGTTAGCCCTAAGCACAAATGCTTAGGGACAGTGGCAAAGCCCTTACTCAAGGCCCAGGACTGCTGCCAAATAAAGGCAGAATGTTGTCACTGCATCTATAGAAGGACAGGACATCAAATACCTCATCACAGAGAAAGCTAGGAGGCTGGGGCTGACAGCTTCCACCTAACCTGACTTAGCCAGATGTAAACTGCTGTAACCCAGCTCCATGGGTGACCTCCATCATCCTAGCTTACCGTGGCTTTCCCCCAACATCCTGGATGCTGGGGGGCTTTAAAACCTGGCAGGAAGTCTGCTAGACTCTTTGAAATATGGTTCAAAGTGGTAGAGCTCTAGCTTTCAGCAAATGTTATAAGAACAGTATCCCCATGCTTTGAGTTCAAGGCCCATGGCTAACCGCCCCACCAAAACAAAACAAAACAAAACAAAACAAAAACTACCCTACTAAACCAATAGATGCCAACTTGTGTGGTTTGTGAAATGTTCCTCAAAGAACGGTGATACTGATGAAAGCACCCTAATTCTAAAGAAAGCTGTGGAATAGAGCTATGTGCTGAGTACATCACAGGGTACAGTGTTCTGAGTCCTGCATTGGGTGTTGGGTGCTGAGGCTTTCACAGGATGCTGTGTACTGAGTCATGCAAAGAGTGTTATGTGCTGTGTCCTTCATAGGGTGCATTCTTTCATCTGGTCCTTGTAAGAGTTCCACAACTGAGATGATTATGCAGACAAGAATATCGAGGCTCAGATAGGTCCCCATGGCAGGGACAAAATTATGTATTAATGAAGACTAGTGAGTTGTCTACTGCAGATAATTTTTTATTTTGTTTTTTCTCAGTCACGAACCTTGAACTAGGGGCCTAAGCGGTGACCCTTACCACTTGGGGTCATGGCTAGCACTCCACCACGTAGAGTCAAGGACCCACTTGCAGCAAAGGCCATGGCCTAGGGTTCTATAGTTGAGGTCTGTCATCCTGGCTTCTCAGGAAGCTGAGATCTGAGGATCTGGGTTCCAAACTATCCCAGAAACAAAAGGTCCCATGAGACTATTATCTCCAATTCAACACTAAGAAACCTGAAGTGGAAGCTGGGTGCTTGTCACTCATGTAAGTCATCCTAGCTACTCAGGAGGATGAAATCTGAGGATCATGGTTCAAAGCTAGCCTGGGCAGGAAAGTCCTTGAGACACATAGCTCCGATGGACCACCAGAAAAGCTGAAGTGGCACTTTGGCTCAAGTGGTAGAGCACAAGACTTGAGCTGAAGAGCTCAAGGACAGCACCCAGGCTCAGACATCAACTCCTGCAACAATAAAAAAAGACAGAAACAAACTAACAACCCTGAAGTAGAGGGCTGGGAATATGCCTTAGGGGTAGAGTGCATTGCATATATGAAACCCTGGGTTTGATTTCTCAGGACCACATCACTAAAAAAATCAAGCCTGAAGTAGTTCTGTGGCTCAAGTGGGAGAGGGCTGTCCTTGTACAAGAGAAACTAGGTACAGTGCTCAGGTCCTGAGTTCAACTTCAATGAATGGTGTATGTGCCCACACACATGCGTGCACTCTCTCTCTCTCTCTCTCTCTCTCTCTCTCTCTCTCTCTCTCTCTCTCTCTCTCTCTCTCTCTCTCTCTCTCTCTCTCTCTCTCTCTCTCTCTCTCTCTCTCTCTCTCTCTCTCTCTCTCTCTCTCTCTCTCTCTCTCTCTCTCTCTCTCTCTCTCTCTCTCTCTCTCTCTTACACACAAACACACACAGACTAGAAGTGATTCTATTTCAGGAAATGGTAAATCACTGGGATTCTGCACTGAGCTCATGGTCAGCATCCCAGCCCTGTGTCAACTCCAAAACCTAGCCACCCAGGGCCCAGCTAGGAGAGGTCAAAGGTTTCAAAACCTGATGAGCCTCACCAGCCCTAGATAATAGGAAGCTTCGTGAAATCAGATGTGTGCTTGGATTTCCCAAGCTTCTAGAAACCTAGGAGAGGTGTCATAGGCCCCTCATCGCCCTCAATGAAACATTTCATGAGGATCAGTGCCCTAGTTGCCTGCCAGAAGGACTCCTGAATTATATTGGGCACTGTATCTGAACACGTGAATATAGTCTCACAAAGGCAGGATAAGTGCACAGGTCTGGGCCTGCCACGGGAGGTGGCACAAATGTAGGCTTCCTGTCAAACAAGAGAGATAGTTGGGGGTACAAAGAGACCTTTCTCTCCTGAACTTCAGACCCCGCCCAAATTCCTCCTCACTATCTGACCTGGATGGAGTTTTTTGTTAAACAGCTGAATAGGAGTGAGGCCTTTTTTTTCTGCATGTCCAGACAATGAGAAAGACTTCTTCCAGCAGGCCTGGGATGCAGAGAAACCCTCCGGCTACATGGGGAACAGGGAGTGGAGCCCCTTAACATGCACTGTCTTGACGTCTTGACAGCAGTCTCTTTTATTAAATTTTTTTATTGAATACAATTTCCTAGCTTGGTGAGCTTCATCAAAGCTACTGTGGAGCTTCACTTATAGAAATTCATCCATATATACACAAAGACAACAAAGATATGGAAGTACAAGCTCTTTTGATGGGGCAGGCCCTGAGGTTGACCTATAAGCCTAGGTGTTGTCCCTGAGCTCCTTTTTCTCAAGTGTAGTGCATTAACCTTGAACCACAAGCTCACTTCTTTTTTTTTATCTCTTAAAAATAAAAATATCATGTGGAAAACGAACTTTACAACTTTGGTGGGGAGGTAGGATTAGGTGTGGGGGTGAAGGGGTCTGGGAAGGAATGGGAAGAGGAAACAAAGGAGGAGGCTACAATGCTTGATAAGAAATGTACTCATTGGGAGAGTTTCGGGAAGATGGCAGAGGAGAAGCTTTAATCTGAACAAGCTCTCGCATAGAGAGCAGTTCCAGTGAACAGTCCAAGCCAGAGAATCACACCAAGTGTGCCATCACAGGACAGAAAGTTAGGCCAGAGAGGGGAAACCCAGGCAAGGAGACACATCTGAATGCTTGTCAACAGCTGCCGCAGCGGCAGCAGCAGTCGTGGCAGCAAAAGCAGGGCACCAAACCTGATCCACAGAGAGTATGGGACAAAGAAGCCAGATGCAGCAGGCAAGCGGATTCTACTCAACACCAGCAAGAACCAACAAGGAGCGGAAATCTTCAGCCTGCACTTCACAGACCAGAGACGACCCAGGAACCAAGACTCTGCGTGAGTAGAAGCCCGACGTCCTCACTACTACTCAGGGAGCAGAGGAGGGAAGGCCACCCCTCCCCCCCAATACTGGAGATCTCCATCTTGGATACCGACAAAGCTCGGCGGAGCTGCTAGCTCCAACTCAGGCCTTGGAATAAAACGAGTCACTTAGCAGGTCACAAGAACTTAATGGCAGCATGATCTGCCAGACTCAGCTCCACCCAGGGAAAAGTTACCCAGCTCGGGCGCCAGCCATAGGAGTGGCATTCCTCACTGAGTAATCAGAGCCAGAGGCTGCCCCTCCCTCTAGCAGCCTCTACAATCAATGGAAAATAAATCAACAGAAAACCTGAGAATGGCTCCAAGCTGGGCTCTGTGAGTTTTTCACAAAATAGCCCCAGAGAAAAGCCACTGTTTGTTGAAAGGACTCAACTCTCCCCAGAAATTGGCCTCATCACTACATCCCCCTCTTTTGTGATTCTGAAAGCAGATCACCCTCCCATTAAACTAACCTGGGAGGGGGATCTCAAAATCCTGGGTAAAGCAGAGCATTTTTCTGCCTATTCGAACAAACTGACTTAAGAAACCAACCAAGCCACAGGACCACAAGCAGACCAGAGACTCCAACAAGAGGCTGGTTACAGACACAAGGGAGATACAGGATTTTCCCACCCCTCCCAAAAAAAATCAAAGAAATTTTTTTTTCTTCTTCTTTTTTTTTTTTTTTGGTACCTTATAGTAATTTTTTTTTCTTTTCTAAAACTTTTTAATCTTTAATTTTTGCCTTTTTTGAAAAAAATTATTTTCTAGTACTTTTTTTTCTTCTTATAATTTTTATTTTAGGGATACATGAATGTGCGTTTTTCTTTCTTTATTTTCTTCTTTCTATATTTTCTTTTTTAATTATCTTTTTGTTTTTTGTTTAGCTCTACTGAACTTCTGATCTTTTTTCTTCCTTTCTTATCCTTTTCACCTTTTCCTCACTTTTGTTCTTTCTTTATGTGACTTAATACTTGTCCTGCACATCCTCAGACAAACACGTAGTTAACTAGTAGACCCTATCCCCCATTGTGTATGCAATCCACAAATTTATTACTCAATTCAAAACCTCTGAGACTTAAATTCCTTAATAGCAGTACTACCTCTTTATACCTATATAATATTTTAAGCATTTTTATTTTTAAATTTTTAACATCTCCTCTATGTCCCTCCCCTTCTCTCAATATATTCACGTTCCTCTCTAAATAGATTGTTTTCCATTCTCCATAATATTATTAATTTTTACTTTTCTATTTTTTCCTGGTCTCTTTTCTTTTCTTTTCCCTTTCTTCTTTTTTTCTCTCTCTCTACTTGCATCCTACCCAATCTATTTCCTGCATTGAGATTAGGACATAGTTAGCTCTCCCTGTGCCTCCCCACACCAATCTATTCCTATTTTTTAACCCACATCTCTCCCTAACCCTAATAATTTCTGGTTTTCCAAATTCTTCTCTGCGGTTTGAAGCCCATTAACATATAGTTGTTTGATGTTGAATAGATGTATCTATTGAACTAGATTGTATCTGTAGACTATTGACAGTACAAATTCGGACTTTGGTTGATGGTTGCCTTAAGATAGTGTTCTAGCACACAAATGGTGCCATTTCATCTCAAGTGGACAGAGTAAGCCGGAAAAACACAAGAAAAATAGGAAATCCAGGTATCTCAATTCCCAATCTTGATCATCAGGGGACAGAACAGATAATGAATAATACAGTGGAGAATAACCAAATAGCTCTACAAACACTGCTGGCAAACATGATAAATCAAAAGATTGAAAGCATACAAAGGACTCTGTATGAGAGTGATAGGGAGAGAGAGGAGGCATTCCAAAAGTTTATACAGGAATATCATCAGCGTGAGGAAGCTACTCAAAAACTGATACAGGGTTTGCGTGAGCTGCTTGAGAATACTCAAAGAGAAAGGCAAGAATGGTGTGAGCAGTCTGAGAACACTGAAAGAAAACTGCAAGAGTCCCCCGAACGGGAGGAAGCTAATCAATGCGTAATACAGGAATTGAGAGAGCAGGAAGAGTATACACAAAGACCACTAAAGGCATTCATAGAATCCATTAACAAAGAGCTGAAGGAAGTCAGGGAGACCACAAAGGGAATGCTGAGTGGAACCCAACAGAAGAAATGGGATTCCAAAGAAACCATAAGCAATCTAAGTGATTTGAGACCAAACACTGAACACCAAATTAAGGAAGTAAAGAAATTCATACAAGATCAAAAACAGAGCTTCAACAAAGAATTTGAAGCCACCAAAGCTGACCAATTAGAAGCAAATGAGATAAAAAAACAAAGTAGAGAGTCTTGACAGCAGGTTAGACCATGCAGAAGATCGAATCTCAGGGATTGAAGACAGCCTAGATATTATAGAGAAAGCACATACAACCACCCAAGACAAGTCCAAGAAAAATGATAGATCTATCCAACACTTGGAAGACACCATCAGAAGGCCTAATCTAAGGATAATGGGTGTAGAGGAGCACCTAGAAACAGAAGTTAATGGTCTAGGAAATTTGTTTAACAGGATCCTAGCAGAGAACTTCCCAAACATACAAAAAGATAGGCCTATTCAGATACAAGAAGCTCTTAGTACCCCAAGGAGACCAGACCAGAAGATGACATACAACCATCACAATATAATCCACGCAGGATCAACTCAGACCAAGGAAAAGATCCTTAAAGCTGTCAAAGAGAAAAGGGTAATCACCAATAAAGGAAAACGAATTATAATCACCTCAGATTTCTCAGCAGAGACAATCAAAGCAAGAAGAGCCTGGAATGATTTATGCCATGCCCTAAAAACAAACATCTATCAACCAAGAATACTGTAATCTGCTAAACTCTCCTCCATAACTGAAGGCCAAATAAAAACCTTCCATAGCAAAGAAAAATTGAAACAATACATGTCCACCAAACCAGCCCTACAAAAGATTCTTACAGATGTACTACACATAGAAAACCAACAAGACCACAATAAAGGCTAAGAAACTGCACCCAAACTGGGAATCCAAGAACCATAGGAAGAACAGAGTTTTCGCAGCCCGAAAGAAGGTGGATAACAAGGCAGGAACTCCCAAATACCTCTCAGTCTTATCTCTGATCTCTCCAACTAAGCGACATAGACTGTCTAGTTGGATTAAAAAACAAGACCCTTCTATGTGCTGCCTGCAGGAGTCACATCTTGCCCGAAAAACAAACACATTTTCAAGGTTAAAGGCTGGAACAAAATCTACCAAGCAAACGACCCTCATAAACCGCAGGAGTTGCAATCCTAACATCAGATAAAACAGACTTCAAATTAAAATTCGTGACAAGAGATAAAGAAGGTACCTACATACCAATTAAGGGATCTCTCCTTCAGGAGGGTATTACAATTCTAAATATCTATTCACAAAACAATGGAGCACACAAATCTATCCAAGAAACACTACTTTCCCTCAAATCCCATATAGATCCAAAGACATTTAGTGTTGGGGATTTTAACACACCACTGTCCCCACTACATAGATCAACTCCGTAAAAACTCAACAGAGAAACCACAGATCTAAACAGCTGCATAGATCAACTAGACTTAACAGACATTTACCGAACATTTCACCCAGCAGCATCAGAATACACGTTTTTCTCAGCAGCACATGGAACATTTTCTAAAATAGACCACATTTTAGGCCACAAAGCAAACTTGTCTAAATTCAGAAACATTGAAGTTATACCTTGCATTCTCTCTGACAACAAGGGAATAAAATTAGAACTCAATACCAAAAACCACCAAAGAAAGTCCCGTATCACCTGGAGGCTGAACAACACACTGCTGAACCAAGAGTGGGTCATGGAAGAGATTAGAAAGGAAATTCAGATGTTCATGCTATACAACAAAAATGAACACACAAATTACAAGCTCTTCTGCGACACAACAAAGGAAGGACTCAGAGGCAAGTTTATGGCTCTGAGATCCTATATCAACAAAATGGAGAGATTTGAAACCAACACTTTATTGACACATCTAAACCTCCTTGAAAAAGAAGGCAAGATAAAGCCCAATCCAGTAGACAGAAAGAAATAATTAAAATTAAATCAGCATTAAATGAATAAGAATCCAAAGAAGCTATAGAAAGAATCAACAAAATAAAGAGTTTCTTCTACGAAAAACTTAACACAATTGACAGACCCTTAGCAAATCATATCAGAAAATGAAGAGAACACACCCAAATAAATAAACTCAGAGATGAGAATGGAAACATCACCACAGAAACAAGAAATTTAAGAACATTATAAGGGAACATTTCTCAAAACTTTATGCTAATAAGTTTGAGAAGTTGACAGAAAAGGACCTTTTCATAGCAAATATTGATATGCCAAAACTAAACCAAGATGAGTTAAACCAGCTTAACAGGCCCATATATAATATTGAAATAGACACAACAATAAGAGACCTTCCAGCTAAGAAAAATCCAGGACCAGATGGTTTTACAGCGGAATTCTACAAGGCCTTCAAAGCAGAGAGCACACCAATACTCCTCCAACTATTCAATGAAATTGAAAGAGAAAGTTCACTACTGAACACATTCTATGAAGCCATCATAACCCTCATCCCAAAACCAGGCAGGGACTCATCAAAGAAAGAGAAGTATAGACCCATTTTTTTGATGAACATTGATGAAAAACTTCTCAGAAAAATATTGGCCAATCAACTTCAAAAATTCATCCAAAAAATCATACACCCCGATCAAACAGGATTCATTTCAGGCATGAAAATCTGGTTCAATATACGCAAATCAATTAATAAAAACCACATGGTTATCTCAATAGATGCAGAAAAAGCATTCCACAAGATACAACACCCCTTCATGATGAAGGTTTTGGAAAAATTAGGAATCCATGGAACATTCCATTTGTAATAGCAACTCCATTTGTAATAGCCCCACAAAAATTAAAATACCTAGGAATTAACTAACCAAAGAAGTGAAGGAATGCTACGATGAAAACTTTAAAATGTGGAAAAAGGAATCAACACAGAACTTAAAAAATGGCAAAACCTCCCATGCTCCTGGATTGGAAAGATTAACATCATGAAAGTGGCAAGGCTTTCTACAAATTCAACGGGATACCTATCAAAATTCCAACCTCATTTTTCAAGGAAATAGAAGAGGCAATCCAAAAATACATATGGAACAATAAAAGACCCAGAATACAAAAATGCTCCTCAATGGAAAGAACACTGGAAATGGAGTATCAATACCAAATTTCAAACTCTACTATAAAGCCATAGTAATCAAAACAGCTTGGTATTGGCATAAGAACAGACCTCAGGACCAATTGAATAGAATTGAAAACCCAGAAATGAAGCTACAGACCTATAGCCATCTAATCTTCGATAAGGGAGCTAAAACAATAGAATCGAAGAAAGACAGCCTCTTCAGTAAATGGTGATGGCAGAATTGGTTAACTACTTGTAGAAAACTAAATCTAGATCCTTATATATCACCCTGCACCAGAATCAACTCCAAATGGATCAAAGACCTTGAACTCAAAGAAGACACTCTGAAAACATTACAGAATGGAATAGGAGAAACCGTAGGTCTCCTTGGCACAGGCCGAAATTTTCTGAATAGAGAGGCGTAAACCCAAGAAGTCAAAGAAAGGTTGGACAAATGGGATTGCATAAAGTTGCAGAGCTTCTGCATGGCAAAGGACATAGCTAGCAAGATCAATAGAAAGCCCACGGATTGGGAGAAGATCTTTACTAGCCATACAACGGACAAGGGTCTCATATCTAAAATATACTTGAAACGCAAAAAATTAAATCCCCCAACAACAAATCCTCAAAGAAACAACTGCACAATAAATAAGTGGGCGAAAGACTTAAAGAGAAACTTCTCTGAAGAAGAAAGAAGGATGGCCAATAGACACGTGAAGAAATGCTCAACATCCCTAGCCATAAAGAAATGAAAATCAAAACAATATTGAGATATCACCTCACTCCAGTTAGAATGGCAAAAATCAAGAACTCTAACAACAACAGATGCTGGAGGGGATGTGGAGAGACGGGAACCTTACTTCATTGTTGGTGGGAGTGTAAACTTGTTCAACCACTTTGGAAAGCATTATGGAGGTTCCTCAAAAGACTTCAAATAGAGCTTCCCTATGATCCAGTAATCCCACTTTTGGGCATTTACCCAAATGTTTACAAACAAGACCACACTAAAGCTACCAGCACAACTATATTTATTGCAGCATTATTTACCATAGCTAAGATATGGAACCAACCCAGATGCCCTTCAGTAGATGAATGGATCAAGAAAATGTGGTATATAAACACAATGGAATTCTATGCCTCCATCAGAATGAATGACATTGCCTCATTTGTTAGGAAATGGAAAAACTTGGAAAAAATTATAATAAGTGAAGTAAGCCAGGCCCGAAGAAACATAGGTCCCATGGTTTCCCTTATTTGCAATATCTAGTATATGCATGAGTCAAGCGGAAAAGGTCAGATAAAGTGATGTCAGGAAAATGAACCCTTAGATATTTATTTTAATGTTTTTTTTCTTTCATGCATGTGTTTCTAACGTATTTATAAGATTATCTCTTTTTGCTTTGTATGTCCCTCCCGCACAGTATAACCCCTGCTTTCTCTATATTTAATGTAAGTATAACTTGTGGAGGAGATGGGGAAAACCAAGTTGTTTAAGGATTCAGCTGAACCTGTTGCAACAATGAGAAGTACAAGTTGTCATGTCAAAAACGAGCTTTACAACGTTGGTGCGGGGGTGGGGGGAAAGATTGTGGGGGGAGCCTGGGAAGGGATGTGAAGTGTAAACATAGGAGGAGGCTGCAATGCTTGGTAAGATATGTATGCATTATCCTGCCCATGTAATTGTAACACCTCTGTACAGTATGTTCACAAATAAAAGAAAAGAAAAAAAAAGAAATGTACTCATTATCTTGCCCATGTAATTGTAACCCCTCTGTACAATATTTTCACAATAAAAATATGTAATAATTAAAAAAATAACAGTATCATGGACTTTCCAACACTGGTTGGATTCAAACTCAGATTCTCTACATCTCAGCTTCCTGAGGAGCTGGGTTTACAGTCAGCAGCCACTGGCACATTCTTTCTTTTCTTCTTCATTTTTTAATCTAGACAATCTAACTTCTTAACAGGATCATTCCAATGGCTTGAATTTATGTTAACTACCCAATGTTCTTTAGAGCTACTTTCTCTAAGGAGGATTTTCTCTTCTCATCTTCTCCTCTGGTCACAGGTTTGAAGCCAAAAGTGAGATATGAGTGTAACAGGATTAGGGAGAAAATGTCCAGAGGACATGCCAGCTCTGTCACTTAGCATTGAGCTGCAGTGAATTTACAGTCTCAGGATGAGAGGACTAAAAGTTGGAGCGATCCTCATACTCTCAGCATTGCTCTTTTGGACAATAAAATGATCTAATAATTATGAGTGTTGTGTTTCTCCAACCTTAAATATCTAGAACACACTAGAAGCATCTTCATGTATATCTTTTTCTCTAGTGTCTCTGGAAATTTATATTAGGGGTTTGTGTGGAGGGGCTCCCTGGTGAATCCCTGAGGAAAGCCAATTGAAACCTCTTCGGGAAATCGCTGTTCAAATTCAACGAGCAGGAAGTCTGTGAGTCTTTTGTCTCCAATAAACCACCAGAAAAACAGAAGTGGAACAGTGGCCCAGAGGGTAGAGCTCCAGCTTTGAGAGAGAAAGCTGAGCAGAAGATACAGTCTAGACCAGGCAGGAAAGCCTGGGAGGCACTTATGTCCAATTAAAGACCAGATGGCTGGCAGTGAAGCTGTGGTGGTGGTAAAGCCTCAGCATTGGAAAAAACAGTTGAGGAACGCATCAGACCCTGAGTTTAAGTCCTGGGATGGCCACAAATAAAATACAAAAAGAGAAGTCCAAGTTTATGTATCAGCATCCTACCTATTTATGTGTGTATATTACCTCCCTGAGTACAAACAGACTGTATGCAATGCTTCTCCTTTTATTTACTTGTTTATTTCTCAGATATGCTCCTTGCACACATTGCATCATTCTCTTTATTTCAGGCCCAAGGCTTTTCTCTTCTGGAGTTCCAGCACTGTGTTCTTATATTATGCACACTGAAGCTCTCAGCAGCCTTTATTTACATTTTATTATGAGGCCAAGGTAGGCAGGCAATGCAGACACAAATCAGGCAAGGGAAGAGAAGATCAGATTTCATAGAAGTAGCCAGTATTCAGAAAATTAAACTTTGGAACGTAAAATGGTAGCATACTTATATAACAACTATGATTATGGAAAAGATGAGGGGGCTGGGAATGTGGATTCCTGAGAGAGTGCTTGCCTAGCATGCAAGACGCTCTGGGTACGATTCCTAGGTAGCACATACACAAAAAAAGCCAGAATTGGTGCTGTGGCTCAAGTAGTAGAGTGCTACAGACAGTTCCCATGCCTTGAGAACTCAAGAATCCAGGAACTGGCAAAGAAATACCTAGGTAAGAAGGTAGGGAGGGAGATAGATAGATAGATAGATAGATAGACAGACAGATAGATAGATAGATAGACAGACAGATAGATAGATAGATAGATAGATAGATAGATAGATAGATAGATAGATAGATAGATAGATAGATAGATAGATAGATAGATAGATAGATAGATAGATAGATAGATAGATAGATAGATAGATAGATAGATAGATAGATAGAAAGAAAGATGATAGAAGAATCTGGTCTTGAATGTCAGGAGGAAAGAAGAGAACATTTCCCAGTCATGAGGACTTCTACAGTGTGCCAGTCCACCAGCACCACCTTCACACAACCACAGAGCGGGAAGACTGTCTCTTTGCCACTGCTCAGGCAGCCAAGGGCCCCAGAGCCAAGAGGGCAGAGCTAGTTTCTAACGCAGGGGCATGAAGACAGAAGAGAAACAGCCCTGCCTCTAGTTGATATGGGGATTTCATTAATTATGTAGAGAATGAAGGAAGGAGAAAGGACTGGCAGAGGTAGAAGAAGGGCCTTCAAATGTGACAATGCAGAGTCAAAAACCCACTCCCTAAGACCAGAGAGCAGGGTTTTTCTGCTCTGTTCCTCCTGTCCCCCCCCCCCACTAAACTGCCTCTCTATTGGTAACCTAAAGATAGCCAGAGGCTCCCTTCACCTGAGGGAGGAAGGTTAATTAGTCATTGTTTGAAGAGGCAGAGAAAAGCCTGACCCTGGTATAACTCTAACAAATGTATCAGGTTTCCCTTCATTGCTGGCTGTGCCTAGAATGAATGAAGTGGTTTTGCAGCTCAATTCCCTGAAGAGTGCGTACATTCTGCCTCCTAATCCTGTAGGCCTGGTCTCTGCACTTAGTCTGGCTTTTGAAACTGATTTCTGTCCTTCAAGTAGTGTGTTCCACTGGAGTTCTTCCTGCTAACAGGGCTAGGTCTTTGATACTGAGAACTTCATTTGAACCCAGGATGGGTCAATAATGTTTCTTTCCTGCTTCTATAGCTTAATAAATCTAAGAACATTAAGAGTGCAAGTACTTCTCATCACCACGGGAAACACAGGAAGCTCTTGAATATATGACCTTTCAGAAGTGAAAGCCAGAGTGTCATAGACTTTCATGCCCTGGCTAGCTTCACCCTGTGATCCTGAGACCTCAACCTCCTGAGCTAGGGTGATGGGCCTGAGCTTCTGGTGCTCTGCTAGGTAAAGAACTGTAATGACATTGATACTACAAGTCACTGCTTATCACAAAAGGCTTGGGGAGCATATTCAGCATTTCAATAATGGACCTTTCAGAACGCTGTAGGACACAAGATTACAATGCTAGAGTCTGAGAGGCTGGGCATATGGATGTGCTACACTTGAACCGAGAGCTCTGGCTCCAATTTTGGTGTACATCAGTATTCATTTTCCAGAGAATTTTCTCCTAATTAACAAATAGGAAATGTACTTTGACTAACCCTCATTTTTTTCCAGTTTTGTGTCTCAAACTCAAGCCTGAGCACTGTCCCTGAGCCCTTCACCTCAAGGCAAGCACCCTACCACTTGAGCCACAACGCCACACGGTGTCTTTTGGTGGTTCACTAGAGATAAGTGTCTAACAGGCTTTCCTTGCCTAGGCTAACTTTGAACTGTGGTCTTCAGCTCTCAGCCTCTGAGAAGCTAGGGTTCCAGATTGAGCCACTGTCATCTGGCCTATTGTTTTTGACAGTACTGGAAATTGATCTTAGGGCCTCGGTACTGTCTCTGAGCTTGTTTTTCTCAAGGCTAGCCACTTAAGACACTCCACAGCTTCTGGCTTTTTCTGAGTATATGGCACTGAGGATTCAAACTCTGGAATTCATGCATGCTGAGCGAGCTCTTTACCACTAAGCCACATTTCTAGCCCCACCCTTAAAATTGTATCCTTCACTTTCGTTTCCTAAAGAAAAGGATTCTAACTATAAATCATCTAAAGAAATCCCAATAGGAATATGTCCAAGATAAGACAAACTCATACTTGGGGGAGACTCTAAACATGTGAAGACTGTGACAAATGCTTCCATTTAATTATGTATTTTGTTTCACCACTTAATAAAATATTAATGAAAAATGAGTCAATGTCCTAAATTATTGTGTTTAATTTTATAATATATGTGCAAAATGTAATAAATATTATTTGTATAATAATACTAAATGCAATAATCAATAAATAAATGAATCAAAGGAAAATGCAAAATCAATAATAAAAATCATAATATGAAATTAACATATATATGTAAGTATATACCACATATTATTTATGTATAGAAATATTTTTTTCCATTGCAAGGCCTTCATTCAGGCCCTGGGAACTCTAGCCTGAATTTCGTTTCCTCAAGGACAGTGAGCTTTGCCTTCACCCATGGTGCAAATGTTACCTGGACTGTGAGCTCAAATTCTAGCAATGTCAGAAATACTGGCCCCAGTTCTAAGACAGTGACTTATTTTTTTAAATGGAAACAGTTATGTTTATTCAATTCCATACTGAACATTAATAAAAGTGGTGTAGAATTTTGTACAGTTATTCAGACATCCTTCCCTTACCTCCAAAGTGCTTCTCTGAGAACTACATTTTTTTCTCTTTTTTTGTACGTTTTTAATAGTAAAAATGTTGCACAAAGGGGTTACAGTTACAGCAGCAAGGTAATAAGTACATTTCCTATTGAGCATTGTTGCCTCCTCCTTGGTTTTCACTCTACATCCCTTCCCTCCCATCTCCACAACTTCCTCCCCCGGCCGAGGTCAGTGACATAGTTTTTCATTTTTTGTTGGCACGGGGTTTGAACTCAAGTAGTGGCAAATCTTCCTTCATAATGCTACAGATTTACCAAGACCCTGAGTTCACATCCCAGGGTAGGAAAGAAAACTGGCAGAAATTCCAAACCTACGAGCTTTATTTTTTTTTTTAATTTAGTTAAATCACTAAAGCTTTATTTATTCTTTTTTTTTTTTTTTTGGCCAACAATGGGGCTGGAACTCAGGTCTTGGAAAGTCTGCCTCAGCTTGGATCTCCCTAAGCTGGGGTCAGTCTCCAGACCCATAGCCGATCCTGAGGTCCTAGGCCCAGAGGAGTTTCAGGAAGAAAAAAATAAAGCTGGAAAGTACAAAAAGTGGCGAGCTGCAGAGGGCTGGGATTTTACGCTTTTTTTTTTTTCCTGTGCACAGTGACTAACCTGGGTCTGAATGACATGGCTACAAAGTGGACCTGACTTGCCATTGCTGATGGCTGGTGGGCTATCAGTGAAGCCATAGGCCAACCTGTCAACATAGGCCAAGGGGTCAAATCCCAGTCCTGACACCAATGGCAGGAGATCACAAGAGGCTCATTCCTATGCATAGGAATACCGATTGAAAGAGTAGTTCATGCATTGGTCTAGTCTAAAATTGGATGCAATAATCCTAGAGTGCTGATTGACCTTAATTAATAGTTTATTAAGCATGAAAAGAATACTATTCTTTCAGTGGCGGTATAATAAATACCTAAGATTTGGTAGGAACGTAGTAGGTGTAATTCAATCATAGATAGATGGCTTTGACACTCTTTACAAATATATATTTATTTGTATATCACCATCTGCCTATCCATGTATTGCTGTTTTGGCCAAAGCTGGGGGGTCGATCTCAGTGCCTGGGAACCACATGACAACTTCATTTACTACAGGCTGCCATGCTCAAACTCACCCATTCATGAATTGGGCCTGCAAGGCACTGAGTTCAGATCCTAGCACTGCCAGGCATGATCGAGAACACATCTAAAGTCTAGATGCTATGTGATAGTATGTAAACAATGTAATAAATGGTACAGGTGTCATCAGAGTCAATAAAATAAATGGTAAATAAATGAATAAAATAAGAAATAAAATGTGTAACCACACCAAACACAATATAGACTGAACATCTCTATGGAAGCATAAATCCTATCTTTAAAATGTATATCAGGAGTATCTTTTCCAGGCCTGAGTCTTGAATTCAGCCCCCCTACGAGGAGGGAATGGTGGAAGATCCTGTGATACACGTTTCTGGTCCTAGGAGGAATCATGGAATGAGATCGATCTCATCCCTGAATGAGTAGTTCTTGCATGATGCGAGTAGAAAATGATAGGCAAGACACATGGGGTATCAATTATTTGTAAGGAAGAGATGATGAAGCTTGACATAATCATCAGGAAAGATCCAAGAATCGGTAGTCACCCGATTGGATTCCATCACAGGTCACCATCTCTCCTACTCTATACAAATATGTGCTTATTTGCATACTACCCTCAGCTTATAAATGGATGTCTATTGTGCTCCCCACTCTCCCCTTGCGGGGGCTCAATCTCAGGTCCTGGGAATGGCCTAGCTCCTTCGTGGCTCAGTCTGGTGTGCTCAAGTGGAGTCATTTGCCAATTGGGCCTCCTAGGCCCTGAGTTCAGATCCCAGCCCTGCCAAAAAATTCATCTTGATGTCAGAAGCCAATAGTTGCACCTGTTTTCCTTTCCTATGCAAGTCCTGGGCCTCAGCTAGGATGGAGAATGCATGTGCCTCCCTGTGGCCATGGGAAAAAATTATTATCCATGTCAGTCCAGGTATACCTGTCATCATATACTCAAGAAATTACCCAATACATCCATGAATAGCATACAAAAGAAAGAGAATAAGTACACTCAATGCACGATGCAGTCCACACATGAATGTGAATATACATCCCATGTTTCAATAATGCATTGAGGAATAAATATTGTGGCCTCCCTGAGGCTCAATCTCAGTTCCTGAGAATGACCCAGCTACTTAATGTCTCACAGTCTGGTGTGATCATGTGGACCCATTGGGGATTTGGGCTTCCTAGGCCCTGAGTTCGAATCCCAGCACTGGTTAAAATTCACCCTGATGTTAGAAGCCAGTCGTTGCATCTGTTTTCCTGTGCTGTGCATGTTCTGGGTCTCAGCTAGGAAGGAAAATGTATAGGCAACTCTATACTCATGGGAATAGGTTGTCATCCAGTCTACCAGTTATATCTGTCATCCTCTACTCAAGAAAATACAGAATACATCAATAAATAAGACACAAAAAAAGAGTGTGACTACACCAAATGCAAGATGCTGCCCACCCATGTTTGGAAATAGAGATCCTATATTTAATTATGAATTTATGACTACATTGGCCCCCATCAGGGCTTGATCTCAGGTCCCAGGAATGGCCTACCTCTTTAGTGGCTCACAGGCTGGTGTGTTCAACATGTCCCATTCACCAATTGGGCCTGCTAGGCCTTGAGTTCAAATCCCATTACTGCCAAAATATTCATCCTGATTTGAGAAGCCAATTGATCCACCTGTTATCCTGTCCTGTGAAAGTCCTAGGTCTCCGCACGGATGGAGAATGCTATATATGCAACTCAATACCCATGGAAATAGTTTGTCATCCATATCAGCACAGTTATATCAGTCACCATACTCAATAAAATACACAATAAATCCATGAATAAGACACAAAATGAAAAAAATAACTACACTGAATGCAAGATGCACACACCTGTAGGTAAAGGGAGATCCTATGTTTAAAAGGTGGGCTTGCAATTTTGTCCACTGCCAGGGCTTCAAATCAGGCCCTGGACCAGGCCTGACATTCTAGTCTTCAACGATGGTGAGCTTCCCCTTCCCTCACAGTGCAACAGAGCTACCCAGACCTGTGTTCAAATCCCTGCACTGACAAAAGATTCATCCTGATATCAGAGGCCAGTTGTTGCATATGTTTTCCTCTCCTGTGAAAGTCCTGGGTCTCAACTAGGATGGAGAATGCATAGGCAACCCTATAACCATAGGAACAGGTTGTCATCCATGTCAGCACAATTATACCTGTCACCTTAATTAGTAAAATACACAATACCTCCATGAGTTAGAGACAAAATAAGGAGAAGTGCACCGAACACAAGATGCTGCCCACACATGTATGTCAATATAGATCCTATGTTTAAATTGTGAATGACTATAGTGGACCATCCTGGGGATCAATGTCAGATCCTGGGAATAGCCTAGCTCCTTGGTTGCTCACAGGTTGGTGTATTCACCTTGACTTATTGGCGAATTGGTCCTGCTAGGCCCTGAGTTCAGATCCCAGTACTACCAACAAGAGGATCGTGGAGTAAGAAGCCAAGCCTTTTCTCTGAGAACCCTGGGTGTCAGGCATGATGGAGAACATTTCTACAAATCTAGATGACCTGTGATAGGATGTCATCAATGTAATAAAAGAAATGGGTTTCATCATAGTAAAGCCAACTGTAAATAAATTAATTAAACAAAAAATAAAAGGAACAACCACACCAAACATGTATGGACTAAACATCTATAGGTAAGCATACATCCTATCCTTACAATATATATATAAATGGTATGCTTTCTGAGGATGGGGCTTGAATTCAGGACTAGTAAAAAAGGCCTGACTTTCTTATTTTCAAGGATGGTGATTTTCCCCTACATCCACATTGCTGCAGATTTACCCAGATCCTGAGTTCAAATCCAAAGCCTGGCAGAATAAACAGCATGAATTGCAAGCCAAGGAGCTAAATTTTTCTCAGCACAGGGCTTGAACTCAGGTCGTAGCAACTTTGCCTCAGCTTTGATTACCCTAGCCTGGAGTGCAGCCAGTGGACCCACAGCTGCTCCTGTGATCCTAGACTTCCCGGCCTTGCAGGGAAAACAATGCACAAAAAATGTGGCCTTTTTACATTTTCTTCCTTAGCATGGTGACCCTCCTGAGTCTGAATGACACTGTTGCAAAGGGTACTTAACCTTGCATTGCTAAAGGCTGGCAGACTATCGGTGAAGCCATAGGCCCACATAGCAACATAGGCCTGACCAATAAATGGCAGGAGATACTAAGAAACTGGTTCCCATCCATAGGAATAACAATGGAATGTTGTCAATATCACGGTTCAATGAGTTGATCATGAATAATGCTCCAATAAAATTAGACTGCGTCATTTTAGGAGGCTGATTGATTTTATTTAATATTTATGAAGCATTAAAAGAACATTGTTACTTACAGGAATGCAATAATTTCAGAACACTAATTGATTTCATTAATAGTTCAAGGATGAAAACAATAACATTAATTATATGGACACATAATAAATACCCAAGAATGGTAGGAATGTAGTCTATGTAACTGAATAATGTATAGACATCTCTGGCACTCTATAAAGATACACATTTATTAGCGTACTGCCATCTGCATGTCAATCTGTTCTCATTTTGTTAACTCTTGGACTTGATCTCAGGTCCTGGGGACAGCCTGTCAGCTCAATTTGTCCCAGGATGGCGTGTTGACACTCACCCATTCATGAATTTGGCCTTGAAGGCCATGAGTGCAGAGGCCAGCACTCCCAAACAATGAATCATAGAGTAAGAAGCTGATGGTAACACATGTTTTCCTTTTCTATGAATGTCCTGGGTGTCATGTATGAAGTGGAATACATATGCAGACCTACATCCTATGTAATCAATGTTCTATGTGCCATAATAGTCAGTAACATAAATGTTCAATACATGAATAAAACAAAAAAAAATATACTGAACACAATATGGAGTCAATATATGTATATAAATATAAATCATATATTTAAATTTTACATGAATAGGATGTTTTCTAGTGGTGAGGATAAATTTCAGACCAAAGGAACAGACTTCAATTTTTTGACTTCAGGAGGCAAGCTTCCTTTTCCCACACAGTGCAATGGAGTTACCCAGACCATGAGTTCCGATCCCAGTTTTGGCAGAAAAAATGCATCTGTATACTTTGTGAAGCCCAATTCTTAGGTATTTCATTATTCCTTCATTTTATGAATGTGATTGTTTAAATGCTTAGTAAAGTATTAACTGAAATCGACTAGTGTCCTATAATTGTGTATAATTTTATCATAGAATCATTCAAGAACTGCCCATTCAATCATAACATACATCACATTCTATTGGTAATCATATGGATAGGAACAAGTTTCGTAGGATCTCCTGCCATTTGGAAGTGCCAGGACCAGGATTCGAACTGTGGGCTCCAGCTCCCACCACTTAAACCCAAGGATAGGGAGCTCACCAGTCTGTCCAAGAACATCAGCAAAACCAATAATTAAGCAGGCACCAGTGGCTCTCAGCAGTCCTCCTTAATACTTACAAGGCTGTGATAGGAGGTTCATGGTCAAAGTCACCCTAGCCAAGAAATTCCTTGAGACCCTTGTTGAACTTCAGTGGCAACAAAGCCAGAAGCCCTGTGGTTCCAGTGTGGAGGGCCAGCCTTTAGCAAAAGCAGTTCATGGACTGTGCCTAGATCCAGAGTCCAAGGTCTGGGAATGGCAACAAACAGATATACACAACTATCCGTGGATCCATCCAGCTAACGCAGGTCACCATATTGTCTCAAGTGAATTGGACAGAGTTCCTTGGGAAAAGGGCTGGGGGAGCCACTGTCATCTTGCGCTGCCCATGCTGTTTGCATCACAGGATTCTGGCCACAGTCTATTGTTTCATGGTTCTTTCTGACCAATGGGATACAAGACTGGTGGCCATGCCCACATCCCATGCTGCCAGGTAACTCTATGATTCTCTCTGTTAGTTTAAACCACTACCACCAGTTGAGGAAGGTAGAGGTGGCTGAGTGGTGAGCAAGAGACACAAGGTGACTTTGGAGTATAGAAGGAAATTGACGTGCCCATGAGCGCCCAGACCCCTCCCCCATTCCTGTGGTGCTAGGTTTCAAACCTCAGGCAAAGGTGCACTGCCAGCTAGCCTAAGGCCCTGACCTGGTCCATGTCCCTGGTCCTCTGCTCTGGGCCTATGTGTCCACAATGCCACTGCAACGCTGCTTGCCCCACCTGGAGCAGCTGCCAACAGCTTCTCCCAGCAGCACAGGTGACTGGCCACCCAAACACCATCCCCACCCCATGTCAGACACCCCTCTGGGGGCACCATGACCCCTGCTTGTTTCTTCTCCCTGGTCCTGAGGATCCACCTTTCTGTCTTGGGCATTTCTGAGATAGAGACTCAATATATGCTTAGGCTGGGCTGGATCGCGGTCCTCCTATCTGTGACAGGTATGCCCCACCAGGCCTGGTCCTCTGTAATTGGGATGCTAGACATGTAGAGTCATGCTCAGTCATTGGTTTAGATAGATTATTCCAAACTCTTAGTCCACGGCAGCCAATTGTGACCACAGGTGAACTCTGAGTAGGGCAGCAACCATCAGACCTCAGTGTCCTCACAGGACAGTTGTGATGAAACAAGGTATTTATATAGATGGATCTCTGGAGCATGGCTAGGCGAGGAAGGAGGGGCCTTTAGATAAGGTTCTCGACAATTCTGTGAGCATATGACAGGAAAATACCTGGAAAAGGCTCAGGTGGGGCCTGTTATTAATTGTGCCACAAGTGTGGAATTATGAAACAAAACATGGCTCTCAACATTACCCTATCCCCTTGAGGATGGGGATCCTTCACTGTGTTGAGTTTTGCACTGGGGTAAACAAGGCATGGAGAAGCTGGGTGAGCTACTTATGACCTCAAGTTCACAGGAAGCTCCGCCTGACTTCTCTACCATTCTCCCTAGGGCAATGGGTGTTATTCACTCCACTTCTTGTGGTGGGCAGTCCACTTCATATTAGTTGTGGGGCTTGAATTCTAGGCCTGGGTGCTGTTCCAGAGCTTCTCAGCTCAAGGCTAGCACTCTACTACTTGAGCCCACTTCCGGTTTTCTGGTGGTTCTTTGGAGATAAGAGTCCCACAGACTTTACTGCCCCAGCTGGCTATGATTCCTGATCCTCATATCTCAGCCTCTTGTGTACTTAGGATTAGAGTTCTGAGCCACCGGCACCCGACTTAAGTGTAATTCTGAATTTCTTTCTCCCTCTCTCTCACAGGAACTGGTTGAATGTGAGCTGGAGGAGGTGGCACAGTGTCCCCATGTGGCTGGAACCTAAGGTGGCCCTCTCATTCTGGAGGTGGGCTGTCGGTAGGGAACTGTCTCACTCAGCCTATTGAAACAGCGCCATGATGTAAACCCCTCCGTGCCCTGGCTAGACCATGGCGATTATTCATTTTCCATCCAGCCTTACTGGACTAACTGTATTGTATTGTTTTCTACATCAATTTCTAGCACGTGGCAAAAACTATGCTACATAGTTACGGAATGAAAATGTAATGCCATCTTTTTTTTTCTTTTTTTTAAATTTTATTTGTGAACATACTGTACAGAGGGGTTACAATTACATGGGCAGGATAATGCGTACATTTCTTAACAAGCATTGCAGACTCCTCCTTTTGTTTACCCTTCACGTCCCTTCACAGCCTCCTCCCTCCACCCAATCCCAATCCTTCTCCTTCCCCCCTATCCCCCCCCCCGGACCGACATTGAAAAGCTCGTTTTGGACATGACAACTTGTACTTCTCATTGTTGCAACAGGTCCACCTGTATCCTTAAACAACTGGTTTTCCCACATCTCCTCCTCAAGTTATACTGACATCAAATATAGTGAAAGTAGGGGTTATACTGGCGGGGAGGGACATACAAAGCAACAAAGAGATAATCTTATAAATGCATTAGAAACACATACATGAAAGAAAAAAAACATTAAAATACATATCTAAGGGTTCATTTTCCTGACATCACTTTATCTGAACTTTTCCGCTTGACTCATGCATATACTAGATATTGCAAATAAGGGAAACCCTGGAACCTATGTTTCTTCGGGCCTGGCTTACTTCACTTATTATAATTTTTTCCAAGTTTTTCCATTTCCTAACAAATGGGGCAATGTCATTCTTTCTGATGGAGGCATAGAATTCCATTGTGTATATATACCACATTTTCTTGATCCATTCATCTACTGAGGGGCATCAGGGTTGGTTCCATATCTTAGCTATGGTAAAAAATGCTGCAATAAACATTATTGTGCTAGTAGCTTTAGTGTGGTCTTGTTTGTAAACATTTGGGTAAGTGCCCAAAAGTGGGATTGCTGGATCATAAGGGAGTTCTATGTGAAGTCTTTTGAGGAACCTCCATACTGCTTTCCAAAGTGGTTGAACAAGTTTACATTCCCACCAACAATGAATTAAGGTTCCTTTCTGTCCACATCCCCTCCAGCATCTGTTGTTGTTAGAGTTCTTGATTTTCGCCGTTTTAACTGGGGTGAGGTGATATCTCAATGTTGTTTTGATTTGCATTTCTTTTATGGCAAGAAATGTTGAACATTTCTTCATGTGTCTATTGCCAATCCTTCTTTCTTCTTCAGAGAACATTCTCTTTAAGTCTTTCGCCCACTTATTTATTGGGCAGTTGTTTCTTTGAGGATTTGTTGTTGGGGGGTTTAATTTTTTGAGTTCCAAGTATATTTTAGATATGAGACCCTTGTCCGTTGTATGGCTAGTAAAGATTTTCTCCCAATCAGTGGGCTTTCTATTGATCTTGCTAGGTATGTCATTTGCCCTGCAGGAGCTCTGCAACTTTATGCAATCCCATTTGTCCAACCTTTCTTGATTTGTTGTGTTTCCGGGTCTCTATACAAAAAATTTCGGCCTGAGTCAAGGAGACCTAGGGTTTCTCCTATTCCATCCTGTAATGTTTTCAGAGTGTCTAATTTGACTTCGAGGTCTTTGATCCATTTGGAATTGATTCTGGTGCAAGTTGATATATAAGGATCTAGCTTTAGTTTTCTACATGTAGTTAACCAATTTTGCCAGCACCATTTACTGAAGAGTCTGGCTTTGTTCCATTCTATTGTTTTAGTTCCCTTACCGAAGATTAGATGGCTATAGGTCTGTAGGTTCATTTCTGGGTTTTCAATTCTATTCCATTGGTCCTGAAGTCTGTTCTTATGCAAATACCAAGCTGTTTTGATTACTATGGCTTTATAGTAGAGTTTGAAATTTGGTATTGATATTCCTCCGGCAGTGTTCTTTCCATTGAGGAGTGTTTTTGTTATTCGGGGTCTTTTATTGTTCCATATGAATTTTTGGATTGCCTCTTCTATTTCCTTGAAGAATGAGGTTGGAATTTTGATAGGTATTGGGTTGAATTTGTAGATAGCCTTGGGAAGTATTGCCATTTTCATGATGTTAATCTTGCCAATCCAGGAGCAAGGGAGGCTTTGCCATTTTTTTAGTTCTGTGTTGATTTCCTTTTTCAAGATTTTAAATTTTTCATCATAGAGGTCCTTCACTTCTTTAGTTAAGTTAATTCCTAGGTATTTTATTTTTTGTGGGGCTTTTACAAATGGAGTTGCTTTCCTAATTTCAGCCAGACTTTTCTCATTGTAGGCATACAGAAAAGCCATTGATTTTGGGGGATTAATTTTATAACCTGCTACTTTGCCAAAGTTTTGAATGAGCTTGAGTAATTTGGGAGTGGAGTCTATGGGATTCTTTAAGTACAAGATCATGTCATCTGCTAGGAGGGAGAGTTTTATTTCTTCTTTTCCTATTTGGAATCCCTTTATGTCTGCATCATGTCTTATTGCTGCAGCTAGGCATTCTAATACTAGATTGAAGAGAAGTGGAGAGAGTGGGCATCCTTGTCTTGTTCCTGAGTTAAGAGGAAATGGCTTTAGGTTTTCACCATTGAGTATAATGCTGGCTGTAGGTTTGTCATATACAGCCTTTATTGTATTGAGGAATGTTCCATGGATTCCTAATTTTTCCAAAACCTTCATCATGAAGGGGTGTTGGATCTTGTCGAATGATTTTTCTGCATCTATTGAGATAACCATGTGGTTCTTATTCTTGCTCCTGTTGATGTGATGAATAATATTAATTGATTTGCGTATATTGAACCAGGTTTGCATCCCTGAAATGAATCCTCTTTGATCGTGGTGTATGATTTTTTGGATGAATTGTTGAAGTCGATTGGCCAAAATTTTGTTGAGAAGTTTTGCATCAATGTTCATCAAAGAAATGGGTCTATAGTTCTCTTTCTTTGATGAGTCCCTGCCTGGTTTTGGGATGAGGGTTATGATGGCTTCATAGAATGTGTTGGGTAGTGAGCTTTCTCTTTCAATTTCATTGAAGAGTTGGTGGGATATTCGTGTGGGCTCTGCTTTGAAGGCCTTGTAAAATTCTGCTGTAAAAACATCTGGTCCTGGAATTTTCTTAGCTGAGAGGTCTCTCCTTGATGTTTCTATTTCAGTGCTTGATATGGGCCTGTTAAGATAGTTTAACTCATCTTGGTTTAGTTTTGGCATGTCAATATTTGCTAGAAAGAGGTCCATTTCTGTCAAGTACTCAAACTTATTAGGATAAAGTTTTGAGAAGTATTCCCTTATAATGTTCTGAATCTTGGTTGTTTCTGTGGTGATGTTTCCATTCTCATCTCTGAGTTTATTAATTTGGTTGTGTTTTCTTCTTTTTCTGATAAGATTTGCTAAGGGTCTGTCAATTTTGTTAAGTTTTTCGAAGAACCAACTCTTTGTTTTGTTGATTCTTTCTATAGATTTTTTGGATTCTAATTCATTTAATTCTGATGTAATTTTGATTATTTCTTTCCGTCTACTGGATTGGGGTATATCTTGCTGCTCTTTTTCAAGGAGGTTTAGATGTGTCATTAAATTGCTAGTTTCAGATCTTTCCAATTTGTTGATGTAGGAGCTCAGAGCTATAAACTTTCCTCTGAGTACTGCCTTTGCTGTGTCCCAGAGGAGCTGGTAATTTGTGTGTTCATTTTTGTTGAATAGCATGAACATTTGAATTTCCTTTCTAATCTCTTCCATGACCCACTCTTGGTTCAGCAGTGTGTTGTTCAGCCTCCATGTGATACGGGACTTTCTTTGGTGGCTTTTGATGTTGAGTTCTAATTTTATTCCCTTGTAGTCAGAGAGAATGCAAGGTATAACTTCACTGTTTCTGAGTCTAGACAAGTTTGCTTTGTGGCCTAAAATGTGGTCTATTTTAGAAAACGTTCCATGTGCTGCTGAGAAAAACGTATATTCTGATGCTGCTGGGTGAAATGTTCGGTAGATGTCTGTTAAGTCTAGTTCATCTATGCGGTTGTTTAGATCTGCGGTTTCTCTGTTGATTTTTTGCCGAGTTGATTTATGTAGTGGGGAGAGTGGTATGTTAAAATCCCCAACAATTAATGTCTTTGGATCTATATGGGATTTGAGGGAAAGTAGTGTTTGTTTGATAAATTTGGGTGCTCCATTGTTTGGCGAATAGATATTTAGAATTGTAATATCCTCCTGAAGGAGAGATCCTTTAATTACTATGTAGCGACCTTTCTTATCTCTTCTCACAAATTTTAATTTGAATTCTATTTTATCTGATATTAGGATTGCAACTCCCGCCTGTTTATGGGGGCCGTTTGCTTGGTAGATTTTGTTCCAGCCTTTCACTTTGAAAATGTGTTTGTTTTTACGGGCAAGATGTGACTCCTGCAAGCAGCAGATACAAGGGTGTTGTTTTTTAATCCAACTAGACAGTCTATGTCGCTTAATTGGAGAGTTCAGTCCGTTAACGTTAAGAGATAGTACTGAGAGGTATTTGGGAGTTCCTGCCATGTTATCCACCTTCTTGGGGACTGCAAAAACTAGGTTGTTCCTAAGGTTCTTGGATTCTCAGTTTGGGTGCAGTTTCTTGGCCTTTGTTGCGGTTTTGTTGGTTTTCTATGTGTAGGACATCTTTACGAATCTTTTGTAGGGCTGGTTTGTTGGAGATGTATTGTATCAATTTTTCTTTGCTATGGAAGGTTTTTATTTGGCCTTCAGTTATGGGGGAGAGTTTAGCAGGGTACAGTATTCTTGGTTGATAGTTGTTTGTTTTTTAGGGCATGGCATACATCATTCCAGGCTCTTCTTGCTTTGATTGTCTCTGCTGAGAAATCTGAGGTGATTCTAATTGGTTTCCCTTTATAGGTGAATACCCTTTTCTCCCTGACAGCTTTAAGGATCTTTTCCTTGGTCTGAGTTGATCCTGTGTGGATTATAATGTGATGGTGGGATGTCCTATTCTGGTCTGGTCTATTTGGGGTTCTAAAAGTTTCTTGTATCTGAATAGGCCTATCCTTTTGTATGTTTGGGAAGTTCTCTGCTAGGATCCTGTTAAACAAATTTCCTACACCATTAACTTCTGTTTCTAGGTACTCCTCTACACCCATTATCCTTAAGTTAGGCCTTCTGATGGTGTCTTCCAGGTGTTGGATAGATCTATCATATTTCTTGGACTTGTCTTGGATGGTTGTATGTTCTTTCTCTATAATATCTAGGCTGTCATCAATCCCTGAGATTCGATCTTCTGCATGGTCTAACCTGCTGTCAAGACTCTCTACTTTGTTTTTTTATCTCTTTTCCTTCTAGTTGGTCATCTTTGATGGCTTAAAGTTCTTTCTTGAAGCTCTGTTTTAGGTCTTGTATGAATTTCTTTACTTCCTTAATTTGGTGTTCAGTGTTTGTTCTCAAATCACTTAGTTGATTGGTTATGGTTTCTTTGGACTCCCATTCCTTCTGTTGGATTCCATTCAGCATTCCCTTTGTGGTCTCCCTAACTTCCTTCAGCTCTTTGATAATGGATTCCATGAATGCCTTTAGTGATCTTTGTGTATTCTCTACCTAGTCTCTCAATTCCTTTATTACTCTTTGATTAGCTTCTTCCCGTTCATGGGATTCCTGTAGTTCTCTTTCCTCTTGTTCATGGGATTCCTGCAGTTCTCTTTGAGTGTTCTCAGCCTGTTCACGCCATTCCTCCCTTTCTCTTTGATTATTCTCAAGTTGTTCACACAAATCCTGTATCAGTTTTTGAGTAGCTTCCTCACGCTTATAATATTCCTGTATAAGTTTTGGGATGCCTCCTCTCTCTCCCTTTCACGCTCATACAGAGTCCTTTGTAAGTTGTCAAACTTCTCATTTGTCATGTTTGCCAGCAGTGTTTGTAGAGCTATTTGGGAACTCTCCTCTGGATTATTCATTATCTCTTCTGACCCCTGATTATCAAGATTGGGACTTGAGATCTCCGGATTTGTCATTTTTCTAGTGTTTTTTTCGGCTTACTCTGCCCATTTGAGATGAAAATAGCACCAGTTTTGTGCTAGAACACTATCTTAAGGCAACCATCAATGAAAGTTTGCATTTGTACAGTCAATAGTCTACAGATACAATCTTGTTCAAGAGATACCTCTATTCAACATCAAACAAGTATATGTTAATAGGCTTCGAACCGCATAGAAGAATTTGGAAAACCAGAAAATTTTTAGGGTTAGTGAGAGATGTGCGTAAAAAATAGGAATAGATTGGTGTGGGGGAGGCACAGGGAGAGTTAACTATGTCCTAATCCCAATGCAGGAAATAGGTTTGTTAGGATGCATGTAGAGAGAGGGAGAAAAAGAAGAATGGGAAAGGGAAATGAAAAGAGACCAGAAAAAAAATAGAAACGTAAAAATTAATATTATTATGGAGATTAAAAGACCATCTATTTAGAGAGGAATGTGAGTATATTAATAGAAGTTTAGGGACATAGAGGAGAAGTGAAAAACTTAAAAAAATGCTTAAAATATTATATAGGTATAAAGAGGTAGTACTGCTATTAAGGAATTTAAGTCTCAGAGGTTTTGAATTGAGTAATAAATTTGTGGATTAAGTGTGTACACAATGGGGGATAGGGTCTACTAGTTAACTACGGGTTTATCTGAGGATGTGCAGGACAAGAGTTAAGTCACATACAGAAGATCAAAGAGAGAAAAGGTGAAAAGGAGTAGAAATGGAGAAAAAAGATCAGAAGTTCAGTATAGCTAGACAAAAAAACAAAAAGATAGTTAAGAAGGAAAGAAAAAGAGAAAGAAGACAAGAAAAGAAAGGAAAACGCACATTCATGTGTTCCTAAAATGCAAATTATAAGAGGAAAAAAAAGTTACTGGAAAACAATTATTTTTTCAAAAAAGGCAAAAATTAAAGATTAATAAAATTTTTTGAAAAGGAACAAAAATTTACATATATATAAGATACCAAAAAAAAAAAAGAAAAAAAGAAAAAAAAAGAAAAGAATAGGAAGAAAAAAAAAGTTCTTTGATTTTTTCTTTTGATTTTTTTTTGGGAGGGGTGGGAAGAATCCTGTATCTCCCTTTTGTCTGTAACCAGCCTCTTGTTGGAGTCTCTGGTCAGCTTGAGGTCCTGTGGCTTGATTGGTTTCTTAAGTCAGTTTGTTCGAACAGGCAGAAAAATGCTCTGCTTTACCCAATATTTTGAGATCCCCCTCCCAGATTAGTTTACTGGGAGGGTGATCTGCTTTGAGAATCACAAAAGAGGGGGATGCAGTGGTGAGGATAGGTTCTGGGTTGGCTTGAGGCCTTTCAACAATCAGTAGCTTTTTCCTGGGGCTAACACAGAGCCTAGCCTGGAGCATTTCTCAGGTTATCTGTTTTTCAATTGATTGTGGAGGCTGCTAGAGGGAGGGGCAGCCTCTAGCTCTGGTTTCCCAGTGAGGAAAGCCACTCCAATGGCTGGTGCCTGAGCTGGGTGACTTTTCCCCGGATGGAGCCAAGTCTGGCAGGTCACTTCGCTGTTGTGACCTGCTAAATGACTCGTTTTATTCCAAGGCCTGGGTTGGAGTTGGCAGCTCCTCCGAGCTTTGTCGGTATCCAAGATGGAGATCACCTGTGCTGGGGGGGGAGGGGTGGCCTTACCTCCTCTGCTCCCTGAGAAGGAGTGAGGACGTCGGGCTTCTACTCACGTCGAGTCTTGGATCCTGGGTCGTCTCTGGTCTGCAAACTGCAGGATGAAAATATCCGCTCCTTGTTGGTTCTTGCTGGTGTTGAGTAGAATCCGCTCGCCCTCTGTGTCTGGCTCCTTTGTCCCGGACTGTCTGTGTGAGCGCTCAGTTATGGCCCTGGCTGCGGACTCCGCAGTGACCCTGCTGCTGCCGCCGCAGCGGCTGCTGGCAGGCGCTCAGATGTGTCTTTTTGCCTTGGCTTCCCCTCTCTTGTCTAACTCTCTGTCCTGTGATGTCACACTTGGTGTGATTCTCTGGCTTAGGACTGTTCACTGGAACTCTAAAACTGCTTTCTTTGCGAGAGCTTGTTCAGATTCCAGCTTCTCCTCCGCCATCTTCCCGGAACTCCCCTGTAATGCCATCTTAAGAAATTAATTTAGGCTTCTGGGAATGTGGATTCATGGTATGTTGATTGCCTAGCATGCATGAAACCCTAGGTTCAATTCCCCAGTACGACAGAAACAGAAAAACACTGGAAATAGTGCTGTGCCTCAAGTGGTAGAGTGCTACCCTTGAGAAAAAAATCTCTCAGTAATAATCCCCTAGCCCTGAGTTTATGCCCCTGGACTGGCAAAAGAATAAAAAGCAGTTAGCAAATGCAAAATATAGAACCCATACATTGAATATATAATTGTCCTTACATACTGACACCTGAAAATAGTCCCTAATTTATGTACTTTACGTATATTTTGATACTGTGTTGAAAATATGTTTTGGTCATTAGTTCAGCAATTAATGCTAGGAATGTGCTTAGATATATGGTGAAGATTAATTCTGGAAATTCAAAGATTCCAGGATTTTGTGTGGTCACTGCTAATCACAAAGAGAAGAGCAGTCTAAGTGAGATTAGGAAATCTTTTTGGTCAGTCATGGCACCAAAAGGCAGAGGCTAATTAACAGTTGTGACAGAAGAGAAGGAATAACTCCAGATGGAAGGAATAAATGATAGTAACTAAGGTGTACCAGAAACTGTTCTAGAGAACCATGTTTGGTTATTGAAGAACAAAGTTATCAACTAGGCTTATTCCTCATTGCCTTTAGCATTCTAAATCTCTTAGGCTAGATCTTAATCTCTGTGAGATATATTTATCTCCTTCTATGCTGTTCTTTCATACTCAATGTCCTTTCCTTTCTAATAATCTCCCTCTTTTTGTATTTCTCTATGAATATTTCCTGATACTAAATACACCTATACAGATGGCTGAGGATGATAATGTAAGGGTCCCATATTTTAGAGCCATTAATGTAACAACCTTAGAATGCAGGACATAGTTATTGCTACCTCAATTTTTCTGAAAAACTTTAATGTCATCATTTGGTTCAAATTTACATTCTTTGTCTACATAGTGCCATTCAGTGCACATAAATGCAAATATGAGCTGGGTGCTGGTGGTTCATGCCTGTAATCCTAACTATTCAGTAGTTTGAGACCAGAGGATTCTTGTTCAAAGCCAGCCTGGTCAGAAAAGTCCATAAGACCCTTATCTTCAATTAACCACCAGAACCCCAGAGGTGGTGCTGTAACTAAAGTGGTAGAGCGTTCAACTTGAGCTGATGAGCTGAGGGAAAGCACCCAGAATCAGATTTCAAACCCCATGATCAACAAAAAAAGTCGCTAAAAGGAACAAAAAGATCAATAATCTTCCCAAGCAAAACAAATGATACCAAAATTATTCAATGAACCTACTTTTGCTGAATTATTTAAGTTATGGCTTCTTTGCTGGACATATTCTTTTTTAAAAAATTGTCAAATATTAGCTTTACAATAAACTTCATCTAATATTTCTTGTTTCAAAAGAGAAATCTATACAGGTGATGTCACATAGCTTTCTTACTATCCTAGTTCAAAGCCAACGCAGGCAGGAGAGTCTGTCAAACTCTTATCTCTAAACAACAAAAAAACCAGAAGTGGAGTTTTGGTTCAAACAGTAGAGTACTAGCATTGGGGGCAGTTGGGCAGGAAAGACAACTGTTCAGGGACAGGGTCCAGCCTCTGGGTTCAAGCCCCAGAACCACCACAAACTAAACAAGAAGCAAACAATAAAAACCCAGATATTTCTTTGTGACCCCCCCCCATAAAAGAGTCCGGGTCTGAGAAGAGGCTTCTTTTACTGATCATACTCCCTGAATCCTGCTTTTTTGGAATCCTTATTGCTATGGAGAACTCAGTACCAGACTAAAGGAATTGATAAGTACCTCCTGCAACAAGAGAATAACCTCAGGGGTGAAATATCATCCATAAGACACTTAAAAACCTCCATGTTTTTGGTTCTTTGCAGTAGAACACTTTAAAACAACGTCATTTCCTTTTTTTCTATGCTGGCCTTCAAATTGCCCATTATTCCTTTTTGTAATCCTCTCAACTAGTAGTTTACAGAAAAGTTTTATGTGACTAAAGAACACACTTGAAAAAGTCAGGGACAGAGTTTCCTTCAAGCCTTGGAATTCTTTTCTTGTACAGTAAAAAGGAAAGCAAAAGTTAACTTAGACTTTGTCATTCCTCTATATTACATTCCTCTCTGGGGATCAGTTTCCACATCCAGTAATAGTTACTTCAGTGACAATCAATGGTGTTACTTGAGGTATAATGAATTTTTTCTGGATTCACTGAAATAAAACAAGGATACCTTTGGACCCGAGGTAACATGTGTTTCAGAGACAACTTAGTAAAGAGAAAATATGAAATTTATATTGTTTATAAATACATTATCCATGAGTACATTGAGTTCAAACTTTGTAAGTTTCCTGTAAATTAAAGTGAGTTTTAAATAGGAAGAAGGTACTCAGATCATTCTTTTTGTGAGTGTATGTGCTGTGCATTATTTCCCAAGTGTACATGAGTTAACAGTAAGGGAAACAACAGAAATAATAGGAGAAAGAGAAGTTCTGTGTTTAAGCATAAGGCTTCAATATACATTAGAAAATTCTACAAATAAGGCAACATTGAAACAATAAAGTCAAGTCCAGTATGTAGATTTATGGGAATGATATAGAGAAAGCATTACTCCTACCTGGAACAGGAAGTATGTGGTCACTCCCTTTCTAAATCAGAATTGCTAATCATGCAGCTCTGTAGAAAGTAGAATGGAAGTATAATTCTGGTTTCAATGCAAGTCAGATATAAGACCATGGACTTAACTGGAAAAATAGACCATGTTGAGAGAACAAGGGTTATACTAGCAATGAACTGATGCCTAAGATGACATTTCTTTTTCTTTCCTTTACTTATATATTTTTTGTTGGTGGTGGTCTTGGCACTTGAACTCTGGGCCTTGGTGCTGCCCCTCTGCTATTCAGCTGAAGGCTAATGCTCTACATCTTGAACTACAGTGCAACTTCCAGTTTTCTTGTAGTTAATTGGAGAAAAGAGTCCCTGGGACTTTCCTACCAGGTCTGGCTTTCAACCCCAATCCTCAGATCTCACTGCCACCCAGCTTAAGATCACATTTCTAACAGTGTAAGCTCAGCATATGTAGTTTGTATGTTCATCTATATTGATGTGAATTCTTGAATTAAAATTCTCGGCTACAGCTTAGATTTTACACTCACAAAAAGGTTTGCAGTTTACAAGTTGATACTCCTGGAGAAATAAAACCTAAGAATGTAAAGGAGTATGGGAAGTTCAGTTTGCATCCAGTCTTGGCTGAACAGTCTTTGCAACAGTACCTATAATTAAGCAGCTAAAAGCTGGATTGGAAGAATTGCTCAGGTGATGCAATACTTGTCATGAGTAAGATTGATGAAGAAGAGCTTGAGGCTTTTGCATACATACATACAAATATACACATATACACAGAGGTATTTATATGTGCACACACAAATACACAAATGAAACGACTCTCAGAATATGTAGAAAAGTTAGAAAACAATAGAACATATAGCTTGAGTAAGACTAGAATCAAGTGATAACTTTTAATATTAGAAAGTCCTCAAGTAAACTTTTTTCAAAAAAGTTTGAGAATATTACATTGGTAGAAACCAGAGATAATAAGAGAGTCAAGTAATCATTATTAAAGGGATCAGATCCATGGAGGAATGAATCAGAGACCCCTCAGATGCATCTGAAAATGTTCATATCCTGTGTCAAATGTTAGAACATCTTGAAAAATAGTACATGAACAGTATGAGCATTCTAGTGGATAATATCACTGGAGAAGTTCAGAATTGATCATTGGTATCTAGATTAAATAAACAAAGAAACTATGGCAGGGCAATGTGATATAAGCCAAAAATTCTAGCAGTGAGACAAAGACAGGAGATTAAAGAGTGGAATTACATAGTGATACCTTTCCTGGACCAGGTAGTATATTTTTGTTTTAATAAAACAAAACAAAAAAGAAAAGAATACACAGTTGGAAGTTTGGGGTAATTTTGTCATTATGTTGAGAAGTGAAGTTTCCTCTTGAAATGCAATTAATATATAATCTTCGGTTGGGTTTTAAATTCTCTCTTAATTACAGAACATTCCTAGATGGAAAATAACTCATGATTCCCATCCAAAACTTGAAAAAGTAAGTAATCATCATTTTGTTGGATTCCAAAGAAATGATGAAGGATTACAAAAGCTTAAGCCTGGAAAAATAGCAAAATTTGTCTAATGTAGGACTTTGTAGATCTTGCTAAATTAGAACTGAGATTTAAAATAAATATTTTAGTTTTGTTTGTAATTTCATATTCTATTATATACTACAAAATTCTTTTTAAGTAGAGGGGTTTAATTGAAAACTTCAGAAATGATTCTTGCATTCTATTTGTCTAGAATATTCTTTCAAAAGAGTTATAATTAGAACTTAGTTAATAGATAATTCCAACAGTTCATGCATAAAATGATAATGTGAATAATGTAGACAGAGTTGCCAACAAATGGATGGTATTAATTTATAAATTTAGAAAAAGCAAATTTTTGTGGTTTTGGTATAACATGGTATAAAGAGAATAATTGTGTGAAATCTTCTTTATTCTTCCTATAAATAAGACAGGAAGCAATTTCCCTAATTAAGTGCCTCTGTATACAATGAGAAAAATGCTAGGTTTGCGGTTTGTTTTTATTTTTGTTTTTGTTTATTGGTTTGTCCCAAAGCTTGAACTCTGGGACTGGACACTGTCTCTGAGCCTGTCTATGCTCATGGCTGGTGCCCTATCACTTCAACCTCAGTACCACTTGTGTCTGACTTTTTCTGAGAATTTTATTGGAGATAAGAATCTAAGGAACCTTCCTGCCTGAGTGGGCTTTCAACTGTAATCTTCCGAATAGTAGCATCCTGAATATCTAAGATAGTTAAACAAGTAAAAATATAAATGATATTTACAAATGTTCTGATCTCAAGAATACCAGTGTGTGTGTGGGGGGGGGGGGAATGATGCAACCCAGTTTATTGTGTTGTTCTTTCCACAACACGGAGGACATCACATTAGCAGATGTGTAGTATTTTTTGACAATAGAGATAAGCTATTTGTGATGTAATTAAGGGAGTTTTGAGGTGTACCGTACACGTTCGAAACTGTTGGTCTAGGATGACTTTATGACATAAATCTTGGGATTGATGGACATAGAAATAATAGTTAATCTGATAAGCAGTTGCTTACTCTTGAAGAATTAATTATTACTGATGCTTCATAGTTTTTTCCTCTACCATAATGTGGCTATTTTTCTCTTGACTTCTCAATTTGTAACAACCCATTAGAAAATTCATCTATTGCAGAATTACATAACATTCAAACAGGTGCTGTTTTGAATCTCTCAGTTATGGAATGTTCATAATTTCAAAATGAGTAGTCATTAGTCATAGGAATTTTGAAGAAGACATATATTCTGTCCTCTTAACAACTTATTTACATTTTTTTTTTTTTCTGTTCTGTATGTTTTCTTTTTTTTTTTTTTTTTTTTTTTAAATTGTATTTTATTTTATTTGAGAACATACTGTACAGAGGGGCTACAATTACATGGGCAGAATAATGCATACATTTCTTACCAAGCATTGCAGCCTCCTCCTTTGTTTACCCTTCACTTCCCTTCCCTGCCTCCCCCCTCCCCCCACCCAATTTTACCCCCCTCCCCCCACCCAATTATACCCCCCTCCCCCCCCCACACCGAAATTGTAAAGCTGGTTTTGACATGACATTTTGTACTTCTCATTGTTGCAACAGGTCCACCTGAATCCTTAAACGATTTGTTTGTCCCCATCTCCTCCACATGATATACTGATATCAAATATAGTGAAAGCGGGGGTTACACTGTGGGGGAGGGACATACAAAGCAATAAAGGAATAATCTTATAAATGCATTAGAAATACATGCATGAAAGAAACGAAAACATTAAAATACATATTTAAGGGTTCATTTTCCTAACATCACATTATCTGGCCTTTTCCGCTTGACTCATACCTATACTAGATATTGCAAATAAGGGAAACCATGGGACCTATGCTTCTTTGGGCCTGGCTTACTTCACTTAATATAATTTTTTCCAAACCTTTCCATTTCCTAACAAATGGGGAAATGTCATTCTTTCTGATGGAGGCATAGAATTCCATTGTGTATATATACCACATTTTCTTGATCCATTCATCTACTGAGGGGCATCTGGGTTGGTTCCATATCTTAGCTATGGTAAATAATGCTGCAATAAACATAGTTGTGCTGGTAGCTTTAGTGTGGTCTTGTTTGTAAACATTTGGGTAAATGCCCAAAAGTGGGATTGCTGGATCATAGGGGAGATCTATGTGAAATCTTTTGAGGAACCTCCATACTGCTTTCCAAAGTGGTTGAACAAGTTTACATTCCCACCAACAATGAAGTAAGGTTCCTTTCTGTCCACATCCCCTCCAGCATCTGTTGTTATTAGAGTTCTTGATTTTTGCTGTTCTAACTGGAGTGAGGTGATATCTCAATGTTGTTTTGATTTGCATTTCTTTTATGGCTAGGGATGTTGAACATTTCTTCATGTGTCTATTGGCCATCCTTCTTTCTTCTTCAGAGAAGCTTCTCTTTAAGTCTTTCGCCCACTTATTTATTGGGCAGTTGTTTCTTTGAGGATTTGTTGTTGGGTGGTTTAATTTTTTGAGTTCCAAGTATATTTTTGATATGAGACCTTTGTCCGTTGTATGGCTAGTAAAGATCTTCTCCCAATCGGTGGGCTTTCTATTGATCTTGCCAGCTATGTCATTTGCCCTGCAGAAGCTCTGCAATCTTATGCAATCCCATTTGTCCAACCTTTCTTTGATTTGTTGTGCTTCCGGGTCTCTATTCAGAAAATTTCGACCTGAGCCAAGGAGACCTAGGGTTTCTCCTATTCCATCCTGTAATGTTTTCAGAGTGTCTGCTTTGAGTTCAAGGTCTTTGATCCATTTGGAGTTGATTCTGGTGCAGGGTGATATATAAGGATCTAGCTTTAGTTTTCTACATGTAGTTAACCAATTTTGCCAGCACCATTTACTGAAGAGGCTGTCTTTCTTCCATTCTATTGTTTTAGCTTCCTTATCGAAGATTAGATGGCTATAGGTCTGTAGGTTCATTTCTGGGTTTTCAATTCTATTCCATTGGTCCTGAGGTCTGTTCTTATGCCAATACCAAGCTGTTTTGATTACTATGGCTTTATAGTAGAGTTTGAAATTTGGTATTGATATTCCTCCAGCAGTGTTCTTTCCGTTGAGGAGCGTTTTTGCTATTCGGGGTCTTTTATTGTTCCATATGAATTTTTGGATTGCCTCCTCTATTTCCTTGAAGAATGAGGGTGGAATTTTGATAGGTATCGCGTTGAATTTGTAGATAGCCTTGGGAAGTATTGCCATTTTCACGATGTTAATCTTGCCAATCCAGGAGCATGGGAGGTTTTGCCATTTTTTTAGTTCTGTGTTGATTTCCTTTTTCAAGATTTTAAAGTTTTCATCATAGAGGTCCTTCACTTCTTTGGTTAAGTTAATTCCTAGGTATTTTATTTTTTGTGGGGCTATTACAAATGGAGTTGCTTTCCTAATTTCAGCCAGACTTTTCTCATTGTAGGCATATAGAAAAGCCATTGATTTTTGGGGGTTAATTTTATAACCTGCTACTTTGCCAAAGTTTTGAATCAGCTTGAGTAATTTGGGAGTGGAGTCTATGGGATTCTTTAAATACAAGATCATGTCATCTGCAAAGAGGGAAAGTTTTATTTCTTCTTTCCCTATTTGGATCCCCTTTATGTCTGCATCTTGCCTTATTGCTGTAGCTAGGCATTCTAATACTAGATTGAAGAGAAGTGGAGAGAGTGGGCATCCTTGTCTTGTTCCTGAGTTAAGAGGAAATGGCTTTAGTTTTTCACCATTGAGTATAATGCTGGCTGTAGGTTTGTCATATACAGCCTTTATTGTATTGAGGAATGTTCCATGGATTCCTAATTTTTCCAGAACCTTCATCATAAAGGGGTGTTGGATCTTGTCAAATGCTTTTCCTGCATCTATTGAGATAACCATGTGGTTCTTATTCTTGCTCCTGTTGATGTGATGAATAATATTAATTGATTTGCGTATATTGAACCAGCTTTGCATCCCTGAAATGAATCCTGTTTGATCATGGTGTATGATTTTTTGGATGAATTGTTGAAGTCGATTGGCCAAAATTTTGTTGAGAAGTTTTGCATCAATGTTCATCAAAGAAATGGGTCTATAGTTTTCTTTCTTTGATGAGTCCCTGCCTGGTTTTGGGATGAGGGTTATGATGGCTTCATAGAATGTGTTTGGTAGTGAGCTTTCTCTTTCAATTTCATTGAAGAGTTGGAGGAGTATTGGTGTGAGCTCTGCTTTGAAGGCCTTGTAAAATTCCGCTGTAAAACCATCTGGTCCTGGACTTTTCTTAGCTGGGAGGTCTCTTATTGCTGTTTCTATTTCAATGCTTGATATGGGCCTGTTAAGCTGGTTTAACTCATCTTGGTTTAGTTTTGGCATGTCAATATTTGCTAGGAAAAGGTCCATTTCTGTCAAGTTCTCAAACTTATTAGCATAAAGTTTTGAGAAGTATTCCCTTATAATGTTCTGAATCTTGGTTGTTTCCGTGGTGATGTTTCCATTCTCATCTCTGAGTTTATTAATTTGGGTGTGCTCTCTCCTTTTTCTGATAAGGTTTGCTAAGGGTCTGTCGATTTTGTTAAGTTTTTCGAAGAACCAACTCTTTGTTTTGTTGATTCTTTCTATAGTTTTTTTGGATTCTAATTCATTTAATTCTGATTTAATTTTGATTATTTCTTTCCGTCTACTGGATTGGGGTTTATCTTGCTGCTCTTTTTCAAGGAGGTTTAGATGTGTCATTAAATTGTTAGTTTCCGATCTCTCCAATTTGTTGATGTAGGAGCTCAGAGCTATAAACTTTCCTCTGAGTACTGCCTTTGCTGTGTCCCAGAGGAGCTGGTAATTTGTGTGTTCATTTTTGTTGAATAGCATGAACATTTGAATTTCCTTTCTAATCTCTTCCATGACCCACTCATGATTCAGTAGTGTGTTGTTCAGCCTCCATGTGATACCGGACTTTCTTTGGTGGCTTTTGGTGTTGAGTTCTAATTTTATTCCCTTGTGGTCAGAGAGAATGCAAGGTATAACTTCAATGTTTCTGAATTTAGACAAGTTTGCTTTGTGGCCTAAAATGTGGTCTATTTTAGAAAACGTTCCATGTGCTGCTGAGAAGAACGTGTATTCTGATGCTGCTGGGTGAAATGTTCGGTAAATGTCTGTTAAGTCTAGTTGATCTATGCAGCTGTTTAGATCTGCGGTTTCTCTGTTGAGTTTTTGCCGAGTTGATCTATCTAGTGGGGAGGGTGGTGTGTTAAAATCCCCAACGATTAATGTCTTTGGATCTATCTGGGATTTGAGGGAAAGTAGTGTTTCTTTGATAAATTTGGGTGCTCCATTGTTTGGCGAATAGATATTTAGAATTGTAATATCCTCCTGAAGGAGAGATCCTTTAATTAGTATGTAGCGACCTTCTTTATCTCTTCTCACGAATTTTAATTTGAAGTCTATTTTATCTGATATTAGGATTGCAACTCCCGCCTGTTTATGAGGGCCGTTTGCTTGGTAGATTTTGTTCCAGCCTTTAACCTTGAAAATATGTTTGTTTTTACGGGCAAGATGTGACTCCTGCAGGCAGCAGATAGAAGGGTCTTGTTTTTTAATCCAACTAGACAGTCTATGTCGCTTAATTGGAGAGTTCAGTCCGTTAACGTTAAGAGATAGGACTGAGAGGTATTTGGGAGTTCCTGCCATGTTATCCACCTTCTTGGGGGCTGTGAAAACTGGGTTCTTCCTAAGGTTCTTGGATTCTCCGTTTGTGTGCAGTTTCTTGGCCTTTGTTGCGTTCTTGTTGGTTTTCTATGTGTAGGACATCTTTAAGAATCTTTTGCAGGGCTGGTTTGGTGGAGATGTATTGTTTCAATTTTTCTTTGCTATGGAAGGTTTTTATTTGGCCTTCAGTTATGAAGGAGAGTTTAGCTGGGTACAGTATTCTTGGTTGATAGTTGTTTGTTTTTAGGGCATGGCATACGTCATTCCAGGCTCTTCTTGCTTTGATTGTCTCTGCTGAGAAATCTGAGGTAATTCTAATTGGTTTCCCTTTATAGGTGATTAATCTTTTCTCCTTGACAGCTTTAAGGATCTTTTCCTTGGTCTGGGTTGATCCTGTGTGGATTATAATGTGACGGTGGGATGTCCTATTCTGGTCTGGTCTATTTGGGGTTCTAAAAGCTTCTTGTATCTGAATAGGCCTATCTTTTTGTATGTTTGGGAAGTTCTCTGCTAGGATCCTGTTAAACAAATTTCCTAGACCATTAACTTCTGTTTCTAGGTGCTCCTCTACACCCATTATCCTTAAATTGGGCCTTCTGATGGTGTCCTCCAGGTGTTGGATAGACCTATCATATTTCTTGGACTTGTCTTGGATGGTTGTATGTTCTTTCTCTATAATATCTAGGCTGTCTTCAATCCCTGAGATTCGATCTTCTGCATGGTCTAACCTGCTGTCAAGACTCTCTACTTTGTTTTTTATCTCTTTTCCTTCTACTTGGTCAGCTTTGATGGCTTCAAGTTCTTTGTTGAAGCTCTGTTTTAGGTCTTGTATGAATTTCTTTACTTCCTTAATTTGGTGTTCAGTGTTTGTTCTCAAATCACTTAGTTGAATGGTTATGGTTTCTTTGGACTCCCATTCCTTCTGTTGGGTTCCATTCAACATTCCCTTTGTGGTCTCCCTGACTTCCTTCAGCTCTTTGTTAATGGATTCCATGAATGTCTTTAGTGATCTTTGTGTATTCTCTACCTGGTCTCTTAATTCGTGAATTACTCTTTGATTAGTTTCCTCCCTTCTGTGGGATTCCTGCAGTTCTCTTTGAGTGTTCTCTGCCTGCTCACGCCATTCCTCCCTTTCTCTTTGAGTATTCTCAAGTTGTTCATGCAAATCCTGTATCAGTTTTTGAGAAGCTTCCTCACGCTTATGATATTCCTGTATAAACTTCTGGGATGCCTCCTCTCTCTCCCTATCACGTTCATACAGAGTCCTTTGTACATTGTCAAACTTCTCATTTATCATGTTTGCTATTAGTGTTTGTAGAGCTATTTGGGAACTCTCCTCTGGGTTATTCTTTATCTGTTCTAATCCCTGATTATCAAGGTTGGGAATTGAGATACCCGAATTTGCCATTTTTCTTGTGTTTTTCCGGCTTACTCGGCCCATTTGAGATAAAGATTGCACCAGTTTTGTGCTAGAACACTATCTTAAGGCAACCATCAACCAAAGTTTGCATTTGTACAGTCAATAGTCTACAGATACAATCTAGTTCAACAGATACATCTATTCAACATCAAACGACTATATGTTAAAGGACTTCGAACCGCAGAAAAGAATTTGGAAAACCAGAAATTATTAGGATTAGTGAGAGATGTGGGTAAAAAATAGGAATAGATTGGTGTGGGGAGGCACAAGGAGAGTTAACTATGTCCTACTCACAGTGCAGGAAATGGGTTGGGTAGGATGCAAGTAGAGAGAGAGAGAAAAAGAAGAGACGGAAAGGGGTATAAAGAGAGACCAGAAAAAGAATAGAAACGTAAAAATTAATGTTATTATAGAGGTTAAAAGACCGTCTATTTAGAGAGGAATGTGAATATGTTCAGAGAAGGGGAGGGACATTGAGGAGATGTGAAAAGCTTTAAGGGAGAAGAAAAGATCAGAAGTTCAGTAGAGGTAGATAAAAAACAAAAAGATAATTAAGAAAGAAAGAAAAAGAGAAAGAAGACAAGAAAAGAAAGGAAAACTCTCATTCACGTAATTCTGAAATAAAAATTATAAGATGAGAAAAAAAAGTTACTGGAAAACAATTATTTTTTCAGAAGAGGCAAAAATTAAAGATTGATAAAAGTTTTAGAAGGGAAAAAAATTTATATACATATATATATATATATATATATATAAGGTAACAAAAAACAAAAAACAAGCAAAAAAAAGAAAAGAAGAAGAAAAAAGAGAAGAAAAAAAAAAAAAGAAAAAAAAAAAAAAGAAGAAAAAAAAAAAGTCTTTTGATTTTTTTTTTTGTTTTTTTGTTTTTGGGGGGGGAGGAGTGGGAAGAATCCTGTATCTCCCTTTTGTCTGCAACCAGTCTCTTGGAGTCTCTGGTCAGCTTGAGGTCCTGTGGCTTGATTGGTTTCTTAAGTCAGTTGGTTGGAAGAGGCAGAAAAATGCTCTGCTTTACCCAAGATTTTGAGATCCCCCTCCCAGGTTAGTTTTCTGGGAGGGTGGTCTGCTTTGAGAGTCACAAAAGAGGGGGATGTGGTGATGAGGCTAGGTTCTGGGTGGAGTTGAGGCCTTTCAGCAAACAGTAGCTTTTCCCTGGGGCTATTTTGTGATAACTCACAGCGCCCAGCCTGGAGCCATTCTCAGGGTTTCTGTTTTTCAATTGATTGTGGTGGCTGCTAGAGGGAGGGGCAGCCTCTGGCTCTGGTTACCCAGTGAGGCTAGGCTGGCGCCTGTGCTGGGTGACTTTTCCCTGGATGGAGCTGAGTCTGGCAGGTCACTTCGGCGTTAAGTTCTTGTGACCTGCTAAATGACTCATTTTATTCCAAGGCCTGAGCTGAAGCTAGCAGCAACTCCGAGCTTTGTCGGTATCCAAGATGGAGATCACCGGTGCTGGGGGGGGAGGGGTGGCCTTCCTTCCTCTGCTCCCTGAGGAGTGAGGATGTCGGGCTTGTACTCACGCTGAGTCTTGGGTTCTGGGTCGTCTCTGGTGCCGAGTCTTGGATCCTGGGTCGTCTCTGGTCTGCAAGCTGCAGGGTGAAGATGTCCGCTCTTTGTTGGTTCTTGCTGGTGTTGAGTAGAATCCGCTCGGCCGCTGCGTCTGGCTCCTTCGTCCCGGACTCTCTGTGTGAGCGCTCAGGTATGGCCCCCGGCTGTGGTCTCTGCCGCTTGCGACCCTGTCGCCGCCGCCGCCGCCGTGGCGGCTGCTGGCGACCACTTGCCTTGGCTTCCCCTCTCTTGTCTAACTCTCTGTCCTGTGATGGCACACTTGGTGTGATTCTCTGGCTTAGGACTGTTCACTGGAACTCTAAAGCTGCTTTCTATGCGAGAGCTTGTTCAGATTCCAGCTTCTCCTCCGCCATCTTCCCGGAACTCCCAACTTATTTACTTTTAAAAGTTATGGGTTTCCATAGAATTAAACTGTTTTTGGTTTTAGTATGAGAAAGTACTAAATTTATTCCTTTTTTCAAAATATTGGCAAGTTTATTATGAAAATATTGTCTTGTTGGATAACTTTCAGGTTGATTGCCCTCTGATTCAAAAGGGGTAATAAATTAAAATTAGATGCCAAATAGTATTGATTTAAAAAAGTTATACAAAGTATAATATTTACCAATAAATTAAAATTTTATTTCCTGCAACTTATTTTTTAAATTTAATTTTCTTGTCAAAGTGATGTACAGTGGGTTTACAGTAATTGTAAGGTAGTGAATACATAACTTTTCAAACTTGTTAACCACTCTCTCATTTTTCTCAGTTTTCCTTTACCCCAATACCCCTCACAAGTTGTAATGTACATTTCCAGCATATTGTCTTGTGAGTATTGCTATTGCATTGGTTTTCTCTTTGTCCTTTGTCTCTCCATTTTGTCGTTCCTCTTCCCTTCCATAATTAAGGCAAATGTATACACAATACATAGGGTATCAAAATCAAATACAGCAGGGGATAAACCATATGGGAAAACCCCAAAGAAAACAGAAATCACATATTACATTGAAAACAACAACCACAAATAAAAATCTGTTTCCATATGTTGGAGTTCATTTTTCTCAGCATCACCTTATATGGTCATATATGCGCATAAAAAAGGCACTGGAAAATAATAGTTGCATGGACACTACATCATGAAAATAACATGTTAACTGTTTTTGATGGTAAAGGTGGAATTAGGATTGGTGAATTCAGTTTCTGATGAATGAATTTCAAAAGAATTTAAAAATTATGGCAGGTAAATTTTTAATTGTTCAAACTTTTTAACAATTTAGCCTATTAAGAAAATTAAAATTGCCCTGGAGAATAGGTTTTCATGCACAGAAATCCATGCAGACTTAGTTGAGAGGGAGCAATGTGGTTGAAGATGGCTATTTTTCACACTAAACAAACAAACCACAGAAACCTTGCTATAAATCCTGTAGATTCCCTTGAGAATTGTCCTTACCGAAGAAATGTACTCTTACTGTGTGAAACAAGGTTGTAGTCAAATTTAAATTCAAAGTTAAATTCAAAGTTCTTAAAAAAATAAGACATCAAAATTTGTGAATTAACCTTTAATTACCAAAGGGCAATTTTCTGAAACAGATAATTTGTACCAAAATATTTAGGGAGAAACTGCCCTCCACAATGAATGAAGGTATTGGGTTTACACTCTTCTGTTTGTAACCCTTTCCATAATGTCTTTGCACGGGAAGCAGTGAAACAGCGAAAAAAATCTGATTGGATACTTCAAACCAATGATTTCACATTTCTAAGTAGCTCACAAAATATAATATCCTTATTAACATAAGATAGTGAAGACTTCTCTTATTCCATAACCCAAAAGTGTTGGGATCAGAAAAGAATTGAGCAAATTGAAAAGGCAAGAAAACTGTTATTAGACGATTTAGCTAAGCGTATTTGCTTCAGCATTGGAGGGAGGCCAAAACTTTTTGATATAGATTGTTGTGTTAATATTTTTGCTACCTAAAGTGATTTTACAGAGCCTATTTGGCTCATTACAAATGCAAAACCGATTGAATGAAGACATGAAAATAAATTCCACATCCAAATAAAGAGTTTTAAAAGAGAAACCATGAAGATGTAGCAGTGGGGGAGGCCTTATGGTTCTTCAGCTTTATTAGACTTGAAGCCAAGAAGCTGTGATTAATTGGAAAGCAGGCAAGAGCTAAGGGGAGGATACAGAAGTATTGTCCTTTGTAACAGACACTGTCATCCAAGGTATGGTTGATTTAACTCTCTTCTCCTCCATACATCTTGTTGAGCAAATGCAAGACCAAGAGAAAAATAATCTATTGAAAGACTTTTGCAAAGAATAACTTCACTGTTCCTGATATGATACCAAAGGAGAGTCTTAAAAGAGAAGATAAAAGTAGAGTACTCTTCGGATTCCTCTAAGCATCTTGTTAGCAAAATATATCTTTAAGGTTAGAAGTGATTGAACCAAAAATTGGTGGAGTACTTATTTTTGTGGGCACTTTAGACACAAGAAGACTTCAAAGGTAAAAGAAAAAAAAAGTATATCTAAATATTTGTGATTACAGCATCTTGGACTGATTTTTTGGAGAAAAAGTTTTACATTAGAGTTTGTCCTCATTAACATAGATGTTGGGTTTTCGTGGTAACCAAATGCAAGGGGGAAGTTTAATGGACTCGCTTGGACAAGTAAACAGCATGATAGAAATAAAAAAGGCAAATAATATTTAGTGAATTACTTTGACCGATTACTCTGCCAGAACAAAGAAAGAAAGATAAAATTCAAAATCATTTGACTTACAAGTATGAAAAAAGGGACTAGGAAGGTGGTTCAGTGGTAGAGCACTTGTCTTGCATGCCTGAGGCCCTGGGTTCGATTCCTCAGCACCACATAAGCAAAAAGAAAAAAGCCGGAAGTGGCACTGTGGCTAAAGTGGTACAGCGCTAGCCTTGAGCTGAAGGGCTCAGGGACAGCGCCCAGGCCCAGAGGTTAGGCTCCACGACCGGACCCACAAAAAAAAAAATTAAAAAGCAACAACAAAAAATATGAAAAAAGAGGATTGTTCTCTTTCCAGTGGAGTAGTGGGTTCTTGAAGTTGTTTCTTTCATTCTATCTTCACAAGCTATCAAGTGTGGCTGAGGACTGGAGTATCCAGTTCAGACAAAGGGATCTCGCAGAAGAAAATAACTGCTGCACATGTAGGTGATTTATAACTTTAGAAAATCTATTTAGTTCTGTTCAAAATTCTCCCTTACCCCAAACTGCCCTCTTTGAACATCTTTGTTTGCTTTTCCCAATATTGTCCTTCATGAACTATTTAACAGTTTGAGAGGTCATATTCATACTCTCCAAAGATTGCTGTTTGGTTGTGATTTTTCTGTGTTTTTGGTTTTTTTTTTCACTGAATTTCAAAAGGCTGTGCAAGTGTGTTACAATTAAATATGTCCATCTAATTGTCCAATGCTCCAGGATCAGAGTCATTCCTTCTATTATTCTCAACTCAACCCTTCTCCAAGATTTATTTCCAATTTACCACTTCCTTTATCACATGTGTACATTGAGTATTCTTGCTGTACTTGCCCCTTGTTCCATTTTTCGTTCATTCTATGTCTTGACTATTATTCCTCTCTGGTTTCAAGTTCCTGATGTTCATTCTGTTAAACTGTCTGTTAATACATTGAAAGGTTTATATATATATATATATATATATATATATATATATATATATATATATATAAATTCCATGGAGTTTCAATCCTAAATATACTTGAATTGATATCAGCTTGTATTTCCATAATTCATTCATCTGCAATAACAATTTGAAAGACTGGGGACGTGAAGCACCTAGACATGATATTATTCTCACCCATTTGGAAGATTAATCTTCAGTAAATAAGAAAATTTAAAGATAACTTAAATGTATTACTAACTACCAGTTTTTATAAATGGCTTTGTACAATGGTTTGGGATTATTTTATTTTACATGGGATAATATTTTCTACTACCTATAAATTTTATAAAAAGGAGAAAACTAAAATTTATTATTATGGAGGAATATGATAGAAATAGAAGACAGATTTTATGTTTGCCACATCTCTGATGAGTACCCATATTCAAGACTTAAAGTCATATTTCTTAAGGAAAACATAAAACAACATATGATACGGCAACTAGTGACTTTTTAAAATGTACCTTATTATGTGATGAAATTTACTTTTTAACTAATGTTTGGGCTTGAAATATGGGAGGCTGATCTATTTAAAACATTTCTGGAAGGCATCTACTGAACAACACAAATCTTGGGGGGCACTATTTCTACACTGTATTGAATGGTTGAACCTATTTGACATTAGTGCTGGGTAAGTAAATCAACTCTATTGTAACTTGCTTCTTCCAATTGAAAAACTTGTAATGTCAGTAAATATGATCTACTTGTCAAATGCTATTTTGGTGAATGTGATTTTAAAAAGTTTATTTGAAACTGAATATGCTTTCAGGAGATTAATTGTAGTTTATCATTGGTTTGAGAATGACATTTTTATACTACAGAACCAAGTTTTACTGAAGTACCTGTGTTTTGAAGCACTAAGGATCTTCTCAATTAATGTTTTCCTGAATTATATTTGACCTCTAAGTCAAATTTTCCTAGCCTTGGTAGACCAATTATGGATCTATCGTTCCAGGAACTATTTTTTGGCCTAGTTATGCTGGAATGAAATCTTTCATTAATTATTAGGACAGGAGTATTAAAAATATTCTTATGACATTTGTGATCTTTTTTACTCATGTGGGCTGGTCATCTGTAAATTGAAAGTTTGAATTACAGTACTTTCATTCAGATTTTGTGATCTCATCTTTCATTTTAAGTTGCCTTGCATTTCACAAATGCTTACTGCTAAATCCTCTGTCGCATGGAATTGGGGCCCTGAAATATTATAGGAAATGAGAAATTGAGATGGATCTTCAATTACTTTCTGTTGGCATATTGCATGGGCTTAGGTGCGAAGTCTTGCCCTTGTTATCAGATGATACAGATAAGTGGGACCTGGGATTCTAGGACATGTAGGTCCTGCAGAAGAATAATATTTTTAGGCATCATATCAGCAAAATCAGGGAAATGTTGAGAAAACCAGTTTGGGACCAGTGAGTTGAAAAAAATCAGAGTAGCATAGTAAAATCCCTTATAGATTGGAGGAAAATAAATATTTTTTTTTAACCATGTGAATTCAGAAGACCAAGAACAATAAAAGGTATCACAAATTTATACTGACGACATTGCACTGATACTTCTTATATTCTAATATATATTCTAAACCTAATTATTTATATTCCAATCTATTTATTGGAATAAATATCAATTTATTTGTCGAATTATCAATTCTATTAAGATTCACTGTGAAATATAAAAGCAGCACATATAAATATAAAAATATAACTATATATAATGTAAGGAATGTGAAACAATGTTTTGCATTGTTCTGTTGTGGTTAGGTTATCAAAGGCAAGTCTGTTTTAATGTATTATTCCATTATTTCTACCTCAGTGCTTGGTAGAGTTAGAACTAAAGCTTTAATATTTGTAGACTTACATCCTAGAGGCAAGAGGAAACACTGTGATTAAAACATTACCAATTTAAGGCCTAATATCGAGGAGAAACATATTGACTTCTGGAGCTTTGGAAATATTTGGTGATAGAAAGGCAGTAGTATAAGTTCCTGCCTGGTTGGATGTTAGACAGGCCAGGCCATTAGGTAATCATGCATATGAAAAATTCTTTTCACCTTCTTGGCTTTAGCTACTTTTGAAATGGTAGTTATAATAAACAATTATATTTTGATATAATACCTTCTAGTCTGAACAGTTCTGTCTGAACTGTTCATCTCCCTATGATCCCTTGTAACTAAGATTAGTTTTGTTCCAGTAAGAAAATCTTTGCTGTCAGGGTAAGATATTCTGCTTGGTCTGTTCCTACATGGAAGAAGAGCAAAGGGTCAGGTAGACATTTGTTTCAATAAGACCTCATTCGGGAAGTTTTAAGCTGCAGAAGTTTAGAAGTAGCTTTTAAGCAAGGCTTACTTTGAATCCATTAGCTCCATAAAGCTAACTCAGTTGATAAATAAGTACTTGAAAAGCCATCACCTTCGAACCTAGGTATAAAGGCTTCAAAGTGTGATCAAATTTAAAATGAAAAAGACTTAAAATAGTCATTGACAAAAAATTGCAAATGTGAGCAATCATCCGAACAATAGAAGTATTTTTTCCATTATACACAGAATTTTAGAGAAATGAGATCAATAGCATTGTTAGTAACAATAAGGTTTCCTTGTTACAAATAGGCAACCAAGGATATATGCCTGTTTAAAGATTGCATCATTACCTACTTAAATTCACAGGATACTACATGATTCAGCAACACGTATACCAAATTACAACAGTACAGAGATTAACATCGCACTTGCACAAGGATGATATGAAAATTTGTAAAGTATTCAATATTTTTCATTCTTCAGATGCAAGAAATGAAAAACAGTTATTGAAAAGGTGATTCCAAAATTACAAGTGTAACAATACATGTAATTCATATAATTTAAAGTTAGTGTGACATCTGTGTAATAAATCTTCACCTTAGAATGGCCTTTACATAGCATAATCTTTACAAAGCTTTTGAAATTAGATAACATTGTCATTTTATCACAAAGAAGTAAAATGTTGTAAGGACCTAGGAAAAAAGGAATCTTAAACCGTTTGTATATGGAATGCAATCTGAAAGGACACATTTATTAATGAATTTATATATTATAAAACTATGTAGAATTCAAAGTATTATATCTAGGAGAGAATGAAATAGATTATGGACATTATACAAACAGAACACAGAATATTTTAAACTATACATTTTTCAGCCATGCACCATAAATATCTTTAGTTTCTGTACTACCCTTTTTTTGGGGGGGGTCCTATCCTGGGGCCTGAACTCTGGGCCTGGGCGCTGCCCCTCAGCTCTTCAGCTCAAGGCTAGTACTCTACCACTTGTGCCACAGCACCACTTCTAGCTTTTTTCTTTTTGCTTATGTGGTGCTGAGGAATCGAACCCAGGGTCTCATGCATGCAAGGCAAGCGCTCTACCACTGAGCCACCTTCCCAGCCCCTGTACTACTCTTTTAGCAGATAAGTTAAAATTATTTCTGATTTAAACAATCACAACTTGCAGAAATCATTATAGATGTATGCATACAACTTGAATATATTTTGACATCAAAGTCAGGCAATTCACCTGGATGAATACCATGGAATCCATGAATTTTTAAAGTAAGATATTGCTGTTGTTTTGCAGTGAAAATATTTTGTACGGAGACAAAGGATGGACAGCATTTTTTTTAAATTTAAGAAACTTAACCAAACCATTAAGACTTAGAACAAATTGTACAGCCTTCCACAACTTCAAAGATGTAGTAATGCATACTTATCCTTTTGGCAATATCAAATGCAGTTTTTTCCAAATTGTTCTTCAGACCTGGTTTGATATAATTCAACAGAAAGAGATCAAACGTATCATTTCTATTTCTATTCCCAGCAGAAGGATGCAAGGGGGTCGAGGCCATTAGTTTGGGCATTGTTTTCTGCATCATGATGAAGTAAGAAAGAAGCCACTCTGGTATTATTCCACGTATAAGCACTGTGCAGAGGTTTCCAGCCATTCACAATTATTGCATGAATACCTGCCTTGAGCCATCAACTCATGGACAATGTCTAAGTGTCCACGTAGGCTTCCCAATAATGAGGGGTAAACTCATCCTCATCCGTAGTATTCACATGAGTGACCTTTCTGGAAAGTACTCTTGGCATTGTAGTAAGCCGATTATTTTCGGCAGCCCAAAGAAAAAATTTGCTTGGCTCCTTCTCCATTTTTTTTCTTGCAACTGATACCATTCCTCACTTTTTCATCTTTTTCATCACAATTGTCTAACCAGGGACTTTTCCTGTCCAATGAAGGAATAGGTCCAGGCTAGGAAAGCAGCTAGAGAAGGCAAGCCGATTGTATCTGTGACAAAACTTTGTGGAACGTGGTATCAAGTATTATTTACTGGTGATCCACTTGCGCTGGAAGCATGATTCAGAAATATTGCTTGCTGATTCTGAACTATTGCTTTGATCATTATATTCTCCAAGAAGAAAAAGTGAGACTCAATTGATAGGAAAGGAGTACTAAAACATTTTGACTTCTCATTAAGCTGATTTCTCATTAAGATGATTCTCATTAAGATGATTGAAGGTTCGATCATCAAAATCACATGAAGACAATAGATACTCCTATTTTTTAACTGAAAACAATTGTCTTTAAAAAAACAAGGAATTTAAGTAGTCGTACAAAGGACTTCTATTTTACTACTGCAATGAGCAGTAGTAAATGAGCTCTCTTATGCTATTTTTTGGGGGGTTCCTGTCCTGCAGCCTGAACTCTGGGCCTGCGTGCTGTCCCTCAGCTCTTCAGCTCAAGGCTAGTGCTCTACCACTTGAGCCACAGCGCCACTTCTGGCTTTTTTCTTTTTGCTTATGTGGTGCTGAGGAATCGAATGCAGGGCCTCAGGCATGCAAGGCAAGGGCTCTACCACTGAGCCACCTTGCCAGTCCCCTATCATGGTATTTTTTGTTTATGGTCTTAAGAAGAAATTTACTTGCTTAAATTTCTGACAGGACAATATCTTCACTGTACATCTTCCTTATGTACTCTGTTTTAAAATACTATCTAAGTATGTGCATTAGATAAGTATAGTGGAAAAAGTAGAAGCCACACTGGTGGCTCATGTCTTTAATCCTAGCTAATAAGAAAGATGAAATCTGAAGATTGTGGTTTGAAACGAGGCCAAGCCCCCCAAAATACATTAGATTCTGATTTGGAAGTAACCAGCAAAAGGTAGAAATGGAGCTGTGGTACAAGTAGTAAAATACTAGCCTTGAGGAAAACTAAAACAAAAAAACAAAAAATTCAGGGACAGCGCCAGGCCCTGATTTTAAGTCTTACTATTAGTACCAAATGAATGAATTAATTGATTAAAATAAGTTAAGTGGTCACATGTGGAGATGCAAGCAAAATGTAACATGCATGGTGACTGGATTTTGTATTATTTTGTAATATGGCAAATTATCAAGTGTTAATAGGTTATAATTGAATCTTCATTATTATAAGAAATTTTGAAAAAATGCAGTAGTATTGAAGTCTTTTAAAAACAATTATATTCACAAGTTGGAGAGTCTTTAATTCAGGCTTAGGTCTTGGTGTCTATGATTTTTAACCTCTTGTTCCTAACATTAATGATAGTTCAGACTGCGTTTTTGGGTATATGAAAGGTAAAATATTTATCTGGGATCACAGGTGATTTTTATATCAGTCTTGCTTTAAAAGCATTTTTAAGTAGTACCTTTCTCTCAAAATGTGAGGTATAAAAAGCAGTCAAAATACTTCTAATGGTAAACAACTTAGGTGAGTTACAATGAGGAAATGATTGGTCCATAAGACCTGCAGTCTGTTTCCATCAGGAAATAGGAAGGTCATTCTTTAGTAAGACTGTGTTAAACAGAGATGGGATCCCCAGGCTGAATCATGGGACAAAATATGATTTCTACTATTTTGAGCTAGAAATCAAGAATGTTATAGTTTAGCAGTTCCTTTCACCAGGGAGGTATAAATTGATTATGAACTTGTAGTTTTCATATTACAGTTATCTATTTTCTAACAAAGATAAGTGAACTATTATTAGAGTGTACACAATAATTCTGGGATATTTTCTTAGAATTAGGAGACTAAGTGCTGGTATTTTAGTCATAAAATAGAATGAAGTTATTTGATACAGTGGGAGATGGGTCTCAGGCTAACTCATACTACGTGTGCATTGTTGTACTAGTAATTCCAACTCTGAAGACTTCAATATCATCATCCAAGAATTTAAAATGGAAGTAGTTCCACTTTACGGAATTATTGTGAGTATTAAATTAGATACCATAGGTAATGTACTTGGATAAACAATCTATCAGCATTTGGCACATTCTACTTGTTAATTTATCCTGTAATGAATTCTAACATTTTTACTGTGATTTCATAGTGTGTCTTTATGATGTGCAATGTGATGTATTGATATTCATAGCATTGATTACTTTTCTCTCACTTTAAGGAAAATACCTGCAAAAAAAAAACTTTCTGAGGAGGAAATTATTATATTGACTCATGGTTTTAAGAGAGCACAGTTTAAGATCAGAGATCTCCATTTTTTTAAATTATATTTTGATTATCTTAAATAGTTGTACAAGGGAATTTCTATTCAACAAATCATTTTTTTTTGTCGGTCGTGGGTCTTGAACTCTGGGCCTGGGTGCTGTCCCTCAGCTCTTCAGCTCAAGGCGAGCGCTCTACCACTTGAGCTACAGCGCCACTTCTCAACAAATCAGTTTTTTTAAGTACAGTGGATCTTTACATAATTTTCCTACACCCTTCCCAACCTTGCCCCACTTTAAATTTTTCTAGTTCCATACTATCTCCATTGAATATTATGCCTTCACTCTCTTCCTCCATAACTCTCTTTATTCCTTCCCTTTGAATTCCCATTACATCTTCCAAGTGATAGTTTCCTGGTATTCATTTTGTTGGATTAAATGTTCAGTTTTATAAGAAATTACACTTTTAAATACTCTGCTGCATATAGCATGCTTTGGTTAATATTGATGTGAAAAGTTGAATAAAGTTATAGTTTCCAAATATGAGACAGCACATGGATCCTTTGTGTGTCTGGCTCTGACTTAGTTTATTTAACATATTTTTAGATCTATCCATTTCTTTGCAAATAATGTAACAGTCTTCATAATGGATGAGGACAATCCAATTGTGTATATGTGCCACACTTTCTCTATCCATCCCTCCGCCAAAGGGCATCTGGGCTGTTTCCATAAGTTGGCTAAGGTGAATAGTGCAGCAGTGAACATGGTTGTGAAAATGATTTTACGGTAACCTTTTGGAAGAATTCATCACTATCTTTCTGGGAACAATCTTCTAGCCAGTTTTCCAGAATAAGCACATCCCTCCCTTCATCTCCACTACAACGTATTGCAAATCCTCAAAAACACACTACCCCCTATAGGTCTCAATAAGCTAAAACCACACTGTGCCCTTATTCTTTCAATACATTTTTTTCATAATTGTACACATAATTTAGTGAGAACTTCTATGTACTTTCCTAATGTGGGAATGAGGGAGATGACAATGGAGTAAAAGTAAGAAATATGCAATTTAATTAGCTATTATCATATTAAAAATAATTTTCAGCTCTAACTCAGCCCCATTTCCTATTATTTTAATCTTTATTTTATTACTTCATCTATCCCTTAAATTATAACAGGTGAGTTAAATACAAAGGCAAAAAGTGTGGTTTGATTTTGACACTCATGTGTGAGGATGAACAATATTGGCAAATAAATTGGAATTAATATCTATTATCCATTTTGTTAAAGGACAGATGGTTTTCCCAAACTGATTCTCGCAATTCATATTCCATTCAACAACGAGAAAAGTGCTACAATTCCCTCTGTTTTGCTCCTTATTAACTTTTATTTCCACACAAGCCTTGAATTCTTTTCTTGGAAAGTAAAAAGAAAAAACAAGTTAACTTTTTTTCTTTTTTTAAAGTTTTATTTATTTTTTATTGTGAAAATACTGTACAGAGGGGTTACAATTAGATGAGCAAGATAATGAGTACATTTCTTTAATAAGCATTGTAGCCTCCTACTTTGTTTCACCTTCTAATCCCTTCCTATCCTCCCCAACCCCTCACCCAATCCTCCCCCCCACCCAAGTTGTAAAGTTCGTTTTCAACATGACAACTTGTACTTCTCATTGTTGCCACCTGTATCCTTATTTAAACTACTTGTTGTTCCCATTCCCCTCCACAAATCATACCAACATCAAATACAGTGAAAGCAGGGGTTATTCCGTGGGGGAGGGACATACAAAGCAACAAAGAAATAATCTTATTAATGCGTTAGAAACAAATGCATGAAAGAAAAAAATTGGAATACATATCGTAGGGTTCATTTCACCTAACATCATCTTATCTGTCTTTTTCTGCTTGTCTCAGACATATACTAGTTACTGCAAATAAGGGAAACTATGGGACCTATGATTCATTGGGCTTGACTTACTACACTTAATATAATTTTTTCCAAGTTTTCCATTTCCTAACAAATGGTGCAATGTCATTCTTTTTGATGGAGGCATAGAATTCCATTGTGTATATATACCACATTTTCTTGATCCATTCATCTACTGATTAAAATCTGGGTTGGTTCCATATCTTAGCTATGGTAAATAATGCTGCAAGAAACATAGTTGTGCTGCAGCTTTAGTATGGCCTGGTTTGTGTACATTTGGGTAAATGCCCAAAAGTGGGATTGCTGGGTCATAGGGGAGCTCTATGTGGAGTCTTTTGAGGCACCTCCATAATACTTTCCAAAATTGTTGAACAAGTTTACACTCCCACCAACAATGAAGTAAGGTTCCCATCTCTCCAAATCCCCTCTAGCATCTGTTGTTATTAGAGTTCTTGATTTTTGCCATTCTAACTGAGGTGAGGTGGTATCTTAATTTGTTTTGATTTGCATTTCTTTTATGGCAAGGGAGGTTGAGCATTTCTTCATGTGTCTATTGGCCATCCTTCTTTCTTCTTCATAGAAGTTTCTCTTTAAGTCATTAGCCCACTTATTTATTGGGCAGTTGTTTCTTTGAGGATTTGTTGTTGGGTGATTAAATTTTTTGTGTTCCAAGTATATTTTTGATTTGAGACCCTTGTCTGTTGTATGGCTAGTGAAGATCTTCTCCCAATCCATGGGCTTTGTATTGATCTTGCTAGCTATGTCCTTTGCCATGCAGAAGCTCTGCAACTTCATGCAATATCATTTGTCCAACCTTTGTTAACGCAAGTTAACTTGAACTTTGTCATTTATGTTCAATTCCTCTCTTATTAACATTTTCCACTTCAGTAACATTTATTTTCATTTATTTCTGGTAAAAATCTATGGTCCTGCTCGAGGTAAAGTGAATTTTTTCTGGCTTCATTGAAATAGCAGAAGGACATATTTGGACATGGTGTTTCAGAGATAACTTAATAAAGAGAAAATATAGAATTTAAATGACTTATAAATCATTATCCATGTACATAGGACCATATAAGATGATGTTAGGTGAAATGAACCTCAAATTAGGAATACTTGATTTTTCTTTCTTCTTATTTTTTATTGTGAAAACACCATACAGAGGGGTTACAATTACATGGGCAAAGCAATGAGTACATTTATTTTCAAGCATTGTTACCTCCTCCTTTGTTTCTCCTGCCCATCCTTTCCCATCATCCCTCCCCCCCCACAACCCCTCTCTCTCGCTTAAGTTGTTAAGTTCATTTTTCAATATCTTGTACATCTCATTGTTGCATTGGGTCCATTTGTATCCCTATTTAAACAACTTGTTTTTCCCTTCCCCTCCACAAATTATACCAATATCAAATACAGTGAAAACAGGGGTTATACCATCGAGGAAGGACATACGAAGCACCAAATAAATCATCTTGTAAATATGTTAGAAACAACCACAAGAAAGCATTTCTGCATGTCTCATACATGTATTAATTATTGCAAATAAGCGAAACCGTGGGACCTATATTTCTTTGACCAGACACAAACTAACAAAGAGATCATCCTATAAATATTTTAGATACTTGGGTTGGGGAGGGGGGATTTGGGGAGATGGGAAGGGAAAGGATGGCAGGGGAAAAACAAAAGAGGAGGTAAATATTCCCGATAAGACATGTACTCATTACCTTACTTATGTAACTCTAACCCCTCTGTACGCTATTTTTGCAATGTGATGTTGGTATAATTTGTGGAGAGGAAGGGAAAAAACACGGATACAGTGGACCCATTGCAACAATCAGATATACAAATCGTTATGTCAAAAAACGAACTTTGCAACTTTTCAGAAGACTGCAAGTAAGACAATTTGAAACAATAAAGGCAAGGCCAGTATATAGATCTATGGGAGTGATATAGAGAAAGCATTGCTACTAAGTGGAACATGAAGGATGAGGCCACTCTCTTTCATTCTATAGCTCTAAATGATGTTTGCTAATCACACAAATTTGTAAAATGTAGAATGGAAAAATAATTCTGGTGCCAAAGCAAGTCAGATACAAGAACATCAACCTTACTAAAAAAGAAAAGGCCATGTTGGGAAAGCAGGAATTATACTGGTGGCTAAGATTACATTACTTTTTCTTTCATTCTTTTTTCATTTTTTTGATGGTTGTGGGGAGAGGGGTAGGTTGATGTCCTCCACTCATCAACTCAATGCTAATGTTCTACCACTTGAGCCACAGCACCTCCTCCAGTTTTCTCAGGTTAATTTGAAATAATTGCCTCAGAAACTTTCCTTCTCATGCTGGATTGAACTGCAATCTTCAT